>NC_136908.1:33428161-33818161 GCF_949606895.1 Notothenia rossii
GTGGCCCAGACAACATTAAAAACGAAATGCTCAGATGCAGCACCCCAGAGATGCAGGGTACAGTATTAAAGCTGTTCAATATCATATTGCAGTCAGGATGTTTTCCTGACATCTGGTGCAAAGGGCTCATTTCCCCCATTCATAAGAGTGGAGACAAATCAGACCCTAATAACTACCGTGGCATCTGTGTCAGCAGCTGTCTGGGGAAATTATTCTGTAGTATTCTAAATAAAAGAATACAAGATTTCCTTAACCGACAATCCATCTTGAGTCAAAATCAAATTGGCTTCCTTCCAAAACACCGCACCACCGACCATGTATATACCCTTCACACTTTAGTTAACAAACATGTACACCAAACAAAACATGGTAAGATATTCACTTGTTTCATTGATTTCAAAAAAGCTTTCGACTCTATTTGGCACGAAGGGCTCTATTATAGACTTCTACATTGTGGTATAGGGGGCAAAATGTACGATCTGGTTAAATCAATGTATTTAGGGAATAAGTGTGCTGTTAAAATTGGAGACAAACAAACTGAATTCTTCACCCAGAGAAGAGGTGTTCGTCAGGGTTGCAATTTAAGTCCCACTTTATTTAATATATATATAAATGAACTTGCTGTTCAGTTGGATCACTGTGCTGCTCCTGGCCTCTCCCTCCTAGAGAGAGAGGTGAAGTGTCTGCTTTATGCTGATGACCTTGTTCTGCTGTCTCCTACTGAACAAGGACTACAACAACAGCTGGACATAGTAGACCAGTACTGTAAGAACTGGGCCCTGGCAGTCAATATGAAGAAAACTAATGTCATGGTTTTCCAAAAACGCCCCAGATGTCAGGAGAACAAATACCAGTTTACCATAAATAATCATATCATCGAACATAGTATGAGTTACACCTACCTCGGTTTAACCATAACAGCATCAGGAAGTTTCAACATGGCAGTGAATGCACTCAAAGAAAAAGCCAGAAGAGCTCTTAATGCAATTAAGAGAACATTTTATAATGTCCAAATTCCAATTAAAATCTGGCTCAAAATCTTTGATAGTGTGATCCAGCCCATTGCGCTGTACGGTAGTGAAGTATGGGGTCCACTCAGTCACCAGAGCTATACCCGCTGGGACAAACATCCAACAGAGTCTTTCCATGCAGAATTCTGCAGATACATTTTACGTGTTCAGAGAAAAACACCAACAAATGCATGTAGAGCAGAATTAGGCAGATACCCACTGATCATTAACACTCAAAAGAGAGCACTGACATTCTTTAACCACCTTAGATCCAGCCCCCGAGACACCCTCCACTCCAAAGCCCTCCAAAGCCAAGAGCTAACCCCAGAGAAGAGTCCCCTATGTCAGCTGGTGCTGAGGCTAACTGCCCCCTCTCAGAGCCACTCTGACCAGTCTCTCAACAACACTGCTCTCCAAACACCAATCACAGTCAAACGCATTATAACACAATGTAAAGACAACTATTTACAACATTGGGAAGAAGAAACTAAAAGCCAAAGTAGATTAGAATGTTACCTGGCTCTAAACAGAGAGTATGAGCTGGCAGAGTATCTCTCTACTGTCAGAGATAGAAAGCAGAGACAGATCCTAACCAAGTACAGGCTCAGTGACCACAAACTGGCAATCGAAACAGGAAGACTCAAAGATCCTGGCAACCAAAAGAGAACAGAACATGTGGTCACTGTACGACAGGTGAGACTGAGACAGAGATGCACTTCCTCCTGAAGTGCCAAACATTCAACGAAGTAAGGAGCATTTATTGGAACAAGTTGAACTCTGTAATCCAGGTTTCAAGGAGGTTGATGACCTCTCAAGACTGAGAGTACTCCTAGGAGAAGGAGACAAGGCACACCTTGCTGCCCAATATGTATACACATGCCACAACCTGAGGGACAGTGAATGAGACTCACACACACACACACACACACACACACACACACACACACACACACACACGTGTTGAAATGTAATTGTATCACTGTATATATATATCATCAATAATATGTAAAAATTTGAAATGTCTGTTAATGTTGTTAATTATTTGTATTGTGATGCTTTGGCAACATTGTTTAATTTAACTTTCATGCCAATAAAGCCCCTTTGAATTGAATTGAATTGAATTGAGAGAAATTGTATCACTGTATATATATATCATCAATAATATGTAAAATTTGAAATGTCTGTTAATGTTGTTAATTATTTTGTATTGTGATGCTTTGGCAACATTGTTTAATTTAACTTTCATGAGAGAGAGAGAGAGAGAGAGAGAGAGAGAGAGAGAGAGAGAGAGAGAGAGAGAGAGAGAGAGAGAGAGAGAGAGAGAGGAGAGAGAGAGAGAGAGAGAGAGAGAGAGAGAGAGAGAGAGAGAGAGAGAGAGAGAGAGAGAGAGATGTTGCTGCGCTGACGGATATTAGAAGCTGTTTCTACAACAAAGTGAAGGGAAAGTCCTCTCCTGTCAGATAACGTCAGCTCAGTGAGGTTTTAGCTCAATTTTAGCTGATTTTAATATTTACTCACCAGCAGGAGGCAACAGGATTGTTTGCTGCAGTAGCTTAGCAGTTGCTATGACAGCACGGCGTTGCTATTTAGTTTTCAAAATAAATAAACAAACAATAACAGTGGGCCAAGCACGAGCCTGTTCATATTGTAGCATTCACCGCTATTCAAGATCACAGATCACGAGCCTTCAATGTCAAAAAACGTTCTCTTTACTTTCTGGTATTGACGGCCACAGCCACGCCTTACAGAACCAATCAATAGTATAACACTCATTATGACTTTTCCCACACTCGAACACAACTCCTACCGTCTCGTACTCCCTCACACACACCGGAAAACGCACACACACACCTGGAAGGGGCGGTCTCTCCTAACTCCCACCAACACAATTTTCTAAATAACTTTACAAATGTACAAACTGTGCACATCTGATAACTGAAATAACTATTAACTTGGACACGCTACAATATTATCCTTAATATTTACATTAACACATTCCTTTGACACTTAAAATATTACTTTGCAAGGTAAGCACAACCAAAATAAGTTTGTAAAAACAGAATTGAACACTGTTTCTGTGCTCCTACAATATTTTTGTATAATACCATTACACCCTAAGCGTACAAGTACACAATAGCGATCGTTCACTGTTTCAACTGGCATGCTGTGGCATTTAACCTCATCACCACACCGCAAACAGACAGACGCACACACACACACACACACACAAACACACATGCACACACACACACACACACACGCAAACACACACACACACACACAGGGTTGTCCGGCTGGACCGGCTCCGTTGGAGATCGCGGTCATTTACGCTGACTTGTGATAAATCTTTCCATTTTCGATCTGTGTTCACACCATACTGAGAATTATAACAACATTAGCCAAGTAACAGTTTGCGCTTTAACTTACAACGACCCCTGATAGATCCCGCGAGAATGTGTATAAATATATATAGATACATTTTCATAACAAAACAATGGGGTTGCTAAGCCGTTGCTAGGCCAATTGTTGGAGTTGCTATAGCAACTCCAAGCTACCCCCTGGGGCGGCCCCTGCTAATTTTATTTAACAGCCTTAAGAAATACCAATATGCATCCAAAACATATTTACAACGTTTAAAACCAGGATTCAATTAAAACAAAAAATTAGGACCGCTTTGCAAATATTAATATAATATATAATATAATATAGCCTAGGCAACGGAGGCTAATTGTATGTAGCCTGAACAAATAATAGAACAATATGCATCCAAAACATATTAACAACTAAATTTGTATTTTTTTGGTTTTACACGCTCGGAAAAAATAAATAAACTAAACTAAACAACGTTTAAAACCAGGATACAATTAGGATAAAAAATTAGGACCACTGTACACATATTGATATAACTGAAATGTCAGTGAGACCCCTGGGCTTGTTTGCCAGCCATAATAACATCATACCGGGGCGTTCGTTCCGGTGCACTCTGACAGCATTTAGCACTACATCGAGATTAAGATTAAACTAACTTATTTTGGAACACCCACATATACATATGGAGTTGGCCGGATGTGTGTAAATTACTGTTCATGGTCATTTCAAAACAAATGCCATTGTTGGACACACACAAACACACCGAACATATACACACACAGCGGAGCTGAGCAGAGCACATACACACACACACATCATGCGCCTTTGTGACCGGACATTTCCTTCATACAACGAGTAATAGGGGGAATAATCGGGCCGTTCGATGTGTGTGTGTGTGTGAACGTAGCAGCCTGCAGTGGGGAACACAGTGAAGGCGCGCTGGTGCTGCACTTCTCAGAGGCTGCCTCCTGATGCTGCAGCCATTTCATGAAGTGAAGGAGGTTTTACAAATAAAAAAATATCTCCACACCCCTGGCCGAAATGTCCTTAAAATGAAGTTTGAGTTCGAAATATATCTGAAATAATGTATGCACTGTCATTTCCCCACATAAACATAACAGTCTGCGATGAAACCGTTGTCTCCTGTGTGCTCCACTTCCTATTGGCGCACCGGTAACTTTCTCTGCGCATGAGAGGCTGAGACCTTATGCTAACCAATTTTGATTTATTTTGTATGTTTTGGATGAAATAATATGACTAAATTTATTAATTAGGCGAAAATTAATTAAAAAAAATATATATATTTATAATTCTGCAAATATTACGATAAATTCACAGCTATTTCGCAGCCCGGCAGTAACTCCTCCGCAGACCGGGAGTTGGGAACCCCTAAGGTAAAGGACTATTTAGATAGTTAACTTTAGTCTAAGTTATCTCAATGGGTCTCAAAACAGTTTGATCACCATTTATGTAAACAAGTATTTCCGAGGCACACCTTCATATGCTCATTATAGTTAGGCTATAAAACAATAAGACAATAAATGAAAAACAGGTATGAAATACTATATGACAGTAAAACAAGAATACAGTTTAAAAGGGGAGTGATTTGTAAAATATCCATAAAGAAAGTACATCTGTTTACAGTTCTGTTTCATATGTGTTGAGAGACAACCCAGTCTCATGGCATTTTGTGTTCACCAACACGATTTCCCCCTTTTTTTCGTGTTGCACAGCACGATTTTAAAAGCAATGTATTTCTATTGGTAGTCTCACAGCATTACGTGTTATAGGAAGACAACCCAGTCTCATGGCATTTCGTGTTCACCAACACGATTTTTTATCTATTGATTTGTGTTCACCAACAAGATTTTCCCCTTTTTTTCGTGTTGCACAGCACGATTTTAAAAACAATGTACCGTAATTTTCGGACTATAAGGCGCACCTGAATATAAGCCGCAGCAGCTAAATTGAATGATGTGTACATATATAAGCCGCACTGGACTATAAGCCACAAGTGTTTTAATGTTTAATTACCATATGTAAGGGTTCGTGAACAGAGGGGATTATCGGGAAAGAGATGGCTGTTTGAGGAAGCTCCCATTTATTAACATTTCAACAAACAAGTTGCATATTTGCATAACGTATTCAAGTGCTACCATTTAGTCCAATAGTAGCTACAGAACATGTACTGTGCTGTGTAAACTTTAATGTATCACATAGCGTTTCAGACACACAAACTTTTCAACTTTCAAACTTAAACGGTGCGCTCCCAGCGCACGTTTAACACCTTTGCACAAACTGTCTCGCTCTCGTGATGTCTGTCTGTCTTGCTCTCGTTCTGTCTCTCGTACCACTCTCGGTTCCACTTTTACTTTTGCGCGCTACCTGTCTCACTCTTTTCCGGCCTCCAGCTTTTCCTGCTGGAGCCCGCCGCTTAAAGGTGGGGGGCACGGACCGGCCATAGACCCCATAGAGTTAAAGGTGGTGGACTGTAACCTGTAAAATCCATAGATTTAGGAGGTCCCCTGGTGGCCGTTAGCTGTAAAAATCCATAGATTAGCCGCACCGTTATATAAGCCGCAGGGTCGAAAAATGGGGAAAAAGGCGCGGCTTATAGTCCGAAAATTACGGTATTTATATTGGTAGTCTCACAGCATTACGTGTTATAGGAAGACCGGAAGCTGTTTGTTCATAAAAGCATTTTCTTACTCAATATCAAGCCACAATTATTGTTTGTATTATTTTGGCGTCCGTCAGGAACTGAATTTCAAAATAAAAATAACTGGAAACAGACGTAGGCATTTCGAGCGATTATCCAAGATCCTCAGCTGTGGTTTAAGCTCGCTGATTGGATGTTTTAGCCGCAATGCATGTAGGGATTTGGTGTTTATATGATATGAAATCGGAAAAACATTTTCAAAGAATAAAATAATACTTAATTCTGAGTCTTCTTGCTTTTCTCTTTGAAAGTCATCACATAACGGCATTGTCATACACGGTTCGGCTGCATTACATATTACAGATCTGCCGTAGTTCTTTATTTATAGAGCCCTGATGAGAAGACCTTTGGAAAAACTGGAAGAAATGCCGCCGAAACTGAATACTTGACGTGGATCATAAATATATCAACAATTAAACAACATCTTCAATTTCTCTTCACACAATACGTCTCCTTGCAGTATCAACACTAATTCGGCTGACTTTTACATTTGATCTAATTCATAGATAGGTTATATTTACACCGTAACGGTGCACAGCTGATATAAAAGGACTTTTCTTTGAATATAAGAATGTAAATACTGAGTCTGAAATAGTATAGCAATATGCTGTAAAATTATGTGAAAGCATGAATAAAGCTACACATCTTCAGATGTTGTACATAAGTGTCCTACACTAATAATACAAAGTTATTATTTACTTTTAATTTGTTATTCTTTTCAAAATAACACACTGTTATTTACTCAACAATAAAACACAATTATCCTCGTTTTTATTTATTGGTTTATTTCCATAATCTCTGGCTTTTTTGGCGTCCGTCAGGAACTGAATTTCAAAATAAAAATAACCGGAAACACACTACCCATAATCCCCATATCGTTTAGGACTACAGTCCCCGTGATTAATCTTCAAGCTCTGGGATTGGATGTTGGAGTGGCAGTGCGCCAAGGTTACGCCGAGTGTCAAACAGCTGTTTGAAATAGAACGAAACCACGCCAGACTATCCAAAACTGGAATCGAATGCCCCCCCAGAACTACACATGCTAGCTATTGTGTTTCGCAAAATGTTCTATGGGACATCTCTACTGAACGTTTTCATTTTTCCCACAATTAGAAGTTGCCATGACATTGGTGTTATCAAATGTAAAACATATAATTAATAAATGGGTGAAAATCGCTTGTGTCCATAATGCGCAGCATTAATATATACCAGGGGTCACCAACCTTTTTTAGGATGAGGGCTACTTTCAAAAAATAAAGCAAGTCGGGGGCTACTTTTACTTTTACTTTTTTTTGTTTTTTGCAGTGTATATATTTTATATTTATATATTATATACTTACCTTTAACCTTTGTGTGCTGTTTGGGTCTGTGGGACCCGTTTTCAGTGTTTACTAAAAGAAAATGTATGCAATTTAATAAATTTAACCTGCTTTATTTGGGGGTGGACCTCACATCCTCTAGGGGGGGGCCTCAAATCCTCACCTCCTCTAAAATATTTTTTTTTAAATGTTGAAGTGAAATGCACCAATCTTCTGCACTTTGAGTAAAAAATGAATTTATGGATACAGCTCTCAACACTTATATGAAAGGGAGCTTTATACTTTTCAATACTCCAATCATCTTTAAAATATTATCACAACCAATAAAAAATCATTTAAACTGGTTTATTCTTATCTTATGTTACCTAATTAGCATTCTTTCTTTTTATTTATGCATATTTTACTAATCACTCCCCTTTTAAACTGTTTTTTGTACTTTCCTATAGTACACACTGGAATGACTTCTTACTTTATCTATATTAAATAGATAAAAGTGTGCTCTCCCTAGCTCTCTCTCTCCCTAGCTCTCTCGCTCGCTCACAGAGGCTGTGTGCTCCTCCATGACGATGACGGGTTGCGTTAAAAAATAATAAACATATTTGTAAAGTGGGAGGACACAAACGGGATTTCGAAAAGTGCGGGGGACATGTCCCCCCTGTCCCCAGTGGAGATTACGCCATGCGTGTGTGTGCGTCAAGTGGAATAAATATATATGCAAGTTACAACACACACAGAGTAAAACTCTGCTCCTCATGTGTTGTATAGGCTGGCATGATAGGCTGTTCAATGGGGCTGATGTGTTGTGTAGATTCTGCCAGAAGGAAAATCAGCGGAGAGGTGCCACATTGCTTTTCTTCCCGACTCCAACGCTGGTCCCGCAAATCAAGCAAGAACGTGATTGGTCGATATTCATTGTGGGTGTGGGGGAGGAGGGGTGTTAGATAGATATAGAGTTGTAGTAAGTAGATAGAGTTCGCTATGATTTAGGTTTCGTTTATGCATAGAGTAGATTATTTTAATTACATTTCCTTTTTTGTTTTGGATTTGCTTGGCGAGCTATTGTTAGAACATGCCCGGCGGGCGACTCACGTTGCCCCTGCGGGCGACTGAGTGCCCGCGGGCACCGTGTTGGCTACCCCTGATATATACCCACATGACAGCTCATTGTTACTTTGTAATTCTACTCCACTACAATTCAGAGGTTAACCTGGTATTTTTACTCCACTACATTTATTTGAGTTACTTTGCAGATTCTGATTAATGATGTGAAATATAAACAACCCTTAATCAGACTTTAGTTACACCTGAGTACAATTCAGGTAAGGTGATTGTCAAGTGCCAACAATCAGGAGAGATATTTGATAGTTGGTGCTTGAGAAGACTAAACATTTATCTGTAATTGACATGAATGAAAAAAAATAAAAAATAAAATGCATTATGAATGGAAACGAGAAATAAAGTATATTCATTACTCGTTATTCTCTACTAATAGTTAATTAAAGACTGTATATTATGGCTATTTTGCACATCCCTTTCAAGATTTCAAGAGTTTCAAAGGTTTATTGACATATCATATACACAACTAGGTGTATGCAATGAATGAAGATCTTGGGTCACAGGTTCCTCAACAGCGCATTACAAGACATCTATCAATATGTGTGTACCACCACCATTAAACTGTCATATTCTGCACATTTCTTATACTATCTACATACATAAGAGTATAATGTATAATATCAGTTAAAATACGTGCTTCAACATACAGATGTAGCACTGAATTTCGGACTCCAGCTTACAGCTTCCAGCCTACGACCTGCCAAAGACCAGTATAGAGGAATGTTAAGCCCTCCCACTATTTTCCAGGAGGGCGTTGCCAGATTTTCAATTTCAGGTTTTAACCAGGAGATGGCACTTCATTCACAAATACAGAAAGACAAGTTTCATGGACTTTCAGTTGTGTTTTGAAGAGCATTTGAACACATCAATATTTTAGATCAACTAAAGTATATCTAATCTTGTAATTCAATAATATATAGTCTTTATATATTATATAATCATAATTATAATGTAAATGTTTACATTACACTTCTTTATTTGTTATGCTCATACTTTAACCTTTACAATCGTTTGCTTTAATATGCAGTATATTTTTGTGTTTGCTTCCTCCTGCTCCCTTTCGGACACATACTGTATGATTTATTATTATTATTATTAATATGAAGATATTATTAAGATAAGACAAGATGTTACTTTATTGATTGAACATTTTAGTTTAGAATGTGCTGTCCCACGGTAATTCAGAAGGCTCACAGGTCACATTCCGACCATTATTTAAAACAATAGGAGCTTTCACACCGTCTACAGTTTGATTTGCATAGAGGGAGCTCTGTCAGTTTTGGAATTACCCACTTGCTTTCGGGGAGCCCTATTTTTCAGAGCACATCCTGCTACTAAATATGTCACACGCACGCTCTGTTGACTGGCGCAGCAGCGCGGATGCGATCAATTGCTATAAAAACACTCCTCTACTAATACAGACAGTTTCACTATGCCGGCGGATGTGGCCGTTGTTGAAGCCTCTTCAGGCTCCGCATCGGCAGGCCTCTCCCTCGGTGTGGAGCTGTCAAGCTCGACCCTAACGCCGCTTACAGCCGGCCAACTAAAAGTTGTTTTCCGTTCACGTTGTCATTTTTAGACTCCTTCGCGTCTTTGCTTGTGAATCCGAAAGCTGTGACGCTTGGCTGTTTTCGCTTTGCCATATTTTTTTATTACACAGCCAGAGTTAAAAAAATATCAATATGAACATTTCAAATACCGCGCCGGCATCACCGCCATAACCATAGCAACGTAAGTAAGAATGCAGCGCCGCCACGTACAGATGGCAACACCCAGACATATTCACAAATATAAAACAAATATTCAGAAACTGTAATGAACAATAACTATTATTTATTTCAAGAACTGTTATTTACAGAAACTCAACATTTCTAATCTGTGTGACACAAATATGCACGATTGTTTTGGGCTCCCCCTATTTATCTCAAAGTCAGCCTTCAGGGCAGCTCCCTCCCTCTTCGGGGGAGCCAAGCTCCCCCTAGCTCCCCCCCATTTCGAACAGTGTCTGTGGCTGAATGGCCAGCGATTAGGTGCGGCGCATTTATCATAGGTGATCAGAGCTAACTGCCTGCCGTCAGATTTCATTTAAAAAACAGATCTGATTTTAAGACTATTTCTGCGCTCAAAAAGAATGATAAGAATAAGAATAATGCGTATTGAACTGGTTTCATTAATTAGTGAGTTTATTTAACACTACAACTGTGTTGTGTGTGTGCAATGTAACTTTTTTTCAATAAAATATTAAAGTCTCCCAGTCCTTGACTTTTCCTGAAAGTGTATTATATAGCACCCTATGTTGTTAAAAATTGCATTCTTATAGCGGCATTTGACGGGTTTAGGTAGGCCCAGCGCCGTATAGATAGAAGAGTTACGACAGCGGAAGTCCAAAAACGGTTATCGTCACGTGGTTCATGCAGACGAGGATCGTTCCCCGGAAGTTCATGGCGGGCAATGTGAATGCATTGATAACAGGAGATAGAACTACGATTTTTGGTAATTATTAGTGAATAAAGGTTTTGATTTGCAATATTTATACAACAAATCGATATGTGTATGTATTTACATCAATATGTTTTAAAAAATAAAATAGAATTTACTAATATTAAGTGATAATATTAGGATTAGTGTGAACAACTAGTTTACATGTTAGGCTAACAGTGCCTTGGTTAAAGAGCCTGTTGCTGTTTATAGCTTTGAATTCTTTAAAACCAATATTATCTTTTTAAACTTGTATGGTAGTCAGGAGCATCACTTTCTAATGTTTGATATATTGAGAGGGAGGGGATCTAAAGGAATGCTTCAAAATTCAGATTAGATTCATTTCTACCATTTTCTTAAATTCATGGTAGTTTCAGTAATCCCATGGTAATTGAGGACACAAGTTATCTAAATGACTAATGTCATCTTTATGGCTTTCAGAAAGGACAGGAGACTGACAGGTGACTATCAAAGGACTAGCAGCAGCAGCAGCAGCAGCATGATGATGATGATGATGTTAAATGTGTTGTTTTAGGAACATCCATTGCAAATACATGGAATTCAATAAACATTGAATAGCATATCATGCAGTTTGTCTGTGCCTTTTCCTCCGTGTTGTCCTGGTTTGCTGTGCTGCCTCCTAGTCGCCACCATGGTTTGCTGTGCTGCCTGGGGATGCTCAAATCGCTCCGAGAAAGGAATACGAATGTACGGCTTCCCCACTGACACAAAGCGCAGGAAAAAATGGCTGGCTCAAGTCAGCAGGAGCAATTTCACGACCAACAGCAAAAAAATATGTGAGGTAATTATATACAAACACTGCATTTGCACTTTTTCACAAAACGAAAACCACACCATTGGGAAAGCTTAATGTTTTGTTTAATACAAAAAAACAGGGAAAGGCTTGAAAAACACAGAGTTGAGACTCAGGGTGCAGGGTGAGGGTCTCAGTGCAGGTATTCAGGCTCCATTGAATCCCCCTCTGGTTCTTGTGCTGAAAGAGGGAGTAACAGACAGGAGAAAGGGTTCTACACACCTATATAGCACACCTATTGGATGAGAAATTGCCTTGGGGAGATAAGGTGTGGTCTTTGTTCCCAAGTGAAGTTATGGAACTTTATTATTTGTGAGTAAAGTATGACAAATGGCATCAGTAACAGATGTGATATAAATTTCTATAAAGTTGTCTCACATTCTTGGTCATATTTTATATACAGTATGTAATGAGTATAACATGTCCAGTAAGTATAAAGTGTTTCCTAATACTGTGTATTCAACCACTATGGAATATGTATGTGGGCAGACAAAACTGAGTTGTTCTGTGTGTGAAGTAACCTCAAGTCACTCCGCAGGCACATTTTGATGCAGACCAGTTTATCAAGACAAAAAAGGGCAAGACTAGGCTGAGAGCAGAGGCTATACCCACCATCTTCGTGCATCGCCCTGTGGTCAAAAAGAGAAGGGCCCCTGCACCACGATTCACCCCGGGACCTGTATCTACAAAGCCCATAGCTCATGATCACAGCTATAGTGTGAAACTTGACACAGGTATAATAAGTATGAACTCTTAGTAACAAACGTCATATTTCTTATTTTTAAGTGGTATAATATTTTAAATGTTCGAAAATCTACAGTGCCATGTCTTCTACTTACATTAGTCTCAAAGATTGAGGGAAGAAGGGATGAGGAGACTGAGAGAAAGGAAAGTGAGGGTGAAGAAAGAGAGGACATGGCTAGTGAGGAGAGACAGGGAGGGTGGACACCACCCACTCAGCCAGCAGCCAGTCAGCATACGAGGGAACCAGCAGCCAGTCAGCATACGAGGGAACCATCAGCCAGTCAGCATACGAGGGAACCAGCAGCCAGTCAGCATACGAGGGAACCAGCAGCCAGTCAACATAGGAGGGAACCAGCAGCCAGTCAGCATACGAGGGAACCAGCAGCCAGTCAGCATACGAGGGAACCAGCAGCCAGTCAGCATACGAGGGAACCAGCAGCCAGTCAAACAGATCTATTAAAAAATAAAGAGAAAATTAAAGAGCCAAGAAGGAATCACCAAAAAAGCAAAGTCTGCACAAAGAAAAATCAGGAAGGAAAATGCAGCTCTCAAGAAAACAATGAAAATTACAGATAACAAATATAAGAAAACGTTTTCAAAAGACCAACTTAAGGCATTCGGCAGACTCACCACAAAGGGGATGAAATGGAGCAATGAGACAATTAAGAAGGCTTTAAAAATGTGCTTTGCGTGCGGACCAACGGGTTACAAAACTCTGCAGGAATTGCAGATTCCCCTTGCAGGAATAAGGACCCTGCAAAGAAGGATGCAATGTGTTAAGTTTGAGCCTGGTGTTTAACAGCTAACATCACTGCCCCTCCACCCGTAACATCACTGCCCCTCCACCTGCCAACATCACTGCCCTCCACCTGCCAGCACCCAGCCAGAGGAGCGCAAACAACAAAAACCTTGGTGGCTCTCTACTCATGTTGTTACAGTTGTCTTGGTTACAGCTCTCAGGTTTTTTTTTGTGCCATTTCCACATCTTTAGAAAATATGAAATAAATGAAGTGAAATCAACCTCTTCTCTTGAGAACAAACTTTGATTTCTCTGTCTTGTGAGTTTGCAGTCTTGCACTTTTGCTCCTCCACCTGTAACATCACTGACCCTCCACCTGCCATACAGTAGGTTACTAACAAGATTACTTATATAATACAGTGATAGAATACATGTTTAGTATGCTTACTTATAAAAAACAGTAGTATTAAACTTACCTTGTGTTTTCACTCTCACTTAAGTCCCTCTCCCTTTGCCATCAATCCAAAATCAGCTGAGCTGCAACATTATACAGACAGGTAATAATCAACATAATCACAAGGACACAATATGGCTCTGCTAAAAACACTCACTCTTACACGCATCAAAGTTATATTTATCTAATATTTAACTCCCTCCACCCCTGCATACAATCCCGTTTAGAAGCCCCTCTTCTCTAATTCAACAACGTTGGACGAAATGACATTAAGAGAACGGAATTTACAATTAAAAGGCTGTTCAACGTGTGTTGCTAACTTGATCCGGTATCCTAGCTTTATCTGTTATCTGTAAACGTTCCCTAAATCTACTAATTTAGGGATAATCCACTGACATCCTTTAATACACATGTTAATTTGAATCAGATGTACTGATAATATCCACAATATAAATCTTTAAACTTCTTCTTACCTTTAAAAGTCCGTCACGAACGGTCTATTATGCTGCAACTCTACAGCTCTGCTAGCCTTGGCGCTAACTTCCGGGGAACGATTGAGAGGCTCTACGATCCGCCATTGCTGTAAAAAAGTGGTCCATTGGAGTGAACGGAGATGACATAACTCTCAGTCTATACAGCGCTGGGTAGGCCTATACAAAAACCTCTGGCAGTTCTAGTGTTAAGGTAATTAGGTACAGTAGAAGCCCTTTTTTTATCAGTAACGAATTTAGCAGTTGAACATAAAAGTCAGCTAACTGAGGGTCACTTGCAATGAAAGTGTTGTGTCTAACTGTAAGCTTGTCACTCAGAGTAACCTACGGTTAATTTAGCTGCTGGAGAAGAAAGATCAGGGGGGAGGGGGGGAGAGAGCTGTGGTTGATGGGCCATTAGTTGTGTAAATACACAGCTGAGAGCTGCCGTTTCATTCAGACTGTTTAAAAAAACTGTAACAACGGACTATTCTTTTATTAGCGGATGCATGTCAATTTAAATCAATACATGCAACTATTTTTTAAATCAATACATACAACTATTTTTTAAATCAATAAAAACATTTTCTAAATCCATAAAAGCATTTCAATTCATATTGGGAGTCATGTCGTTACTTTGTTGAGAATGTGGCCATGTAATAAGCGGGATAATTTGCAGCGACTTGTTCCTTATGGGGAAAATAACACCCGTCATGTGTGTGTAGAGGTGTGTGTGGTTAAAACACTTTCATGAAGTGAAGGAATTTCCTTCTATAAAACAGCTGTGGGCAGCAGTGAGTGTCACGGACATGAATTCATAGATCAAGGCAGACTGGTGCACACACTCTCCTGTCCTGCCAGGCGACAAGCCCGTTCTAAGCCGTGTCCCTCACTCCTCAAATCCCAAGCATGCCCGAAAAGTGTATTATGTTGTTACATCTCAGATTTTATGTTTCAGTTGTGCTCTGTCTATGTTCAGTGATGCAAACTTGTCACCTTTCGGCGAAATTCGCCGTTTTGAATCCAAAATAAGTCGTTTGTGTGATTCATGTAGATCTGCAATACAAATATTTTTGGGGTATGGGGGGGGCTGGGACCCGGAGTAATCTGCGGCCGTGAGCTGTTATGTGCCATCATGACACGCATGGTGTTCTTTTTTTATATATTATAATGAAGTACGAGCTGTGTGCTCGAGTCTTCCTGCCTGTCGGCTCTGCTCATGGATGTATAATAAGACTCTGCTGCTCCGAGATGATGGTCTAGCTTCAGCAGCTACATTACCTACGGGTGCGTTCGTTAATATTAAATTATGGAAAGCCAAAAGTGCCATAATACGGGGGTGAAAAAACGCGCGAACATACGGGGAGGTCCGTTTTTTCGCGCGAAAAAACGCGCGAACATACGGGGAGGTCCGTTTTTTCGCGTGAAAAAACGGGCCAATATACGGGCGAATGTTCGCGCGGTTTTTTATATGATAATGAGCCCCTCCTTCTGATTTCCTTAGCCAATAAGTTAAAAGTGTCTGTAACCAATCAGTGAAGGGTAAAGCCAGACCAAAACAATCTGTAGATGAAAAGTTCCTGACATGGTGAGGCTGTGCTGTAAATTGTGCATTATTCCAGATTCAGGGGACTAAGTATTAATTTGCCTTTGAATATAATAAATATATCAATCAATATATCAATATAACCTGCCTTCATTGTTTTTTTTAAATAAAATGGCATTACCCTTTTCCTTAAACCTCTGGAGTGTGAAGTGAAGGTATTTTCTCAATTTTTAGATGTCTCCTTAAATCCACTTTTAAATGTACTTCTTATAACATGGCATGGTGTTACATGTCAAAATGTTCAGTAGTCTCTGGTGTTGCTAGAAATGCAAATTCACTCACCTTAGAGCACTGTCTTATGAGAAACCTAGCTTAGAAATCCGATTTTTGGAAAACTTCAAAACTGTTGTGAAACACATATGTACTCATGTCATCCATTTTTTTTGGTGTTTCAGATTTTGTTCACCAAAGTCTTTGGTTCACAAAAGTAGTGAAATATATCAATTACACTATAAGCCTATATAAAAGTGTTGTTCATGTCTAAAATGAAAATGTGTAAATTATAATTTAGAGTAAAATATTTCCATCCCTCTACTTTCACCACAGAAAAGTTACATCAGGACTGAATAATGACTTCATATTCCATACCAAGGTTTATGTGATGTGTACAAATACAAATTCAGCATTTCAACTTTATTTTTCAACCAACTATTTATGTTAACATATGAAACTGTAAAATCTCAATATTTCCAATATCAGAACTTTTTCAACCAACTATTCATTATAAATGTAAAGACAGGGGGTCTTTGTCCATGGTCTTTGTCTGTCTTCCAAGACAGTGGGTCTGGCTGCTGTGTAGGTGGGGCTGATGGTGCATGGCCTGCTGGTGGCTGTGTCGGAGGGAGGTAGGTGGGATTGTCCCGGGTTGATGCTGGTGGCTGGATTGGAGGTACGTCTGCTAGGCGAGACTTCTTTGCTGGCTGGGTTGATCGCGATGGCTGTGGTGGAGGCCTTTGTACCGAGGTGTATCTTGATCTTGTGGCAGGGACAGATGGAGGCCGCTGTAGTGATGCTGGTCCTTTGGTCCTCGGTGGTGATGGCTCTGGTGAAGGCCCTTGAGCAACGGTAGATCTTGACCTTGGTGCAGGCACAGATGGAGGTTCTTTCTCCTAGGCCCAGGCAGCTGTGAAATCTGAAAGAAATATAGGACAATAATTACTACTAAGTTCATTCAAATAAAGTTCAAGTGGAATGTTTCTAAAGCACAAATAACAATGCACAACTAAAAATAAAATGGAGAGGCGGGACAGGAGTCTCTCTCTTACACAGGTATTTTCCAGTTATTTCCCATTCAATATAAAGTCACAGACACAAATATAACTACATCTATAGGTGTGTATGTGTGGGACGAATACAAGTTGATGTTATTCATCTACACATGTTACCTCACTTTTACACACAGAAATCACTTTTACACAGAGTAAACGTTTACTAACGGAGAGTCTATTTTGTCACAAGAGAAAGTTCATGACTATCGATAAGAATACAAACAATACCTATGTGGGATTCACCATCAAAAAGTTTGTTCTCTTTTATCCTCCTAATGACACGCTCTACATGAACCCTCAGTCTGGCAATGGCCTGTGTCTCCCTCACCTCATAGGCTGGCATTTGCTTCTGCTTTGACAGAAAAGGTGGGCAGTACACCTTGCATTTGCAGCAATCGCTGATCAGGAAGCTCTTATCTACCATCACTGCTATGTTTTCAGTCAACAACGCAGCTATTCCAGATTGTTTGAAAATCTCCTTGTCGCTGACAGAACCACCATACAGACTGGAAACAAATGTCACTGCACCATGTGGGGCTATGCCAACCAGGGCTTTCATGGTGCAGTGAGATTTCTATGTAGAATACATTTCACTTTGGAGGAGGAGTGAGGATGGTGTTTGACACCTCAGCTCTGTGCAATCCAGGATCACCTGTGTGTCTGGGAAATCTTTGAATGCCTCTGGGAGGTGGGCTTGAACTTCTGCAGGTGTAAGCCTGCCTAAGCCTTATAATTTAGAGTAAAATATTTCCATCCCTCTACTTTCACCACAGAAAAGTTACATCAGGACTGAATAATGACTTCATATTCCATACCAAGGTTTATGTGATGTGTACAAATACAAATTCAGCATTTCAACTTTATTTTTCAACCAACTATTTATGTTAACATATGAAACTGTAAAATCTCAATATTTCCAATATCGGAACTTTTTCAACCAACTATTCATTATAAATGTAAAGACAGGGGGTCTTTGTCCATGGTCTTTGTCTGTCTTCCAAGACAGTGGGTCTGGCTGCTGTGTAGGTGGGGCTGATGGTGCATGGCCTGCTGGTGGCTGTGTCGGAGGGAGGTAGGTGGGATTGTCCCGGGTTGATGCTGGGATTGTCCCGGGTTGATGCTGGTGGCTGGATGGGAGGTACGTGTGCTAGGCGAGACTTCTTTGCTGGCTGGGTTGATCGTGATGGCTGTGGTGGAGACCTTTGTATCGAGGTGTATCTTAATCTTGTGGCAGGCACAGATGGAGGTGGAGGCCGCTGTAGGGATGCTGGTCCTCTGGTCCTCGGGTCCTTGGTGGTGATGGCTGTGGTGGACGCCTTTGTACCGAGGTGTATCTTAATCTTGTGGCAGGCACAGATGGAGGTGGAGGCCGCTGTAGGGATGCTGGTCCTCTGGTCATTGGTGGTGATGGCTGTGGTAGAGGTCTTTGAGCCACGGTAGATTTTGACCTGGGGGCCGGCACAGATGAAGGTTCTGGCTGCTGGATAAACGCCACCTCTGGGCCACTAGGCCCAGGCAGCTGTGAAATCTGAAGGAAAAAAAACATACCTTTACATTTAGCAAATCAAAATAACTGTATGACGTATTTTTCTCTAATCAAAAATGGAAATAAATCCACATGCCATATTATGACTTTTATGAAGGATTAAAGCCTTCTTCATTTCCAGTATATAATACAGTGATAACACACACAACCCGGTTGACTGTACTCACTTTAACCTGGCTCTGTTGTCCACTGATAGGCATAGTGCTGTGTACCTGGACTCACATTCAGGTTCAGGTCCGGACTCAAGTCCAGAGGTTCAGGTTCAGGTCCGGACTTATAAGTCCGGACTTGGGTCAAGTTGTGTGAGTAACTAAAGTGAACTTATTGTGAGCTAATTATCAATTGAAAATAAACTCATAATCAACTCAAATTCAAACTCGTCAGGTTTATTGTGCCCCCTTCCAACTTGTGTCTACACCATGTATTTTCTATAACTCTACATGTGTTACTAACTACACAACACAACTACATACATAGTGATGTACATACAAGACTCAATCTGCAAGAGTACAAGTCTATGTGTTCTTGTTCAAGAACAACAGCATATTGACATTGTTTGGGTGAAGTGTTGCTCTTTCGGCAGACACTATATCACCATACATGCAAAGGAGTTAGCTTAGCTACACTACCAAATATGGCAACCAGCATCCCACGCTGTCAGTGTCCACTATGTCTAAGCCAGCTTCCCTTGACGTCACACAGATCTCGCGAGCAGTTGCGATATTTTGCGAGACTTCGTGAGTTCAGTAATTGCCGCCATATCAGAAGCCAAAACAATGTTTTTCGTCTTTTCTCAGCGCAAATTTCTCGATCTATGGAAGGTTTTAGATGGTTTAGAACAAAAAGGAGAATATACGTAAGTACCGGTTCCCGACGTTCCGGTTTTAACCGGACTTGAACCGAAACTTTTTACAAGTCCAGTACCGGTTCGGCGTACCGGTACGCAGCACATCATAGGCACAATATTAGCATAGCATTAGCGCGCTATTAGAATTTCAATAATATGAACAATTATGAACTCAGACCAGCATTTCACATATTTATACGAGCAGAATACACTTGAAATGTAAGCCAAACTACTGCACGGGAGTCATACACCTAGTAACATAGAAGAACAAAGAAGCTAGCGGACGCCATTAGCCACTGTAGTGGAGCCGAACTAGCTGACAGAATGACATTAAACTACACATAAAGAACAGTTTCAAAAACACTTCTTAGATCGAAATATGACATAATCTTTGTACACACTACTAACCTGTTGAACAGGAGAAATGAATGAAGCAGAGGGAACGTTGTTGCCGTTCCAGCCAGAATGCCAAGTCTGCGGCAGACACATAATAACAACACTTACTTTACGGCATGCGCTCAGCAACACATTCCCTTTTACGGCATGCCCACTGAGGCCTTTCCGTGTCCTATACTGCCCTCTGCTGTTTGTAATGATATACAATATTTAACATAAACATGCCTTCGAGAGTATAACTTAATTTATACAAGACAATATACATTGAAAATGTGCCCACATATTTATGCGGTTATCTGAATCATATTTTCTACCCCTTATATTCGAAAATATATGATTAAATATCTAAAATATGCGCACTTCGACGCTGCGTGGGTGGACTCCAGTTATATCTTTCAAACTAAATCTATCCACTATCTGCTTGTAGACTAACGGTCAAAGGGTCTAATATCCGGGAGGGCCGGGCTCGAGTCTCGGAAAGGAAACGTTTTTTTGTGTTATCTCTTTTCATTCACTTACAATCTTTGTATAAATGCAAAGTATTCCAAGGTCTGCTTCACCTTAATTGTCCCAACTGCTTGGCAACAGCTGTCTGTTCTCCAGTTGTTTAAGGTGGTAGCCTGTCGCCTGCGTTCATGTTTCAAATAAATGGGAATTGATCAGCCTCAGATGTATTAATTTATAAAAAAAAAAAAATTTTAATTCGAATGTTTCTCTTCAGTGCAATTGCAATTGCACATTGCATCATTTTTGTGTTCTTTGTTCTGTTTTAGAAAGGAAGGATTGTTTACTTTTTTCGTTGTCTACAAAACCGGAAAAACAACATAATTGTGCTTTTCCAGACACTGAAGAAAGAAAAATACCATGAATTTTCGGTATCAGGGCTGTTAGGGAAAAGATCAGGCAATATATCTTGAGAGAAAACTTATCTTTTGATCCCGTTTGAATTGTGCCACGAATTACACTTATGATGTTTGTCATCTTAAACAATCACTTCCATGTCAAAAAACTCAGTTTGTCGTAAAACTGTTGAAATATAAGACTATGAAAAATACGCAACTAGAAATAAGTGAAATGTGCCAACGTGACGGCCGTCTTGGTGTGTGGTGCGCGACGGGAGATGTAGGTCATTGACTGGTTTCAGGCAAAAAAAAAGTGTTACTTCACAGTTTTACGACACATTTAAAAAAATTTGACTTGCAAAATTATCTTTTAAATTGACAAAAATCATATGTGTAATTTGTGGTTCAATTCAAACGGGATCGAAAGATAATCTTTCTCTCTCCATTTACTTCAATACATACCTTTTCCGAAATAAGGTCCCATGGAGCTCAACCGGAAAGGGAGGGACTTCGCCTCTCTATAAGCATGCAGCAGCAGTAGCAGCAGCCGGAAAAATGTCCACGAGAAACTTCATCTTGCGTTGCAAAAGGACAATAAATGACTGCACAAGACTTCTCCAAACAGATGATGCCGGTCATGCCGTGTTACAATCCACAGTAACGAGGTAAGGGCCAAGCCTATTGCTACTGTTAGAAATTAAAATCAATGTTTTAATGGGGAAATGTAGTTTAAACATGCCGTCAGTTTTAATGCTCTTTTATACTGAAAAACCAGAAATTCTTGTGCACAAGCAGTTAAGCTTTTATTCTGAAAATCCTTCATCTCCGGTTAGCATTTAGCATGTGGCTAATATACGATTTCCTGAAGAGGTGAATTTAGTAGCGAAATGAGAGAGTGGTGCAAACCGAAGCCTACTGACTTAACACTACAACTATAGATGTCGAGATACTACCATGCTGAATATTAAATGAAGGTACAGTTTATTTGAATACATTATTTACAGACGAGAGTAGCATGTGACAACATCCGGAATGACCGGAAACCAAACGAGCCGAGAAGTATTGTTTAGAGTATTGATTACAGCGTTTAGAATGTGTTAAATGAAGAGTGATGAAAGAGAATATGAGGAGAAACTGCGTGTTAAGCATATATTGAATGTGAAAAGAACCTATCCTCTGTTTAAATGCAATAACGGACATTAGAGACGAGGCGAGCCGGCTGGCGGGGAGGAGCCAGCAGACGATATATAAACAGCACCGGAGGAGAGATCCGGGCTCTTCTCTTCCCTATCGAGGAGAGCCAGATCACAGCTGTTTGTCTGACTGAACAATATTCTGTCTGTAACACTACCGCGCCTCTTTTAATTAAAGTACCCAATTGAACTTTCACAGAGACTCCATTTAGTCTCCTATTTTAAAGCTTCTCTCCTGGTCGGGAGAATAACGTACACAGTTAACACTACTACCAACACAAAGGAATGTAGTTTGTTTTTGCATGTAACCTAAACTGAGGTTGTGTGAGATCTTTCACACTTACAAATTCTGTCTTCTCCCCTATTTCACCAAACCGTTTACTGGCAGGTTAGAAACCATGGAAAGGAGCCTCGAGTGGTCACGGGGCAGGCTAATTAACGTCCCTACAGCTGATCTTTTACTTCAGGACCTTCGGGAATATATACTTGAAGTCCGGAGATCTTGGCCTACCACACCCGCACAACAAGGTAGGTCGATGTGATAATTGTTCACTTTAGCATAGGCTTTCGTTGATAAACCAGTGCTAGTATTGTTGAGTACTAAGTGTCCAACAGGCCAATACATTTTAAAGTAATTATTTGTTTTAAATATGGGTAATACCAATATAAACACCTTTTTTAATCTGTAGTTGCCAGCTATTAATTACAACATTCTGGTGAGACGCTCTGAGTCTCGAGTTGTCCACTTAAAACTGTACTCCAAATTCCACCTTTATATCCTGCCACAGTAGAGGAGACGCTATTCCCCCTCCCCCGTCGAGGGCAGTCTGGCCATCTGTAGTACACCACGTATCATCAAACGTGTGAATGAGGACATTGAAAGGGTGCCAGAGGGGGAGTCTCTGTCTTCAGGGTTGGAAGACACAGACTGCAACTATGTATCTCTATGCCCATACACATTTATGCTTTTGTTCTTACTGTATACTACAACTATAGTGTATTGCATGTCCACTGGTTTAATGCCAAACTGCATTTCATTTTTTTTTAAAGTATCTTTAGGCTGGGCAATGACAATAAAATAGACGCATTGTGTGCGTTTCTGGCACAACGGCATAAATGCGTTGCTTTTACAACAATGACAATAAATGTAATCTAATGTTTTGCTGTTGTTGCAGGTCATTCTGGCTACCACGCCCCACTCATTTTGTTGGGTGGTCGAGGTCCCCCACAATTCAGCATTTCCAGAGAGCAAATCTCTTTTTTGAGGAGCTGTGGTTTTACAGCAACAAAGATGGCACAGATATTAAAAGTATCTCTGCGCACAGTGAGACGGCGATTGAGGTTTGTAGCAATGTCTTCAACATTGGAAGTGCCATCTTGTCTCAATTTATTGTAAACATCCCAAGGAGGGGTTGTAGCCATGTTACACTATGCATGTTGTAAAGTAAATCTGAATACCGTAGGTCTCATATATTTAAAACATGTTTATTTTTCAGGCAGTTCCACATGCTGCGCTCTGGGACATACTCCACCATCTCAGATGCTACACTAGACGACCTCATCAAGGAGATAGTGGCTGGGAATAACCAGATTGGCCCTGAATCTGTCAGGGCACAGCTGCAGGCCCAGCAGATGTGGATACAGAGACGCAGAGTGCGGGACAGCATGAGGCGGATAGACCCAGAAGCAGCTTCACTGGACATGTCCTCTCAAGCTGCAGAAGACAACTCCAAAACAGTGGAGGATCTGCAGAAGCAACTGCAGGAGTTAAGAGTCCAGCGAGAGTTTTGCTAACAGAGGTTTGCTGGCTCCGACGACAACATCCGATTCTATACAAGGTAATGTTTTGGCTAAATTCTATCCAAGTTTTTGAGATGGGTTAGCTTATAAAGAATCCTGTTTACCTGCCGTGTGACCGCTGACTATATGCATGCAGTGTTGGAATAAGTACTCAACTTAACTGAAGTATAAGTACAAATACTATGGTTTTAAAATACTCCTGAACTGAACATGTAGAATCATAAATCCTGTGTTTTCATATATAAAAAGTAACTAGAAACTATGAAGGTTAACTAAATGTGGTGGAGTAAAACATATTAATACTAACAACATACTGAGAATATTTTACTACAAGTGGAAATCTTCAAAACCTTACCAAAGTAAAAGTATGTCAATATCCACTGCGTTTCCCCCAGTTGCACACGTAAGAATGAAGAGTAAACGTAGTCATTGTGTGTAAAATGTTCCCTGTATGTTTTAGATTATTATTACTGCTGCTAATGTAGTTGCTACATTTTACTGCTGTAGATTACTATACCTGCACCTAGTGCCTTCTTACTCAGTCTATTTGAATTGTAATGTATTATAGCAAACAAGAGGAAAGCATTAGCCCATGTGTTACAGTTAACACGATTGTATTTACTGTCAATTAATGACTGACATGTGTCTTTTGTGTACAGATTCCCGAGCTATAACCACCTGATGGCCTTCTGGTTTTTAATTGAGCCTTCAATTCATTAAATGGTTTGTGTTACTAGAGCGATATCAACTGCCAAGAGTAATGAAGAAGTGGTTACACACGCACGTCCATCAACGGTAGGTTATGTCTCTTTTAACACACAATCTAAACACAAACTGAAGGGAAAATGTCTCTCCGACATTTCATTGCTTTTGTGTAGGCTAAAAGGCTAAAGTACTCAATCCTTTTTGAATACATCAGAGAACTAAAACAACTTAATGTTTTTCCCATAGTGTGCTACACTCATGACATTAATATAGTAACCTTTTTTTGTTTTTATCTTCCAGAGACAGCTGCTTCAGCCAATTGACGAGTTCTTCCTTTTTCTATGCTTCCTGTCGGTGGGTTTGAAAGAGAGGGACCTTGCAAACCGCTTCAACGTACACCAGTCCTCTGTGAGCCGCATCATTGCAACATGGACAAGTTTTCTTACAACTTTATTGGGGTCACAGTGCATCTGGCTTACACCTGCAGAAGTTCAAGCCCACCTCCCAGAGGCATTCAAAGATTTCCCAGACACACAGGTGATCCTGGATTGCACAGAGCTGAGGTGTCAAACACCATCCTCACTCCTCCTCCAAAGTGAAATGTATTCTACATAGAAATCTCACTGCACCATGAAAGCCCTGGTTGGCATAGCCCCACATGGTGCAGTGACATTTGTTTCCAGTCTGTATGGTGGTTCTGTCAGCGACAAGGAGATTTTCAAACAATCTGGAATAGCTGCGTTGTTGACTGAAAACATAGCAGTGATGGTAGATAAGAGCTTCCTGATCAGCGATTGCTGCAAATGCAAGGTGTACTGCCCACCTTTTCTGTCAAAGCAGAAGCAAATGCCAGCCTATGAGGTGAGGGAGACACAGGCCATTGCCAGACTGAGGGTTCATGTAGAGCGTGTCATTAGGAGGATAAAAGAGAACAAACTTTTTGATGGTGAATCCCACATAGGTATTGTTTGTATTCTTATCGATAGTCATGAACTTTCTCTTGTGACAAAATAGACTCTCCGTTAGTAAACGTTTACTCTGTGTAAAAGTGATTTCTGTGTGTAAAAGTGAGGTAACATGTGTAGATGAATAACATCAACTTGTATTCGTCCCACACATACACACCTATAGATGTAGTTATATTTGTGTCTGTGACTTTATATTGAATGGGAAATAACTGGAAAATACCTGTGTAAGAGAGAGACTCCTGTCCCGCCTCTCCATTTTATTTTTAGTTGTGCATTGTTATTTGTGCTTTAGAAACATTCCACTTGAACTTTATTTGAATGAACTTAGTAGTAATTATTGTCCTATATTTCTTTCAGATTTCACAGCTGCCTGGGCCTAGGAGAAAGAACCTCCATCTGTGCCTGCACCAAGGTCAAGATCTACCGTTGCTCAAGGGCCTTCACCAGAGCCATCACCACCGAGGACCAAAGGACCAGCATCACTACAGCGGCCTCCATCTGTCCCTGCCACAAGATCAAGATACACCTCGGTACAAAGGCCTCCACCACAGCCATCGCGATCAACCCAGCCAGCAAAGAAGTCTCGCCTAGCAGACGTACCTCCAATCCAGCCACCAGCATCAACCCGGGACAATCCCACCTACCTCCCTCCGACACAGCCACCAGCAGGCCATGCACCATCAGCCCCACCTACACAGCAGCCAGACCCACTGTCTTGGAAGACAGACAAAGACCATGGACAAAGACCCCCTGTCTTTACATTTATAATGAATAGTTGGTTGAAAAAGTTCTGATATTGGAAATATTGAGATTTTACAGTTTCATATGTTAACATAAATAGTTGGTTGAAAAATAAAGTTGAAATGCTGAATTTGTATTTGTACACATCACATAAACCTTGGTATGGAATATGAAGTCATTATTCAGTCCTGATGTAACTTTTCTGTGGTGAAAGTAGAGGGATGGAAATATTTTACTCTAAATTATAATTTACACATTTTCATTTTAGACATGAACAACACTTTTATATAGGCTTATAGTGTAATTGATATATTTCACTACTTTTGTGAACCAAAGACTTTGGTGAACAAAATCTGAAACACCAAAAAAAATGGATGACATGAGTACATATGTGTTTCACAACAGTTTTGAAGTTTTCCAAAAATCGGATTTCTAAGCTAGGTTTCTCATAAGACAGTGCTCTAAGGTGAGTGAATTTGCATTTCTAGCAACACCAGAGACTACTGAACATTTTGACATGTAACACCATGCCATGTTATAAGAAGTACATTTAAAAGTGGATTTAAGGAGACATCTAAAAATTGAGAAAATACCTTCACTTCACACTCCAGAGGTTTAAGGAAAAGGGTAATGCCATTTTATTTAAAAAAAACAATGAAGGCAGGTTATATTGATATATTGATTGATATATTTATTATATTCAAAGGCAAATTAATACTTAGTCCCCTGAATCTGGAATAATGCACAATTTACAGCACAGCCTCACCATGTCAGGAACTTTTCATCTACAGATTGTTTTGGTCTGGCTTTACCCTTCACTGATTGGTTACAGACACTTTTAACTTATTGGCTAAGGAAATCAGAAGGAGGGGCTCATTATCATATAAAAAACCGCGCGAACATTCGCCCGTATATTGGCCCGTTTTTTCACGCGAAAAAACGGACCTCCCCGTATGTTCGCGCGTTTTTTCGCGCGAAAAAACGGACCTCCCCGTATGTTCGCGCGTTTTTTCACCCCCGTATTATGGCACTTTTGGCTTTCCATATTAAATGTGCGTCCGGAGTCACTGTGGCACAGACTGGACCGCTGGTGAACAGCTGTTAGAACGGGCCGTTCAGGTGTTCAGAGCAGAGCTCCCTGTCGGAGCGGCAGAGCATGATGTGAACTGAAAAGTTTTTCTGTGGCAATATTATTTAAGGAATCGTTGAGCTAGCTAGCTAGCATACATTGTCACTATCTGCTAACGTTAGCTTTAGCCTTCTATTTCTAATAGTTGTTTTCATAGGCTATAAACAGAGGTGGTATAAGTATATATATATATTAGGGCCGGGACTCGATTAAAAAAATTAATCTAATTAATTAGAGGTTTTGTAATTAATTAATCGCAATTAATCGCATTTTTAATCACATATAAATATTTGACCTGAGAACAGTGAGAAGATGTCAATAAAGTGTGCCGTCACACAGAGGTAATTTGAATTGCTTACCGAGGTCCAATGATCCCCAGTCAGGGCAACACATTCGGCTTTCTCCAATAAATTCACTTTATCTTCCTTTTCATTGTCATAAAGCTGCTGGATTCTTTTTGTCACTGTCTTTCTGCATGGCAGCTCATATGTTGTGTCAGACGATGCAATCTGTAGTACCTTTTGCAGCCCCTTATTTTCTACCACTCCAAGTGGTCTACAGTCGAGTGCAATCCAGTGAGCTGGTTATTTTTTCAGACGTGGACTTAGTTATCCTGGCCCTGAAACCAGTCATCTGGTTGAGTGTGGGTCATACTTGTCAACCCTCCCGATTTTCGATTTCATTGCCCTCTCCCGGTTTCCTCCCGGGGTCATATTTCTCCCGCATTTCTCCCGATTTCTGACAAAATCAGATTTACACACGACTGTTTCCACTCGGACTTTAATACATCTACACCATTGTTTGGTTTCCATGGTAACACGTCTCTTTAGTAGCGCGCGCAACTCAAAGTCTGAGAGGGTGAGGCAGATATTCACAGAAAACAGAACAAGAATCGACAACTGCTCTACTCTCTGCTCACTCCTTTCCTTTAAAATGCAGGTCCAGTCCACACATATGCTCCATCAAGGACGGTGCTACAGGCCGCAAGGCAGTGCACTTACAACTACAATAAGCATGTTAATGTTAATCTGACAGCTCCGGCGATCCACTAGCCCCCCCCCCAACCCCCCCCCCCCCCCCCAATTTTGCATTTTGAAATGCTCCCGATTTCTGAGGGTAAGTATGGTGTGGGTCCTTGTACTCGGAGTCGGGCTAACGTCCACGCTAGCTTCCACGCTAGCTGCTATATGTTTTGCATTGAGGTGATACTTGAGGCTTGATGTGCTGCGGTGATATGCGAATTCCTTTTTGCATAATTTGCAAACAACCGTGCTCTTATCAACGCTTCCATCCGTCCGTTTTTTTAAAACAAAATGTCCCATCCACGGGGCCAACCAAAGCGGTCTCATCAGCTTCTTCGTTCATGTTTGACTATTGTTCA
The DNA here is from genome assembly GCF_949606895.1 of Notothenia rossii. Lineage (NCBI taxonomy): Eukaryota > Metazoa > Chordata > Actinopteri > Perciformes > Nototheniidae > Notothenia > Notothenia rossii. The sequence continues at coordinate 33,456,817 of NC_136908.1, forward strand.
CTGTGGTTTGTTGTTGTCTGAAGTCATGAACGTTAGTTGGTGCTCCAGTATAATCGGTACGCCTGAAACTCATCCAGTGAGGAACGTTCCGCAGGGCAAAAATAAGTGCGATTAAAATGTGTTAATTTTTGTTAAAGTCCCGGCCCTAATATATATATATATTGTACTTGAGTAAAAGTAGAAGTACTCAGCTCTTGTACTTGAGTAAAAGTAGAAGTACTCAGGTCTTGTACTTGAGTAAAAGTAGAAGCACACAGATCTTGTACTAGAGTAAAAGTAGAAGCACACAGATCTGGTCCTCGAGTAAAAGTAGAAGTACTCAGGTCTTGTACTTGAGTAAAAGTAGAATTACTCAGATCTTGTACTTGAGTAAAAGTAGAAGCACTCAGGTCTTGTACTTGAGTAAAAGTAGAAGCACTCAGATCTTGTACTTGAGTAAAAGTAGAAGTACTCAGATCTTGTACTTGACTAAAAGTAATAGTCCCAGAGCGTAGGAATACTCTGTTACAGTAAAAGTCCTGCATTCAAAATGTTCCTCAAGTAAAAGTAGAAAAGTATTATCATCAAAATATAGTGAAAGTAGCGACAGTAAAAGTAGTCATTGTGCAGATTGGTCTATTTCAGAATAATAGATATGATATGTTTTATAATGATTGATCATGAAAGTGTTCTCAAAGCTGGTAAAGGTGCAGCTAGTTTGAATGACTTTGTATACTGCAGGGTAGCTTGTGGATTTACTCCAGGTGGAACTAAAGTCTGATTTAACACTTGATTATATTTCACTTAATTAATTCAGATCTGTGAAGTAACTAAAGGTATTAAATACATGTAGTGGAGTCAAAGTACACCATGTACCTCTGAACTGTAGTGGAGTAGAATAACAAAGTAGCAAAACTTTGAAATACTTAAATAAAGTACAAGTATCTCAAAATGGTGCCGAAGTATAGTACTTGTTGAGTTTATGAACTTAGTTACTTTACACCATGTGGCTATAAAGATAAAAAGACTTAAGCCTTGCACAGAGGCACGAAAATACATTTTCAAAATGCTCAACAGTGCTGCCAAAATTATAAACTGACTGCTCCACAATTTAAAATAAATGCTTTTATATATTTCTATTAGATGTGACTCTTTGGCGTTTCTGTTATTATTAACACTGCTGCTTTAGTTGTTCTGACTGCTAAAATCCTCTGTCATTCAGTGGGGTGGGGGACCCGGGTGCTCGGACCCTTTTCACCTTTTTCATACCTGATGAGTTTGCATCCCTGTATGTTAAAAAGCCTCAGTCAGCTTAATTCATGTAATAAAAACATCTCAGGTCAGTAACACTCAAAGCTAAATGTGCAATACCATGTTCAGCTATGTTAATATTTATAATGTTATTGTTGTTACATCAGAAGAAATGAAATGATTTCTTAACTTACAGTAGGCTATTTTTTACAATGTGTGTTGGAAGGATTTATTAAATTACTATGAATATTGTCATTGTTGAAGGCTTTTAGAGGAGGGTGAATTATAAGCCTGAATTACATAACATTTTATACCTAAAAACATAAAAGCCACAATAAATAAATCACAATTATTGTAGTTATTTTTACCTCCCGTATTGCTTTCAACCCACCAGCTTTTATGGTGTTGTTACGTCACTAACTGTAAGCTTGTCACATACAGTCTATGGTCACTCAGAGTAACCTACTGTTAATTTAGCTGCTGGAGAAGAAAGATCAGGGGGGGAGGGGGGGAGAGAGCTGTGGTTGATGGGCCATTAGTTGTGTAAATACACAGCTGAGAGCTGCCGTTTCATTCACACTGTTTAAAAAACGGTAACAACGGACTATTTTTCTTAGCGGATGCATGTCAATTTAATTCAATACATACAACTATTTTTTAAATCAATAAAAACATTTTCTAAATCCATAAAAGCATTTCAATTAATATTGGGAGTCATGTCGTTACTTTGTTGAGAATGTGGCCATGTAATAAGCGGGATAATTTGCAGCGACTTGTTCCTTATGGGGAAAATAACACAGTTCATCCAGATGAGGATCCCTCCGCTACACTTTGGGATCCTGATCGACCGACGAAGCTCCATTCAAATATACATATTTTTGGTGAATTACTGAGTTTAGGCACGTTAATAACGTTTTAATGAAGTTGAATACAGTATATTCATATGTGTCAGTGATTTCATGTCAATTCGGCGAACATAAACATAAATGATCGTGGTGAAGATGATGATTAAATTAGGATTAAAAATCGAGAGCCGGGCTGCATTTCCTCCAGTTCGTTTTTTTCGAATAACAAAATTATTTTGTTAAATAACAACATGGTGATGTTTTGTAAATGATTACATGTCTCTTATTTAGCACAGTAGTATGATATCCGTGACATATGGATCTTAACAAAGTTCCGCTGTACATCCAGCGTACTGTATCTCACTTTATTTCACATGAGCTCCAGTGTGGAACCCCACTGCACCCCCTGGTGGATCAATGATCCATTGCAGCTGGCTTCATTATAATTACATTTATCTATCACGGGGGCGGTCTCAAGTCAAGCTGGAGGTTTTCCCTTGAGCGAGGGCAGATCACGTACCAATCACAGCCCTCGCGTTTCAAACTGTCTGAAATGAATCGCTACATCTGTAGTGGGACATTGCAGGAAAAGCAATATATTAGACGTTAAGTACTTTGTCAGGCTTAATATTTATCTGTAGATACCCCCAAAGCTTTTTTCTTATTTAAAAGAAGACCTTAATCTAAAGTATTATTTAATGTTTGAATAAAGGTTCATTCGTTTTTCTGTTTTGCACCTCCTCCTATTAATCTTTGTACATCCTGCACTAAACTGTTTTATTGTAGAGATCACTTATAGTATCTTCTTGATTTTTTATATTCTATATTTCTATCATTGACCTTCTACTTTCCCCCTATGTAAGTATGTACTCTTCATATTTTTTTAATCAAATATAACACATAAAAACAATAATTCAATAACGTGCTTTTACCACTAGGCGTTGCACACAAGGTACACACAGCCATAATAACTTTGTATTATTAGTGTAGGACACTTATGTATGTACAACATCTGAAGATGTGTAGTTTTATTCATGCTTTCACATAATTTTACAGCATATTGCTATACTATTTCAGACTCAGTATTTACATTCTTATATTCAAAGAAAAATCTGTAATATCTTTAAAAACTACAAGTCCTTTTATATCAGCTGTGCACCGTTATGGTGTAAATATAACCTACCTATGAATTAGATCAAATGCACATCCAACATCCAATCGGCGAGCTTAAACCATAGCTGAGGATCTTGGGTAATCGCTCGAAATGCTTACGTCTGTTTCTGGTTATTTTTATTTGGAGATTCAGTTCCTGACGAACGCCAAAAAAGCCAGAGATTATGGAATCAAACAAATAAATAAAAACAAGGATAATTGTGTGTTATTGGTGATAAATAACAGTGTGTTATTTTGAAAAGAATAACAAATTAGAAGGAAAAAAAGATTTTCAAAAATACAGATTTCAGTATTCTGAGGCTCTGAGCCCCATTTATTTTCCTCACAGACGGCAACAAAAGTCAGAAATTATACGATTCAAAATAAAAGCAATAATCGTGGCTTGATATTGAGTAAGAACATGCTTTTATGAACCACACAGCTTCCGGTCTTCCTATAACACGTAATGCTGTGAGACTACCAATAGAAATACATTGCTTTTAAAATCGTGATGTGCAACATGAAAAAAAGCAGAAAATCATGTTGGTGAACACGAATCAATAGATTAAAAATCGTGTTGGTGAACACGAAATGCCATGAGACTGGGTTGTGAGAGATGTATCCATAGATCTCTTCATTTTGCTCTCAAAGTGCACCAGATTGATGCTTTTAACTTCAATAATAATAATAATAACTTGAATTTATATAGCGCCTTTCATAACCTTAAGGTCTCTTTACAAAGAAACATACAAGGACAAGACATAAAACATTAAAAAAAAACATAAACATAAAACAGGGGGCAGAAATGGAAGTGTAAGTGGGGGGGGGGGGAGTGAGTTTTAATTTAACTTTAACTTCAGCCCTAGGAGGCTGGTCCGCCCCCCAGTTATAGAAAATAGCACTTTATCCTTCCTATATGCCGTGAGCTGATTATCGAGCCTTCATTGTAAAAGCCGCGGGTGTAGCCTACTGCAGTGATCCTCAAACCTTTTTCAATAATGTACCCCCTTTGAAAAACAAATTCAGCCAAGTACCCCCTGATCAGCGCAAAAACTATTTGTTAGGGGAAAAAAGCCTAAAGAGGTACATTACAGCGCTGCACCATCAGTGTCTGATTTATTAAAACAACAACATTGTAACTGAGAAACACTTAAATGCTACATGTCAAATGTTTACAATCCATCACTAAATTCATGGCAAATCAATACATCACGCAATAACACTCAGGCGACATTAGTTGCATTGAACTGATCTTTTTACTAAGTTACTTACAATAGTGAGAAACATGGGCTTGTGCTTCACTGAGGATCTTTGTCATTCTGACAGGGAGGCTAACTGCAGTTATTACACTTCGTGTTTTGAAATATGTGTAACTCTAGTCTATTAATATAAAACCCACACTGCCCAAACTTCGTTACTTTTCCTAAAAACAATATTTAATTATCATAAAATAAATCTCACGTACCCCCTGCAGTACTCCAACGTACCCCTAGGGGTCCGCGTACCCCCATTTGAGAACCACTGGCCTACTGTATGTGCATGTGGGGAGTGTTGCAGTTGAACATTTCACTGTAGCTCATATAGCTACCTTAATGGAAAACCCTACATGTTTGAGCAATTCACACCAACTGTGTTTCAGGGCCGGTTCGGAGCTGGAGCTTGAAAAGCACCGGGTTTTCCTGTTCACACCGCAGCGGAGCAGCCTCTTAGCTCCTGAATCCGGTTCGTTTCAAGCACCAAAAAATTGTCCGGCTAGAGCAAAAGCACAGCATACGTCACGCTTACGTCGAGGCGGGGCAAGGGGGAATCAGAATCGTCGTTGAAGTTGATGATTACGATTGTAAAACAGTATTGAATGTAGCACAAATCGGCCATTGTTGTTGTTGTCGGTGTGAGCTGTGAGGGGTTTCCGCGCGGTTTGGCTTTATGAAGCAGGCACGCAAACGGTTAGGTCATGGCGCAAACGATGACGCAATGACGCAGCACCAGTCGGACTCTGGGCGGTGTGAAAAGAGCCGGAGAACCGAAGAACCGGTTCTGAACCTGAAAAGCTCTAGAACGGAGCTTGAATCGGAGTCATGAAGCGGCAAGCTACCCCACAGCACCCCCAACAGAAAGTCTCTGGCACCGCCCATGCTCTTGTCTCATATGAAACTAATCACATGGACTTCTTTCAAAACATACTTTTTACAACCCACACCATGATCTTCTCCTGAAACAGTATCAAGTACATTTGTATAAAGTTTTATTTGAATACAAATCATGTGTTTAGAACTCTGTCCGTTTAGTCGGACAGTTTTACAACATGCAGGTGGTGTCTGCCTATCCTGCACTGAGTGAAGCATCAGAAGGCTCATAGCAACTGCTGCTCAATATCATTCAACAAAATGAATGAATATCTAAAATTATCCTGTTGACTAACACTCGCTCTCATGTCATATCTTGGAGGAATCTGTGGTCTACCCGGGCCAGTCGTGCAGTTGCTTCGTCAGCTGCGTTTTTTTTTGTTTTTTTTAATTCAAACAAACATTTCATCCACCCATCTACTATACTGCTTATCTGAGTCGGGCCGGGCGGCAGCAGTTCCAGCAGAGAGCCCCTCTCAACATGAAGGGGCAGTGGTTCTGCTCCGAGTCTCCTGAATACTGAAATCCTTGGGGTCAGGACTCATTCCCTACTCGGAGAGGACAGTCTATCGGTTTCCTGCTGAGAACCATGACCTCAGATTTAGGGGTTCTGGTCCTCATCCCAGTGAGTGCTGCAGGTCACAGACCAATGACCATCAGAACCACATCGTAGAAAGCAGCGATGCAATCCTTAGCCCACCGAACTGCACCCCCTCCCCCACAACTACGCCTTGAAATCCATCCGTGACTAATATTACAAACATTTTATTCATATAATCATTTTAATTTGGCTTAAAAAAAATCATTAGAAAGAGTTACAACAAATGTCATAGTTTATTTTGGGGATTTATACAGATGTGTTGTTATGTTTAGGTTATCACTGATCTGCATGACATTTCCCTGAGACGATTTGCGTCATTGTCAACAGTTTGGACGAGCACAGGCACTAAGGGAAGGTGATGAAATGGGTCGACGGTAAGCATCTCGCTGGGAGGCATCGACCCACAGTCATTAACACTGAAAGGCTTGCAACTGTTTTTTATTTACATTTTTTATTTATTAAAATTTTCGATTTACGTCCTGACAAAATGTGAAAATGTATGTGTTTCCAAACACACATGGCTGTGATGTGATATGGAAGGGAAGGTTGTGTTAGCAAGCAGACAGTGACAGCTCTGTGCCCGGTATATGGTCCTCCTCACTGCTCACTGCCTCCACCTGGACACAGAACTTCCTCTCATAAACTTCATGATTTAAAGTCCAGGTGGCTGCATGTGTGAGGCTGTAACCGTGTGAGGAGCCAGAACACATTTACAGAGTCACAGGATCAGAGTGATACAAAATGTGCCAAATATGCTTCTTTTCATATTAAAATTGGAAAAATGTTTATTAAGTTCTTATTAACACATTATTAACAGAGTGATTGTGTGTGTGCGTGTGCGTGTGCGTGTGCGTGTGCGTGTGTGTGTGTGTGTGTGTGTGTTTCAGGGCCGGAAGCCGGGGTACTTCTCCTTCCTGGACCCCTTCTCTCCGGCCGTCTGGCTCTTCATGCTGCTGGCCTACCTCGCCGTCAGCTGCGTCCTCTTCCTTGCTGCCAGGTGTGTGTGTGTGTGTGTGTGTGTGTGTTTGTGTGCGCGTGCGCGCGTGTGCGTGTGCATGCGTGCGTCTTAAAGGTCCCATGTCATGACCAATTCTACTGATCATAATTCCATTGTTGAGGTCTACTAGAATAGATTTACATTGTTCAATGTTCCAAACTCACATTGGTTTCTCATACAGCATCTCTGTATAGTATGTGTATTCACTGTCTATCCTACACGCCTTGTTGGAGCTCCTGTCCCCCACCCCTTCCCTATGAGCCCACTGTGCTCTGATTGGTCAGCTCGCCCACTCTGTTCTGATGAGTCCACCACCGTTACAGCTGAACATCAGTGTTTATGTTTTACAATGGCGTTTGTTAGCAACCAGAAAATGACACCAGTAATGACAAACAGATGAAATGCTGCGTGGGGTCTGGGTGCCGTGTTGGTGGGAGGTTGCGCGGCTTGCTGCTCCGCCCTTTGGGGCTCGAGGGGCGGACAGTGTGAGCTGGATTACTGGTGTTGTTTCCTGGTTGCTGCGTGGGGTCTGCGTGCCATGCCAGTGGAGCACCGCGTAGCTCAGCCTGAGTGAGTGTGTGTGTTTGTACGGAGCTCCGCGGATTGGTGCATTTGGACCAATTGATCCATTTGGACGTAGTGACGATATGCCCCGGAGAAAAAATAAAAATCTCCAACGAGACGTTCTGGGGCAGCATAGACAGGTCTTTTCTGTGTTAGAGTTTTACTCGCTACAGGGTTTGTGACTCTGCGGACCTTTTACATGCAGAAAAAGCTACATAACACACAAGGGGCCGGTTAATAACCGGAAAAGCATGACATGGGTCCTTTAATGTTTCTGTCAAAATGTAAACATGTTGCTGAATTTCTATTTTCTAAAATCTAAACATTCTGCATACAAAAAATAAGTCAAAACTAGACGCAGTGACAGAGAAATTATTATTAATTTAAAAAAAAATTAAAGCTTCCGTTCATATAATTTTGAACCTGAAAGCAAGCGCTATGCTAGCCACCCTAAAAGTGCTACTGCTAGTTGTGCTGTACGTACTACAGAATATATCTGCTGGCCCTCAATATCTCAGTTATTCAGATTCAATAAAACTACATAACATACTGTTGTCTTATGAGTGGTTGATTTATTTTGCTGCAGCAATTGTATACTGTATGTATAATGTATTCTCATTGTAATAACTGTGTTTTAAGGTCATGCCATTCCTCTCCCTCACTCTTTCTGACTCTGTAATTTAGTCATTCACATAAACATTTAAGGACTTTACCCTCCGGTATTTTCTCATTAACACACTAGGTTCTGTTATTTTGTGTATTAAGTAATAATGTATCATATCTCTGCTCTCTCACCTGTTTTCTATGTCAATGACATACTTTACTTTCTCAGCCCTATTGATTAAATAACCTTAATAGAGCTACAGAACTGTTTATAGTGAGTGCTTTTTATAAAACTCAATAATCTTTTCACTTTGATCGGGACTGTAAGAGATTTTAGGCTCATACTTTTAGAACGGAGTGCTTTAAATCAGGGGTTTTCAAAGTGTGGGAAGGTGAGCCTCCCCACAGAGAACATAAGGACAGCCGCGCCACCCCTCTCAATTATTATTGCTATTATTATCGTTGTTGTTGTTGTTGCTATAATGCAGGGGTATTCAATTGCATTTCAAAGAGGTCCAGTAAGAGAAAATGTCCTTAAATGCTCTGTTTTCGCTGTCTACCTTTCTCTCTTTTGAGCATGCCTTTTGAAATGACTCACTGCTGTTTCTCTCCTCTGGTCTGGTCTCTGTGTGTGTGTTTGAATCTATCGTGCTGACTCACTGACTGCACCGATTTGATTGGCTGAGTAGCGTCACCTCCTTAAAACATTAAACAATCACTTTTTCAAATATTTTTATCTTTATGTTTTAAACGTTTTTTTAAACATGTTTAACATTTTCGACATCGTGGATAAATCCTTATATGCTCCCGGCAACACAATGAACGTCAACTTTGCCTCCTTATTACACCCCTACTTTAGTGGGAACAATGAGTTTCCGTCTTTGATGCGCACAGGCGGATGATGCGGGGATGCAATGTAGACAGGAATAAACGCAGATCATCCTCTGGCTGCAGCCTTGACCGGTACTTGCTTATGATCAAAGTGGGGGGGGGAGCCTCGCTGCGTGGAAACGGCCCGCTGATCGGACCTTTGTCCCCTTAGGCGCAACTTAAATGATGCCGTTTAAAAACATAACAAATAAAGGGTGGTGCCGGCCGTCAGCAAACCGAGCCGGCCGTCAACGGCCCGCTGACGACTTTACTCGTCTTTTTCTCGTAATGTTTTTCTCATGCTGTGCCTCCCCTGAAGCTCTCTAGCGCCCACCTAGGGAGGCGCGCCTCACACTTTGAAAACCGCTGCTTTAAATGAATGAATACATTACATTACATTGCATTTAGCTGACGATTTTATCCAAAGCGACTTAATAATAGAAGTCAAATGGTGGATGTGTCTGTAGTAAAGTCTAATCTGTCTCTATTCTGACTCATTGTTCCCCCCCTCAGGCTCAGCCCCTATGAGTGGTACAACCCCCACCCCTGCCTGCGGGAGAGGAAGAACGTTCTGGAGAACCAGTACACGCTGGGGAACAGTCTGTGGTTCCCGGTGGGGGGCTTCATGCAGCAGGGGTCAGAAATCATGCCCCGAGCCCTCTCCACTCGCTGCGTCAGCGGGGTGTGGTGCGTACCCCACCATCATACCCCCACATTGTACCCCCACATCGTACCCCTGCATCATAGCCCCCCATCGTACCCCCGCATCGTACCCCTGCATTGTACCCCTGCATCTTACCCCCTCATCGTACCCCCGCATCCTACCCCTGCATCGTACCCCTGCATCTTACCCCCCCATCTTACCCCCCCATCATACCCCCGCATTCATCTCATCATCCCTCCGTGACAAAAAATGTAAACAAAAAAGGAAGTTTCTCTGTGTTCACAGTTTACAATTATACCTGCAGTAGTTCATTTTCTGCCACCAGGGGGCCTCTCCAACAAATGACAAATGAACCCATCTACAAAGAGCTTTCTAATTGTACTTCCTGAGCGACGGCCACCAACCAGAGGTGGAAGAAGCGCTGAAAGGATTTACTTTAGTGAAAGTAGCAAGACTACAGTGTACAAATACTAAGTAACAAGAAACAATCCTGCTTTCACACTGTCCTTAGGTAACGGTACACAAGTATTATCATCAAAATATACTTTAGTTTCAAGTTATATATATATATATACAAATATTAGGTCAGTGGCTCCCCCAACAGTGCAACACAACAAAGAGACAAAATAATACAATAAAATAAAATTGAATATAATAGAAACAGAATATGATCAGGGTGTACGCGGGGTCTTAAAAAGTATTAAAAGTTGATAAATCAATTTAGCGAAAAGTAAGGCTATTAAAAAGTATTAAAAATTATTAAACGGCATTTTCCAAGGTATTAAGAAGTCCCACAGCAACGACAACATGAAACACCCTTTAATTTACTGAATCGACATGTCGGGAAACCCCCTCAAGGCGGCCCCATGCATAGCGCGCCGTAAAATGCTGCTTCTTATTTTAAGTTTCGTTGCCTTGCTCCGCTCTGTGGGGGGGTCCAAGGTGGGTAGACTGGCATACGCAACGCTCTGGGGGTCCAACGGCTCCGTGTCTAAGCCCTATATGATCATTTTCTGATAACGATGAAATAGCCCTTCTCCCTCTCCCCACGTCTCCTGCTGCTGCTGGGCTGTCAGAAGAGGGGGAGGAAAAGAGAGGCAGGCACCGTTTATTAAATATTATTATACAGAGAACAGAGTCGTTATCAATTTGTTTTAAAGCTCAATAAATAACAAAGAAGACCTCTGATCGGCACTTTTCTAATTTTGTACGGAAGATTTAAACTTTAACAGACATGTTGACCGGTGGAAACATTTTTTTAACGGAAACTCTGCCGCACGGTTCCCTTGTCCCTTGGAGGAGGCGGAGAGGTGGGTGTTTTTCATCTGCTGGTGGACTACCTGAGAGATACAGCAGGAGAACACGCCGTCCACCGCGGAGAATAAACAGAAGGGCAACCATGGCAACCATGCTCCGGGGTCTTCGCTGCTTTTGGTGTATTTTGTGGCGGCAGCAGCGCCACTTACAGGCCTGGCATATGTACTACAGCGTTTCCAGCATTTCCAGCGGTCTAGTGTGAACGGACACATTAATGAATCGAATGCGTGTGAACGGAATACTTTTTTGCGTTTGGTATGCGTTTTACCGTATGCGTCCTCGTGGGGCCGGGGTCTAAGCCAAACTATATCCGGTCACAGAGATCTGCTATTTTAAAGTAAAGTCAACACATATCGACCCTAATATAGTGTATATTAAGAACGAGAAAAGTCTTAACATATATATTGTTTTTTGTAAACATATGACAAATGTGTGAGGGTGATGACGTCAGAGCATCGTCCTATGTGCCAGGGCTTAGCCCCGGACAGCCCCAGGCCAATTTAAACCCTGGGTATTTGTGAGGGAGTTCCTATATGGAATTACCAAAGCTCACCAAAGTTTAATATATTTCAAAGTTCAAAGTTTTGTCAATTGTTCAAAAACTCTATAATCTTTTCACTTTGATCGGGACTGTAAGAGATTTTAGGCTCATACTTTTAGAACGGAGTGCTTTAAATCAGGGGTTTTCAAAGTGTGGGAAGGTGAGCCTCCCCTCAGAGAACATAAGGACAGCCGCGCCACCCCTCTAAATTATTATTGCTATTATTATCGTTGTTGTTGTTGTTGTTGCTATAATGCAGGGGTATTCAATTGCATTTCAAAGAGGTTCAGTAAGAGAAAATGTCCTTAAATGCTCTGTTTTCGCTGTCTACCTTTCTCTCTTTTGAGCATGCCTTTTGAAATGACTCACTGCTGTTTCTCTCCTCTGGTCTGGTCTCTGTGTGTGTGTTTGAATCTATCGTGCTGACTCACTGACTGCACCGATTTGATTGGCTGAGTAGCGTCACCTCCTTAAAACATTAAACAATCACTTTTTCAAATATTTGTATCTTTATGTTTTAAACATTTTTTTAAACATGTTTAACATTTTTGACATCGTGTATAAATCCTTATATGCTCCCGGCAACACAATGAACGTCAACTTTGCCTCCTTATTACACCCCTACTTTAGTGGGAACAATGAGTTTCCGTCTTTGATGCGCACAGGCGGATGATGCGGGGATCCAATGTAGACAGGAATAAACGCAGATCATCCTCTGGCTGCAGCCTTGACCGGTACTTGCTTATGATCAAAGTGGGGGGGGGGGAGCCTCGCTGCGTGGAAACGGCCCGCTGATCGGACCTCTGTTGAGGGAGCTCCTATATGGAATTACCAAAGCTCACCAAAGTTTAATATATTTCATAGTTCAAAGTGTTGTCAATTGTTTTGTTTATTGGTCAAATACTGGTTTCTAATGGTTTCTGAGGAGTTTTACTGGAATGAAAGAGCACAGAGTACAGAAGCAACAAAGCAGCATACTGCCTTAAACCTGACCTTTACAGAGAGGTTGAAGTTCATGTGGAGAGGAGGCTTCAGTAGTCTGTCTGCACTCTGTTTAGTTGTGCTATCTTACAATCAATATAGTAAATGTGAGGTAAAGTGTGTAGCCAATGTAACCGGTTAGAACTCAAAGTTGCGATGAGGTCTTAAAATGTATGGAAAGGGTCTTAAAAAAGGACTTAAAAGGTATTACATTTGACCTCAGGATTCCTGCATATACCCTGATGATAGAAACTGTGCAGAATAGTCTATACAGCAATTGGAACACCGATAAATGTAAGTTACAGACAGATTAATGTTATGTATGTTGTGGCCAAAATCCCCAAAAGTTTGTCTTGTAACCTTCACCTCAAAAGTTATTGTTCTTGGCCACATGTAGAGCTTGGAACTGGGAAGCAGTGTCAGACTCGCAGTACAAAATCCACTGGACGTTTCGGTTGCTTTTCAACGTTTATTTCCAGCAAACGTAAAACAAAATAGGAAAACAATATGTAACGTAAACTTAAACAGCAGATCCTAATAATCCGTCTTTTACTAAACATAAGATTGCGTCTGCGTGTCAATGACGGTAATTCTGCTGCCTGCTGCTCTCCGGTAACACACCACACCTCCAACTTAAAGCCTTAGCCCCGCCCCCTACACCTGAGCAAAGCACACCTCTCACTGAAACAGAAAAATGCATTAATAAAGGTTCCAAATAAATCAGAACAAAATTAACTTAAATGCGGCTCCTACAATGTATGTTGTAACATTGTTATGGCCTATGGGATGAAACTGTCCCTGAGTCTGGTGGTTTTAGTCCGGATGCTGCGGTACCGCCTGCCAGACGGCAGCAGACAGAACAGTTTGTGGCTGGGGTGATGGGGGTCTTTGATAATCCTGAGGGCTTTCTTCCTGAGCCGCTGGGAGTAAAGATCCTCCATGGATGGCAGCTCCGTCCTGGTGATGTGCTGTGCAGTTTTCACCACCCTTTGTAAAGCCTTACGATTGAGGGCGGTGCAGCTGCCGTACCAGGCCGTGATGCAGCCAGTCAGGATCCTCTCTATGTAGAGATGTACCTGTAGAAGGTCAGGATCCTCTCTATGGTGCACCTGTAGAAGGTCAGGATGCTCTCTATGGTGCACCTGAAGGTCAGGATCCTCTCTATGGAGCACCTGAAGGTCAGGATCCTCTCTATGGTGCACCTGAAGGTCAGGATCCTCTCTATGGAGCACCTGAAGAAGGTCAGAATCCTCTCTAGGGTGAACCTGAAGGTCAGGATCCTCTCTATGGTGAACCTGTAGAAGGTCAGGATCCTCTCTATGGAGCACCTGAAGGTCAGGATGCTCTATATGGTGCACCTGAAGGTCAAGATCCTCTCTATGGTGCACCTGTAGAAGGTCAGAATCCTCTCTAGGGTGAACCTGAAGGTCAGGATCCTCTCTATGGTGAACCTGTAGAAGGTCAGGATCCTCTCTATGGAGCACCTGAAGGTCAGGATGCTCTCTATGGTGCACCTGTAGAAGGTCAGAATCCTCTCTAGGGTGAACCTGAAGGTCAGGATCCTCTCTATGGTGAACCTGTAGAAGGTCAGGATCCTCTCTATGGTGCAACTGAAGGTCAGGATCCTCTCTAGAGAGCAGCTGTTGAGCTTTCTTGGTGATGGTGTTTGTGTGAAGAGTCCATATCAGGTCCTCAGTGATGAGTTCATGTCAGGTCCTCAGTGAAGAGTCCATGTCAGGTCCTCAGTAAAGAGTCCATGTCAGGTCCTCAGAGATGAGTCCATGTCAGGTCCTCAGTGATGAGTCCATGTCAGGTCCTCAGTGATGAGTCCATGTCAGGTCCTCAGTGAAGAGTCCATGTCAGGTCCTCAGAGATGAGTCCATGTCAGGTCCTCAGTGATGAGTCCATGTCAGGTCCTCAGTGATGAGTCCATGTCAGGTCCTCAGTGAAGAGTCCATGTCAGGTCCTCAGTGAAGAGTCTATGTCAGGTCCTCAGTGATGAGTCCATATCAGGTCCTCAGTGATGAGTCCATGTAAGGTCCTCAGTGAAGAGTCCATGTCAGGTCCTCAGTGAAGAGTCCATGTCAGGTCCTCAGTGATGAGTCCATGTCAGGTCCTCAGTGATGAGTCCATGTCAGGTCCTCAGTGATGAGTCCATGTCAGGTCCTCAGTGATGACGAGTCCATGTCAGGTCCTCAGTGAAGAGTCCATTTCAGTTCCTCAGTGATGAAGAGTCCTTGTCAGGTCCTCAGTGATGAGTCCATGTCAGGTCCTCAGTGATGAGTCCATGTCAGGTCCTCAGTGATGACGAGTCCATGTCAGGTCCTCAGTGATGTGGACACTGAGGAACCCGAAGCTGCTGACTCTCTCCACCATAGTCCCATTGATGGCGATGGGGGCGTGTCCCTCTCCCTGCTGCTTCCTGTAATCCACAATCAGCTCCTTGGTTTTGCCGACGTTGAGATGGAGGTTGTTATCCTGGCACCAAGATGTCAAGTTTCCGACCTCCTCTCTGTACGCCGTCTCGTCGCCGTCTGTGGTCAGGCCGATGACGGTCGTGTCGTCAGCAAACCTCACGATGGTGTTTGAGCTGTGAGGAGAGGGCTGAGCACGCAGCCTTGACGGGCTCCGGTGTGGAGGATCAGGGTGGAGGATGTGATGTTTCCCACCCGCACTGCCTGGGGTCTGCCCGTCAGGAAGTTCAGGATCCAGTCACAGAGGGCGCTGTTGAGCCCGGGGTCTCTGAGCTTGATGGCCAGCTTGGAGGGCACAATGGTGTTGAATGCTGAACTGTAGTCAATGAACAGCATTCTCACATATGTGTTCCTCTGGTCCAGGTGTGAGAGGGCAGTGTGGATGGTGAGGGCTATGGCATCGTCTGTGGACCTGTTTGCTCTGTAGGCAAACTGCAGGGGGTCCAGAGAGTCAGGGAGGGAGGAGGTGATGAGTGTTTTGACTAACCGCTCAAAGCACTTCATGATGATGGAGGTGAGTGCTACTTGGCGGTAGTCGTTGAGGCTGGTGATTATTGTTTTTTTGGGGACAGGAACGATGGTGGTGTGTTTGAAGCATTTGGGGACTGCAGACTGCAGCAGGGACCTGTTGAAGATGTCTGTGAACACCTCTGCCAGCTGAACTGCACACAACCTGAGAACACGGCCAGGGATGCCATCAGGTCCAGGAGCCTTGTGTGGGTTAACCCTTTTAAAGGATCTTCACACATCTGCCCTGTTTAAAACGAAAGGGCAGGGCTCCTGGTCTTTCTGTGACTCCACAGCCTGGCTGCTCTCAAATCGAGCAAAAAAACTGTTCAGCTCATCTGGGAGAGATGCACACGCAGATGCACAGGCAGACACTCCCGCAACGATTTAAAATAAAAACAATAATCGTGGCTTGGTATTGAGTAATAATATGTTTTTATGAACCACACAGCTTCCGGTCTACTAAGACCCGACCGGACAAAAATAAGTGGTGCAGGCACGAAACGTGGCGTATCATATGCACGCAAAACTCAGCCTCTCCTCTCCTCCCCTCTCCCTACTCTACTCTACTCTACTCTACTTTACTCTCCTCTACTCTCCTCTCCTCTCCTCTCCTCTACTCTCCCCTCCTCTCATCTCCTCTACTCTACTCTACTCTCATCTCCTCTCTTCTCTTCTCTTCTCTTCTCCTCTCCTCTCCTCTCCTCTACTCTACTCTCCCCTCCTCTCCTCTACTCTCCTCTCCTCTACTCTCCCCTCCTCTCCTCTCCTCTACTCTCCTCAATCCTCTCCTCCCCTCCCCTCTCCTCTCCTCCTCTCTCCTCCGCTCCCCTCCCCTCCCCTCTCCTCTCCTCTCCTCTCCTCTCCTCTCCTCTCCCCTCCTCTCTTCTCCTCTCTCCTCTCCTCTCCTCCCCTCCCCTCTCCTCTCCTCTCCTCCTCTCTCCGTCGCTCCCCTCCTCTCCTCTCTCCTCCCCTCCCCTCTCCTCTCCTCCTCTCTCCTCCGCTCCCCTCTCCTCCTCTCCCCTCTCATCTCCTCTACTCATCTCCTCTCTCCTATACTCTCCTCTCCTCCCCTCTCCTCTCTCCTCTCCTCTCCTCCCCTCCTCTCCTCTCTCCTCCTCTCTTCATCTGCAACTCTTCAATAAGAAAGAGAGAGAAGTGAAACGTGAGTGAGGGTCTGAGAGCGTCTCAGGTCAAGGGTTAAAGCTGCTCTTCATCTGTCCTCTCAGGTGGGCGTTCACCCTCATCATCATCTCATCCTACACGGCCAACCTTGCAGCGTTCCTGACCGTCCAGAGGATGGAGGTTCCCATCGAGTCTCCTGATGATCTGGCTGATCAGACCAACATCCAGTACGGAACCATCCACGGAGGCTCCACCATGACCTTCTTCATGGTGAGAAAGGGAGAAATGTTTCTATTGTTTCAGGGGAGGGAGATGGAGGGGGTTGTGGTGGTTGCCGGAGCCTCGCAGTGGGGAAACTGAAACTGTGGAGGGTTCGCGCATAGATCGTCTGCAAGATGAGGCCCCCTCAGCAAGATAAGGCCCCCCCAGCAAGATAAGGCCCCCTCAGCAAGGTGAGGCCCCCTCAGCAAGATGAGGCCCCCTCAGCAAGGTGAGGCCCCCTCAGCAAGATAATGCCCCCCCAGCAAGGCGAGGCTCCCTCAGCAAGGTGAGGCCCGCTCAGCAAGATGAGGCCCCCTCAGCAAGGTGAGGCCCCACGTAGTCTGCGTGATCTGCGTGTAGGGAGGGGCGGCCCTGATCCTACTGACCTTTAAAGATGAAAAGAACATCTACACATTAGGCATGGGCGGTATCATTTTTTTCGTACCGTCATACCTTGCTGACATCATACCGTGGTATACGGTATATGACGGTATCAGTCCCAATTTAAGGGGTAATTTCTCCTAAAAAAAAAGTGTTTTACTCACTATATCAACAGCCCCACCAAAAATATTTTCCACCAGCCGCCACTGACGGTATGACTTGGGTCGACTTGAGTGAGGTGGCGTTCGGCGGCAAATAGATGTTTCGAACGGTATATTATATGTTCGGTGTAAAATGCAGCCCGAGCCGGTAGACGCTCGCAAAGTGCCGCGACGTGCGCGCAAGTGCAAAACAAGGGCTGCATACATGATACATTGTGCAAATGGCACATTTTGAGATCGGATACAGGACGCGTTTGTAGATGTCCGACGTTGTTTCCATAGTGAGCTAAGTTAACAATATATCATCATACATAAACATTTTCCGGGAGTAAATACTTGACTTATTGAATAAAGTTTGCTATATTCACTAACTAGTTTGGCAATATTATTCCGTGCATATGTTAAAAACCTTATTTCCATTTGATTCATTGGATTACTCGCGTGAATGTTTAGCACGTAAATGCTTTCGTTTTTAAAACCGTCCGACCTCGACTACAAGACCATCAACCAGTTGCATAGGATTAAAAAATGTCAACACTCACTCACCCCGTCTTAAACATTCCCAAAGAAGTGCCTCTGTCTCTCGTTGTGCTGGATGAAGTCACTGGCGACGAGTAAACCCAAAATAGTCCCAAACAGGCGCAGAGGTATTTTTCTTTTTTACTAGTTGTCCGAGTTCGGGGCCGGCAAATGCTGCCGCCATCTTGCTCAGCTCAGCTCTGTGCTGAGCTCTGAGAGCGGGAAAGACGGACTGCCCTCCCCTGCCCTCTGCTGGCGCGTGCTGTGCATTACAACCAATGTCGTCCCTGTCAAAACTCTGTGTCAGTGTAATAGAATGAAACGCATCTGTGATTTGGCGCACAGTCTGTGACGTCACAGTATTGAAAATCATACCGACGGTATTTCGAAATACCCTGGTATACCGTAATACCGTCATACCGCCCAAGCCTACTACACATGCTTATTGTAGTTGTAAGTGTAGTGCCTTGCTGCCTGTTGCACCATCCTTAATGGAGCATATGTGTGGGCTGGTCCTGTATAGTTTAATTTACAGGAAAGAAGTAAGCATAGGGTAGAGTTGTCCATTCTTGTTCTGTTTTCCGTGACTATCTTCCTCACCATGCTGAACACCCTATCAGACTCTCAGAGAGGCGCTACCATGGAAACCAAGCAATGGTGTAGATGTATTGAAGTCCGAGTGTAAACAGGTCGTGACTCACAAATCAGATTTACTCACAAGTCGTGAGTAAATCTGATTTAGTCACAAATCGTGAGAAATGCAGGAGAAATATGACCCTGGGAGGAAACCGGGAGAGGGCAATGAAATCTGGAGTCTCCCGTGAAAATCGGGAGGGTTGGCACGTATGGGAGGGACTGTAGAGGTGTTGGACCTTCACGTTGGACCCAGCATGTTATACTCTTGGTATACTGTCCAACAATATCACAGAAAGTCATTAAAAAGGATTTCATTACTGAGAGTTCAGCTTTTAATGGCAAAAAAAAAGATAAAAGTGTTCTGGTTGAAGCCCACCCCCCAACACAATGCAGTTGGTTATAACATCAATCACAGCGATCAACAGAGTTGAAATCAGACACGTTTCAAGACAAAGATGGTCAGCTTTAATACAGTCAGCCATTCAACTTTGTATTCTTCTTTTTTCTGTTATTAATTTGAATTACTTCAAAAAAGAATGTTCACTTGTTATTGTTTGGCTAACATTACAGGTTGTGTGTGTTCTATTCATTATCAGTGTTGTGCTAGTTACTGAACACCAGTAACTAGTTACATTACTAGTTACTTCATTTCAAAAGTAACTCAGTTACTTTACTGATTACTTATACCAAAAAGTAATGCGTTACTGTGAACAGTAACGTTCTAGTTACTTAAAAAAAGGGGTCCCAAAAACAAAAAACTCCCATTAATGCCCTTATAGCCTTCATTTAAGTACTGTTATTGCATTGGAGAATAATACAATCTGTTGATCAACTTGACATGCATTTGCATCACTGAACTCTGCTAAGCAATGTGTTCTATACAAACACAAACACAAAGATATGTTTCAAAGTGACAATTTATCGTCGTCAGAGAGCAATTCCGGTTGATACATGGCAAAGGCTTTCACAAAGTTAGAGCCGTTATCAGTAACCGTGGAGGTAACTTTTGTTGACACTCCATACAAAGAGTGAATGTGGTCAATCTCACTAGCAATAAGATCGTACGTGTGCCTACCCTTTATCCTTTTACAGGCCAACGCAGCTTTCTGGCGTTTTAAAGTGGTGGGGTTTATCCAGTGAGATGTTATCCCGAGGAAGCTTCTGTTGTGGACAGACCAAATGTCTGCGGTGGTCGAGATGTATTCCAGCCCCTCAAATGTTTTCTTTAGCTCGCTATCCATTTTGATATATTCTTTCTCCAGGTAGTTGGAAAACGTTTTGCGTCCCATATGCCGTGTGCCGCCCGGACATGGTATCATGCTTACTAGCTCCCTGAAAGCGGGTGACTCCACTGTAGAAATAGCCTGCACGTGTTCAACAACATACCGTACAATGGCTTTATCCACTTTCACCTGACTAGCAGTCCCTCGGTTGAAATCCAGCCGCTGTTGCTTGGGTGGAGGTGGGGTGGCGTCGGATGGCTCTGGGTCTGTGGTCAATAGCTTCGTCCCAGCATGTTGTTTTTGCAGATGTTTTAACAGATTGGAATTGCTGTTTTGAGCAGTAGATAGGATCTTTGACCCGCCAAGACACAACTTACACTTAACTAACACATTATTTTCTTTATGCTCGAGAAAAGTAAAATAGTGAGCATATCTCCATGCGGAGAAACTCAACTTGTGCTCCGCCGTCGCCATGATAGTATTGTTAGTAGGCTAACTAAACACAAACACGCCCACAAAGCGTCTCCGCATGTGACACAGGAAGTATCTAAGTAAATTTACTCAAGTACTGTACTTAAGTACAGTTCTCATCTCTGTTCGCCTCGCTGTTGGCGCCGCTCACCAACGTCTGGGAGCCGAGACTATATAAAAAAATAAAGGAGTAACGCACCATGTAGTAACGGTAACTGAGTTACTGAATTTAAAAAATAACGCGTTAGAGTACTAGTTACTGCCAAAAATAACGGCGTTACAGTAACGCGTTACTGTGTAACGCGTTAGTCCCAACACTGTTCATTATACAGAGCCCCTAAAAAAAAACTTCTCGTCGCACACCGGCTCGTAATAGCTCTTCACCTCTGGCCAAAATGTCCTTAAATTGAAGTTCTAGTTTGAAATATAACTCAATTTATTCATGGCTTCTCATTTCCACACATAAACATAATATTCTGCATTAACTGGTGGTCCCCTGCGTGCACAGCTCACTTTCTCATACGCGCCTGAAAAATGTGTTCTACTGTTTGTCCATGTCCCCTTAGTGGCTGTGTATGTTGATGTTGTATATTTTTAAATGAGCTGCTCATCAATATATGATACAAAAAATATTATTACCAATGAGGATGTTTTTCCGAATAAAGTCCTGACACAAATTAATGTAATTTAAGGTAGAACAATTGTAATGTGCAAGATTTCCTCATCTCATTTGAATTTTGTCTGTTATAACATTTTTAGAGTCTAAAACTAAATTTGAAACTTTATTCTAATCCTAGGTGAAATAGTTTGACTAACATTACAAAATGATTTGTTTTCTTCTACAAAGTTCAGTATAATCGGATAACTAAAAACTTACATTAGAAAAAGGACTAAGACTGTATTTAAAAAATCTGAAAAAATGAAGAGAAAACATTTGGACAAAGACCAAAATATAATGACTCTTGGTCCACTAACACTGGACTCAAACACTTGCAGTCATTGTGTAAACTGTGAGGTATAAAACCCCTGCTGTGTTCCTACAGAACTCTCGGTACCAGACGTACCAGCGCATGTGGAACTACATGTACTCCAAGCAGCCCAGCGTGTTTGTGAAAAGCACCGAGGAGGGCATCGCCCGCGTCATCAACTCCAAGTACGCCTTCTTGATGGAGAGCACCATGAACGAGTACTACCGCAGCCTGAACTGCAACCTGACCCAGATCGGAGGCCTGCTGGACACCAAGGGATACGGCATCGGCATGCCTCTGGGTGAGTGGCCCACCATCACAGGCCTCTATGAATGTGTGTTACTGCTGACTCGTGAATGTTACAAAACTGTTTGAGGGCTGGTAATGGGGGGTCGAGGGGTCCATTTACCATAGAATGACATTTTCATTTTGAAAATGAGACCATTCGGAGAAGAAAGAAAGGAAAATGTCTCTATTTAAGACAGACTTTAATAAAGGGGAACATAATGCAAACCTACATTTTTTTTTAATTTATTTAATCTTTATTCAACCAGATAAAAAGCATTGAGATAAAATCTCATTTACAATGCTGACCTGGCCAAGAAGGCAGCAACGTTACACATGTTTACACATAACACAAACATATCAAATACAGAGAACACAACTAAGTAAACAAAAAACAAAAAGCAGTCACTACATTGTGCACATTTGTGACAGTAAGAAAGGTACTACTTATGACTGCAAGAGCAGCTGGTGGTAAGGACCTCAGACAACTTCAATTTAAAACAGGCTATAGGGACAAGTGCCGTCAGTTTGAGGCTTGATTGAAGGTCATTCCAAGACCAAGGACCATAATGAAAAAGACTCCTTTTTCCAGCCTCAGTCCGCACAGCAGGAACCTGGAACCGTATCCAGGCACTGGATCTGAGGTTGTAAGAGTCACAAACTGGAGCAAATCTGGCAAATACAGTGGAAGTTTACCTAAAATGGTTTTATACATGAATAAAAATGCTGCATCCTACGCAAACTAAGTGAGGACCATCCATTTAAGCTATACAGTTAGCAATGATGAGTCCTATAGGGTGCATTTGATATATATCGCAGTGCAGCATGGTAGAGTGGGTCAAGTTTGGCCAAAACAGTGGGACAGGCAAATCTATAAAGTGTATCACCGTAGTCAAGCTGGGACAGGAATAAGCCAGAGACCTTTTACGGGAAGAAGTTGAAAAACAACATTTAACTCTGTAAAGGAAGCCGAGAGTGAATTTCAATTTCTTGGTTAGAACTTCAATGTGGTGTTTAAAGTTTAGATTTCTGTCCAACCAAAAGCCCAGATATTTGTATGTATCGACAAACTCAATGGAGACGCCATCAAGGGTGTCAATGGAGAGGCAAGAGGACGCTGACTTGGGAGCAAAGAGCATTGCTTTGGTCTTCTTACTGTTCATCAACAGTTTTGAATCAATAAGCGCATAATATAGCGCAGGGGTCGGCAACTCCTGGCACGCGTGCCAGCATTGGCACGCGGCACCGTAACCAGTGGCACACTAGGAATACGTGGAATAAGTGTGCAAAATATTTAAATTGTATTTTCGGATCCTGAACGAGACCGCCGCCAGAGCGCGTCTCCCCGTTACCTGCAGAAGGAAGCCATGCACGCAACGCAGCCCCGCTCTCTTTATCTCCAGGTGACATTCTGCCGCTTTCCTCCGTGGTGCAGTGCTGATCGTTTCACCACGGAGGAAAGCACTTCACAAATTGCAGTACCCATAAGGAGCTGTACAAATGCCGCAGTTTTTGCGTGGCTGTGTATTTAGTTGAAACCCCAGTGGTGATCTGCTCATCTCTCATCGACAAAATATGCTACAAAGGGGCGGACTGGCCATCTGTGTGTTGAACTTTCCTGTCGGCTCCCAGACCGTAGTCGAGGAGGGCAGAAGCAACAAGCTTCAGGTTCCATAACCCACTTTAGAGAGAGGCGAGCTCTTCTTGGGAGGCCGTTGCATTTATTTAGCTGTTTTTCTGTTTCACAAAATACATCACAGACCTCTGTTTTTCTGCTTCCTCGTTTCACTTCCAGAAACATACACACGTTCTCTCCATAGGTTCTCTCACTGTCGCTCTACCATCCACAAACACACATGCACAAGCCACACCCCTCTCTCTCTCTCTCTCTTAAAGGGACAGCGATCTCATCTCACTCTGCATGACCCTAATATCATAGCATGTGTGCTCTGGAGAATCACAGAACGGACGATCGTCCTTATTATTATGCCGTTTAAACCAATTATTTAAATGTGTTTTTTAAATTCGGCATCATGTGAGTTGCGCTGACAGGTCCACACACAGTGCTTCCCCGCAGCGAGGCTCCCCCGCCCTCCTGCTGATAGTTGACGAGCGTCAAGCTCCTCAACCCCCCCCCTCTCGATCGTTGGCACGCTGATAACAATTATTTTTTTTAATGGCACTTCATATCAAAAAGATTGCCGACCCCTGCTATAGCGTGATAAAATCTGATTTTAAATTGGAAACGGCCATATCCAGAGAAGTAGCACATGAGTATACAATAGTGTCATCAGCATTCATATGATAGGTAGAAAATTGCATCTGATTACAAATATTGTTTACATATAATTAAAAGAGCCAGGGCCCCAACATAGAGCCCTGTGGAACTCCCTTCTCCAAGGCGACAAGGTCAAAGACAGTACTACCCAACCTGAAGCATTGAGTACGGTAGGTTAGATAACTCTGAAAACAGCAAATGGCGTTATGACCTAAATGAGACACCAACATAACATTAGACAGAATGTGGTGATCTACAGTGTGAAATGCTTAAAACAATGCAACACAAACTGGTTTTTATCCAAAGCAGCCTTAATATCGTCTAAGACTTTCAGACTGGCAGTCACAGTACTGTGCTTTGATCTGAATCCAGATTGCATAGGGTTAAGCCTGTGTCACACTGTCCCGAAATTGATACCCGATGGACACACGAATATGGAATTGTGAATTTTGCACGAAGATGGCCCCGAACCACACACAAAGGCAACATTTACATTACATTTAAGACATACAACTGCAACGAAAGTAACAAAAACAATTATGTTAAAGTACTATGATACTGTACTGATATTTTCAGACTTTGTTCTTTACTTTATCCGTCGTTATATGTAGAAGATATCAAGTTTTCTCCGTAATGTTGTTTCCATAGCAACAACAACATCCTGTCAACTCGCCTTCAAAATAATATATTTGCTACGGTGAATGAAGCAAGCAGGACCCAAATGCAGATTACACTGATATTGCCTTTATTTCAAGGATAAAATAATAACTTTCACAAAACAGAACAATCACCGGTGAACTCAGTCACAAACAAAAGACAAACCAACACTGAACAAAGGAAGAGACAAAACTAAATACAGGGAGGGGTAATTACAAGACGAGAAACAGCCGGGCAGGGGAGGAGAAACACAAGGGCCACAGGTGAACACAATCAGACAACTAGACACACCAAGGAAACTAACGACAGGAGGAAAAACACAGGGAAAAGGACCAGACAATATACCAAGAGGAAAACATGACAGGGAGAACAGCAAAACACCCAAAACAAGACATAACAAATGTGACATAACACAATAATCGTAACAATATTATATCCTTTTCAGTTTCACAGAACACAAATTGGGTTATTTACATAATATGTTTACATGATTTTGTTGTGCAATAAAACAACCAAATCGACACACGATAAAGGAAATGTTCAAATTTGGCTCTGATCGTAGCAACATCGGGCCATTCGTGAGGGCATCTTAAGACATCGTATGACCGCTGGTGGAGTTTTTCAGGCTCCGGCAGCAACTTCGTGAGCGGTGGCAAAATCTTTGGCATGCCAAAAAATTGCCGAAGGACCTTGTGAAGGTTCATTTTCGTGTTGAATTTGTTTGTCAATTTTGCCCTTCGTAAGGCCATCGTGAAGGGCATCTTGTTATCATTGGTGCCATCTGGCATTCACCACGATCAGAGTGAGGACGAATGCCCGATGGCACCGATGATAACGCGAAGATGACACGATTTGACAAGATGCCCTCACGAGTGCCTTACAAAGTTGCCGCTCACAAAGTTGCTGCCGGAGCCTGAGAAACTCCACCCGGTGGTCATACGATGGCTTAAGATGCCCTCACGAATGGCTGTTACGATCAAAGCCGAATTTGAACATTTCCTTTATCGTGTGTCCATCGGGTGTCAATTTCGGGACAGTGTGACGCGGGCTTTAAGGATGTTTTGTGAATTTAAAAAAAGTTTTAGCTGAGCAGAAACTAGGGACTCAAGAATCTTTTATAACAGCTTGCTTCCACACAGCTGGCAGTGTGTGACTGGACAGGGAGAGATTAAAAATATCAGTAACTGGTTGTGCTATAATCTGAGCTGCAATTCTTTAAAAGAACGGGTCGAGGCCATCAGGGTCAATTGAATGCAAACCGTGTAAGAATTCAGAGACCGAGAAATAAGCAAAATCAAAAACAGGGGAGATCATCTCTTGACTATGGCTAAGAGTACGACCAGGCAGAGAGTCATGACTTTGCTCATCAAAAATGTGACCAGCCTTTTTGAAGTGAGCACTGAAAGCATTAGACATACCATCTGAATCTGGAATTAAATAATCACTGACCTTCAGTTTTTGTGGGAAACTAGAAACCTTCTTGTTCTGAAGTGATTTAATTGTTTTCCAGAACTTAGAATGGTCATTAAAACAATCAGTGGTTAAGCTCAGATAGTAATCAGCTTTATCTTTTTTAATAAGGGCTGAACATTTATTTCTGAGGACACGAAAAAGAAGCCAGTCATCACTAGCTAAAGACCATTGCTTATTGAGATCATGAATGAGATCAGATAGTTCTGTAGTAAACCATGGAGTGTTCCTATTCTTAACTCTGAATTTTCTAAGGGGGGCATGTCTATTAATAATCGATAAAAAGTGATCAATAAAGAATTGAACCGCAACATCGACAGATGGAATTAATGCTATGAAGTGCCATTTAACCTCCGCCAGATCGTGTTGGAAACTTTAATAATCGATAAAAAGTGATCAATAAAGAATTGAACCGCAACATCGACAGATGGAATTAATGCTATGAAGTGCCATTTAACCTCCGCCAGATCGTGTAGGAAAGCCTGCTCAGAGAAGTGTTTGAAGCAGCGCCTGAGCACAATAAGGCCCTTGGCTTTGGGTAACTTAGTGCTCCTAACGCAAGCAATAGTGCAATGGTCACTGATATCATTAGGAAAAACACCAACAGACACATGAGCTGCATTTGTTAGAATGATATCTATAAGTGTATCGTTATTGGGTTTGGCAGGGTTTATTCTAGTGGAACTATCAATAAACTGAGTTAAGTTCAAAGAATCACAAACCTGCCTAAACTGTGAAGATTTATCACTCATCCAGTCCCAATTTAAATCACCCAATAATATGATTTCAGAAAAAAACGTAGACAACAATTCAGTAAGGCTAGTAGTTGCATCCATGTTGGCCGATGGAGGCCTATTACAGCCAATAACAGTGAGAGGAGCATTTGCTATAATTATTTGGACTGCTAGCAACTCAAATTGCCTTGGAATTGAAATCGAATAAAGGACTGAGCACTGTAGTTTCTCAGCAGTGTATATTGCAACACCACCAGCTCGGCCCTTACGATCCGTTCTGAATACATTATATCCATCAATGTGAATAACAGTGTCAGTGAAAGACGGTTTTAACCAGGTTTCAGAAACTCCAACAATATCAGGTTTTGTAACTAAAAACCAGGTCTTGAAAACATCTAATTTGGGAACTAGGCTTCTAGCATTAACATGCAGAAAACCCAATCCTTGCCTACAGCTAAACTCATTCGGAGTTGGCAAGTGCTGCAAGGAAGCAGAGAAACACTCGGGACCGGGGTTAATGTTAACGTTACCAGAGAGTAATAGTAACAATATTAACAGCCTCGAAGAGGATTTTTTCACATGGGCTCTGGACGCTTCATTCCTCAGGGGGGCGGGGACGCTCCGATCCTTCGATATTTGTGAGTCCAGAGTCAAAAGGGCATACGGGAGAGCGCATTTTGTGCCATAAAACATCAGCTTCAGTGCTCCAGAGGTTCCACCAACCCGAATTTCCGAAGTGAGCAGAGACATCGCTGGGAGGCAATCCGCCAGCTTTGCCGACATGCAGGCTGACAATTAATCCCAGGAAAAAAGCTAACACGAGGGTAACTTTTGCAACATTGTGCTGCAACACACCTAATTCCAGATCAGCAGCTCAGGTCGATAAGCAACTCAGTTCGATCAGCAGCTCAGGTCGATCAGCCCCCGACAGCACGGCAGGAGAGACAGCAATCCAGAGTCCGAAAGAGCGACAGCTCTGGCAGAGAGCAAGTAACTCAGTCACAGCGAGCCACCGGCACAAAATGACGCAAAACAGCCTAAAAACTTTTAAAAGCACAGCAGACCAAATAAAAAAACGGGTCTAAAAAGCTAAGTAAAAATTATAAAATGTCAGTATGCACAAGAGGTAGTCAATGCCAAAAAACGAGAATGAGACAAATAGTTACTTTTGGCTGTCCTATCCCTTTCAATTTGGAGCAGCACAAGTCCCCACGGGACCGAAATATCCTGTCTTTCTCTCCCAACCCCGGTTTCACCAGGACGGGGAACATGCTCCTCTTGCAGTCCGCTGAGCACGATGTTGAGCCCCCTCCCCCTGATCCTCTCTCCCGCATCTGTCAAGTGCGGATCTTTGGACTTGGCCCGTCTGATTAGCCTCATGGCTCTACAAGACAACTTTTTTATTTCTTCAAGCCATGTTCATGATTTTGTTTTAGGTTTAAACACTAAGAGAGAGAAGTCAAAAAGTCCACCTAAGCCTGTCTATACAGATGTAGCGATTCATTTCAGACAGTTTGAAACGCGAGGGCCGTGATTGGTACGTGATCTGCCCTCGCTCAAGGGAAAACCTCCAGCTTGACTTGAGACCGCCCCCGTGATAGATAAATGTAATTATAATGAAGCCAGCTGCAATGGATCATTGATCCACCAGGGGGTGCAGTGGGGTTCCACACTGGAGCTCATGTGAAATAAAGTCAGATACAGTACGCTGGATGTACAGCGGAACTTTGTTAAGATCCATATGTCACGGATATCATACTCTGTGATAAATAAGAGACATGTAATCATTTACAAAACATCACCATGTTGTTATTTAACAAAATAATGTTGTTTAGTCGAAAAAAAACTAACGGGAGGAAATGCAGCCCGGCTCTCGATTTTTAATCCTAATTTAATCATCATCTTTACCACGATCATTTATGTTTATGTTTGCCGAATTGACATGAAATCACTGACACATATGAATATACTGTATTCAACTTCATTAAAACGTTATTAACGGGCCTAAACTCAGTAATTCACTAAAAATATTTATATTTTAATGGAGCCTTGTCGGCAGATCAGGATCCCAAAGCATAGCGGAGGGATCCTGATCAGCATGACGGGTATTATTTTCCCCATAAGGAACAAGTCGCTGCAAATGATCCCGCTTATTACACGGCCACATTCTCAACAAAGTAACGACATGACTCCTAATATTAATTTAAATGCTTTTATGGATTTAGAAAATGTTTTTATTGATTTAAAAAACAGTTGTATGTATTTATTTAAATTGACATGCATCCGCTAAGAAAAATAGTCCGTTGTTACCGTTTTTTAAACAGTGTGAATGAAATGGCAGCTCTCTCCCCCCTCCCCCCCTGATCTTTCTTCTCCAGCAGCTAAATGAACTGTAGGCTACTCTGAGTGACCATAGACTGTATGTGACAAGCTTACAGTTAGTGACGTAACAACACCATAAAAGATGGTGGGTTGAAAGGAATATGGGAGGTAAAAATAACTACAATAATTGTGATTTATTTATTGTGGCTTTTATGTTTTTAGGTATAAAATGTTATGTAATTCAGGCTTATAGTTCACCCTTCTCTAAAAGCCTTCAACAATGACAAAATTCATAGTAATGTAATAAATCCTTCCAACACACATTGTAAAAAATTGCCTATTGTAAGTTAAGAAATCATTCCAATATGTACATCTTCTGATGAAACAACAATAACATTATAAATAGTAGAACATGGTATTGCACATTTAGCTTTGAGTGTTACTGACCTGAGATGTTTTTATTACATGAATTAAGGTGACTGAGGCTTTGGGATGCAAACTCATCTGTATGAAAAAGGTGACAAGGATCCGAGCCCCCGGCTCCCCCACCGCACGGAATATCGGCTTTAAAATGAGGAATAACAGAGGATTTCAGCAGTCAGAACAACTAAAGCAGCAGTGTTAATAATAACAGAAACGCAAAAGAGTCACATCTAATAGAAATATATAAAAGCATTTATTTTAATTGTGTAGCAGTCAGTTTATAATTTTGGCAGCACTGTTGAGCATTTTGAAAATGTATTTTCATGCCTCTGTGCAAGGCTTAGTCTTTCTATCTTTATAGGCACATGGTGTAAAGTAACTAAGTTCATAAACTCAACAAGTACTATACTTGGGCACAATTTTGAGATACTTGTACTTTATTTAAGTATTTCAATGTTTTGCTACTTTGTTCTTCTACTCCACTACAGTTCAGAGGTAAATGGTGTACTTTTCCTCCACCTACATGTATATGTATATACATGTACATGTATTTAATACCTTTAGTTACTTCACAGATGTGGATGAATGATGTGAAATATAATCAAGTGTTAAATCAGAATTTAGTTCCACCTGGAGTAAATCCACAAGCTGCCCTGCAGTATACAAAGTCATTCAAACTAGCTGCACCTTTACCAGCTTTGAGAACACTTTCATGATCAATCATTATAAAACATATCATATATATTATTCTGAAATGGACCAATCTGCACAATGACTACTTTTACTGTCGCTACTTTCACTATATTTTGATAAGAATACTTTTCTACTTTGACTTGAGGAACATTTTGAATGCAGGACTTTTACTGTAACAGAGTATTCCTACACTCTGGTACTATTACTTTTACTCAAGTACAAGATCTGAGTACTTCTACTTTTACTCAAGTACAAGATCTGTGTGCTTATACTTTTACTCAAGTACAAGACCTGTGTGCTTATACTTTTAATCAAGTACAAGACCTGAGTACTTCTACTTTTACTCAAGTACAAGATCTGAGTGCTTCTACTTTTACTCAAGTACAATATATATATATATATATATATATATATATATATATATATATATATATATATATATATATATATATATATATATATATATATATATATATATATACTTATACCACCTCTGTTTATAGCCTATGAAAAAAACTATTAGAAATAGAAGGCTAAAGCTAACGTTAGCAGATAGTGACAATGTATGCTAGCTAGCTAGCTCAACGATTCCTTAAATAATATTGCCACAGAAAAACTTTTCAGTTCACATCACGCTCTGCCGCTCCAACAGGGAGCTCTGCTCTGAACACCTGAACGGCCCGTTCTAACAGCTGTTCACCAGCGGTCCAGTCTGTGCCACAGTGACTCCGGACCATGTAGCTGCTGAAGCTAGACCATCATCTCGGAGCAGCAGAGCCTTATTATACATCCATGAGCAGAGCCGACAGGCAGGAAGACTCGAGCACACAGCTCGCACTTCATTATAATATATAAAAAAAGAACACCATGCGTGTCATGATGGCACATAACAGCTCACGGCCGCAGATTACTCCGGGTCCCAGACCCCCCCATACCCCAAAAATATTTTTATTGCAGATAAAACTACCTATTTTGGATTCAAAACGGCGAATTTCGCCGAAAGGTGACAAGTTTGCATCACAGAACATAGACAGAGCACAACTGAAACATAACATCTGAGATGTAACAACATAATATACTTTTTGGGGATGCAGCTTGTGATGTGAGGAGTGAGGGACACGGCTTAGAACGGGCGTGTCGCCTGGCAGGACAGGAGAGTGTGTGCACCAGTCTGCCTTGACGTGTGTGTGTGTGTGTGTGTGTGTGTGTGTGTGTGTGTGTGTGTGTGTGTGTGTGTGTGTGTGTGTGTGTGTGTGTGTGTGTGTGTGTGTGTGTGTGTGTGTGTGTGTGTGTGTGTGTGTGTGTGTGTGTGTGTGTGTGTGTGTGTGTGTGTGTGTGTGTGTGTGTGTGTGTGTGTGTGTGTGTGTGGGCATTTGTTTATAATAGTATTGTTCGTTCTGGTGCACTCTGGCAGGACTATAGCACATCGAGATTAAGATTAAACAAATTTCTTTCACTTGGGAATACACATATAACTATGGAGAACCAGATTTGTGTAAATTACTGTTCGTGGTAATTGGAAAACAAATGCCGGTGGTGTCGGACACACACATATACACCGAACACGCACACACAGAACAGAGCTGAGCACAAACACACACACACCAACACACATCATGCGCCCCTGGTGACAGGACATCTCCTTCATAAAACGAGGGGGCATACTCTGGTAGTTCGATGTGTGTAGAGGTGTGTGTGGTTAAAAGTAGCAGCCTCGATCTCTATTCAGCTGTTCTAATGAAGGGAAACGCAGTGAAGTAAACAGTAAAAGGCACAGTTCTTTGCAGCTGGTGCTGCTCTTCTCAGATTCTGCTGAGTTACACTTTACTGCCTCCAGTAACCTGTACCACGAAGCCAGTTCAACAGACCCTGGATATGTTTGAGTTACCCGGCTTAACTAACCCTAACAAACGCGATGTCGGTAAGCGGTCCTACGAAGCTGGTTATCAACTCAGCAAATCAACCAGGGTTCTCTGTCCGGCTGAGAGCGCGTTCACGTGAAAGGGACAGGGTTAGCATAATTTGAGCAATCACAAACATGGAGACGCGTGCTGACAGCGCAGCGTCATACTTCATGAATAATAATAATAATAAATGGGATTTATATAGCGCTTTTCTAGACCCAAAGACGCTTTACAATATGAGTCAGGTCGACAAACAAAACAAGAACAAAAACACAAACAAAGACAAAACAAAAACAGAAAAGCAGTCAGGAGGATGTTGGTTCAGAGGGGGGAGGGGCGGGTTTAAGGATAAGCAGAGTTGAAGAGGTGGGTTTTGAGACGGGACTGGAACAGGGTGAGGGAATCAGACTCACGGAGGTCTTGGGGGAGGGAGTTCCAGAGCTTCGGGGCTGCCACAGAGAAGGCTCTGTCCCCGAAGCTCCGGAGTTTGGCCTTGGGGATTGAGAGCAAACCGGCTGAGGTGGATCTGAGGGACTGGGGTGGTTGGTAGAGGATGAGGAGGTCAGTGAGGTAGGGGGGAGCCAGATGGTGGAGGGCTTTATAGGTGAGGACCAGGAGTTTGTAGTGAATGCGGTGTGAGACGGGAAGCCAGTGGAGTTCTTTGAGGACCGGGGTGATGTGATGCCATGATTTGGTGTGGCTGAGGAGTCTGGCGGCTGCGTTCTGGACACGCTGGAGTCTGTTGAGGGATGTTGCGCTGATGCCGAAGAGGAGTGAGTTGCAATAGTCAAGGCGGGAGGAGATGAAGGCGTGAATGAGTCGCTCAGCTGCGGGGCGGGTGAGAGAGGGACGGAGTTTGGCGATATTGCGGAGGTGGAAAAATGAGGTTTTTACAACTTGGCGGATGTGGGGGTCGAGGGAGAGGGTGAGGTCGAATATCACGCCAAGGTTGCGTGCCTGGGTGGAGGGGGAAACAGGGGTGCCATCGATGGTGAGTGTCAGGTTGGGGGTTTTGCTGAGGGTGGAGCCGATGAGGAGGAGTTCAGTTTTAAGTGAATGATAGCAAATCCTGCTTCGTAGTACAGGCCAATGGTGCCGCAGAGATTTCATAAAGTGAAGGAGGTTTTCATTCTATAAAACAGCTGTGGGCAGCAGATACTGTGAGTCACGGACAGGAATCCCTCAATTTAAATACAACGAGGCCACGCTTTATTAACTTGTGCCCACGCTTTATTAACTTGTGCGAACGAGAAAGTAAAACGTGGCCACGTTTTATTTATTTTTCACTCAATGAACCCTCCAGGGCTCCGTACAATAGAGAGCATTGCGCAGCAATTTTTATTGACTTGTCAAAGGCTTTTGATACAGTGGATCATGCCTTACTGTTACAAAAGGCTGTCTGTTGGTTCGAGAACTATCTATCATGCAGATCACAGTGTGTGCGGGCAGAAGGCTTAACTTCAACATCTCTTCAGGTATCCAAAGGTTTGCCACAGTGATCTGTTTTAGGACCATTGTTATTTAAAATTAAGAATACAATTAGTTTTTTTCTTTAGAAACAAGTCTTGTTTTTCCTATGAGGTCAAAAAGAGACTAGTGTCTGCAACCTTTCTGTCTGTGCTGGATTATGGAGATGTGGTTTATATGAATGCATCTTCTCAGTGCCTTCACTCGTCTTCCACGGTGCACTGAGATTCATCACAAACCTCAAAGCCTCGACGCACCACTGCAATCTATACACTCATGTTGGATGGTCTTCCCT
Organism: Notothenia rossii; assembly: GCF_949606895.1. Classification (NCBI taxonomy): domain Eukaryota; kingdom Metazoa; phylum Chordata; class Actinopteri; order Perciformes; family Nototheniidae; genus Notothenia; species Notothenia rossii. The sequence goes on from NC_136908.1 coordinate 33,490,562, forward strand.
GACCACGCGTATTCTGAAACATTGGCACATCCTTATATATAAGGCTATTCTTGGTGCTCTTCCCCCTTATCAAAGGATGTACATAAACATAAAATGCACAGGATCTTATCGGCTTCGCTTCGAGAACTTTTTCCTTTTAACTGTACCAAAGGTCCGTACTGAACTTGGGAAAAGGGCGTTCAGTTACGCTGCCCCTCAAGCTTGGAACCTGCTTCAAACCGAGCTGAAACTCAGAGAGCTGGTCTCATTAGAAACACTCAAAGCAACTTTAACTGACCTTGAAGCAGGCCGCTGTGTCTGTAAATGCTTTTACTAAACTTGGTGTATGACTGTGTTGTGATTGTGTGTTTTTTAACTGTTTGTAACTGTAAAACTGTCTTAAACTGTGCTGTTACCATTCTTGGGCCAGGACTCTCCTGAAAAAGAGATTTTTAATCTCAATGAGACCTATCCTGGTTAAATAAAGTTAAAATTAAAAATTAAAAAAATAAGTCGATAAGATTGTGATCTAATTCCCTGAAATTATCGTAAATTTGTTGATCACTGTTTTCTGGATCAAAATGGGGAATGTCTTCAGATATAAACTCAAGCTCTTCCAGGCGAGACACTGTTTGGGGTCTGAACTTGTGAGGGCGAGACTAAGCTAGCATTAGCATGGACGTGTGCATCATGCTAAAGCTATACCTGGTGAGGATGTATGTACAGTAAGTAGGTGCTGAACAACTGTCAGCACGCATGTAGAGGAGAACAGGAGCTGAACAGTCTATTCCCCCTTCAGAGAGACGGTATGGATGAAAGCGCCATATCTCAGTGGCTCAGAAGCAAATGGGGTAGAATATCTCATCACTATCTGCAGGGCCGGCCCTTCCCACTGGCGAACTAGGCGGTCGCCTAGGGCGCCAGATCTGGAGGGGCGCTGCCGCGCTGCGCTGGGAGAAAAAAAAAATTAATAAAAAAAATTAAAATTATTTTTATTCAGCCAAATTTTCTGCCCTTGATGTAATACATTTACAATAATTGAACAAAGTAAACACCCTTTGCACCCCGGGCCGGCGGCAACATTTTGCATTTGCCCTGTACGATGGGCGCTGTAACTGTAAGTGATGAAAGGGGGGGATGGTCGCTTATTATCAGGCACCCACAGGCCGTGGCTCACAGCCAAAGTGACGCGGCAGCTCCAGCTGAAAGTGTCGGAGATCGCAACGATCGCAACAGCAAGAGGCAAAACATTAGCATTATGAAAAGGTCCAAGCCTTCTGGGGCAACGGGAAGGAAACGGAAAAAAGAACAGGAGGAATCGAAAGTCAAAGACAGAGGTAAGTCGGCTTGTGCAAAAAAAAAAATTCAGTATGTACTGTACCGTTAGACATTTGATTTTAAGCTAGCTAGCTAGCTAAGGAGGTAGCCATGATACAGCTTTGATGCCATGCTAGCAGCGAGCCTCTGATACAGAATGATAGATACAAATGATTTTAAGTTTTTATTTATGTGTTATTATTCCTATATAATCTTTTTGTAAATAATATCCTACTTTTATATTGTGATAGCTGTAAATTGATCCTCCAATAGTGTTTAATTTGTCAGATAGTTTATTTTCACGGTCAACTTGTGTGTATATATATATATTTATTTTTCTGTTTATTTTCTATTATATATTTTTTATTTTCTGCACTTTTTAATGTCTAATTATTGTGCAATGCTTTGTTTTATATGCTGATGTAACGAAATAATGTTAATGTTAGCCAGAAGAAAGCTATCTGGATAACTGCTCCTTTGTATAAAGTGAGGCTGACCAACCAATATGGGCATGTGTTATTATTTAGTTGTTACTTATGTTTGCAAATGATCTCCTGGGGCAGCAGAACCTCACTTTTATATAGGCCAGTTGTGAACTTGCATACAGCTGAGGCAGATTGCAGCAGTTATTTTAGCCTGACTGTATATAAATGTTTTTGCTTGTAATGTGCTAATATCTACCCTATAAATGTCCAGCTGCACTTGAGAAATACCTCAAAAAGCCCCAGTTGCTGGAGAAGGAACATCTGATCTCCCATGTACATCACACTCTGAAGAATGTAAGTTTTGCCAAACATTTATGGCCTCTGTGTAATCGTTCATACACTACTTTTTTGTCATTATTATTATTGTTATTATTATGATAAATAATGAAAACTGAAGCATGAATAACTTCTTTGCATGTTTGGATTGCCTGCCTGCAGGTGAAGGAATAACGAGCATAGTATGTGAGTCCACCATTGCAGCCCCCTCAGATCCTGCTGACTACCCAGGCCCATCTGAGTCCACCATTGCAGTCCCCTCAGATCCTGCTGACTGCCCAGGCCCATCTGCAGTCCCCTCAGATCCTGCTGACTGCCCAGGCCCATCTGAGTCCACCATTGCAGTCCCCTCAGATCCTGCTGACTGCCCAGGCCCACCTGAGTCCACCATTGCAGTCCCCTCAGATCCTGCTGACTGGCCAGCACTGAGTGATACAGTGAGGATGGAGTTAGTCAGACGTGGGCCATATCATTTAAAATCCGACTTCACTTTTCCTAAAAAGGAGGGAGGGAGAAGTTGCCATCATCACTACTTTTACAGAAGATTAGTGAATGGAGAGACAATCAAGAGGAGCTGGGTTGTGTATTCCAAGAAAAACAAAAGTATTTACTGCTTTTGCTGCAAGCTGTTCTCCCAAAAAGAGTACCAACTAATCAGCAGTGGACTAAATGACTGGAAAAATTGCACTGACAAACTAAAAACACATGAGAACAGCCCAGAACACTCTAGGCACATGACGTTGTGGAAGGAACTGGAGACTCGACTTGAAAAGGGCCTAACTATAGACAAGGTAGAAATGGCACTTATGGAGGCTGAAAAGAGGAAGTGGCGTGAAGTCCTGACCAGGTTGGTGGCAATAATTCAGTCGTTGGCAGAGCGAAATATTGCCTTTAGAGGGACGACAGAAACACTTAACCAGCCAAATAATGGCAACTTCCTGAAGGAGGTAGAGCTCATGGCGAAGTTCGACCCAGTCCTCAAACAGCATGTTGCTGAGGTCCAAAGAGGAACCACCAATATTTCCTATTTGGGAAAAAGAATTCAAAATGAACTGATAGATTGCATCAGTGGGAAGATTGGGGACCATATGGTCAAGGAAATCAAACAATCCAAATACTTTTCAATTATTTTGGATTGCACCCCAGATTTGAGCCATACAGAGCAACTATCAGTCATTATTCGACTAGTTACAACCCAGGACACGCCCCAAATAAAAGAACATTTTATGGGGTTCCTTGAGGTAGAACAGTCCACTGGAGAAAGCCTTTCAACCCTGATTCTAAAGAGATTAGAACAGCTTGATATCCCTTTTGAAGACTGTAGAGGGCAGTCTTATGACAACGGTGCAAATATGAAAGGAAAGAGGAAAGGAGTCCAAGCCAGACTTGTTCAAATCAATCCAAGGGCTTTATTTGTGCCATGCGGAGCACATACATTGAACCTGGTGGTAGCTGATGCAGCAAAAAGCTCTGCAGAAGCCACTAGCTACTTTGGCTACCTGCAGAAGCTTTTCACACTCTTCTCTGCCTCCACTCAGAGATGGTCCATCCTAAAAAGCCATGTGAACATCACATTGAAATCATGGTCTGATACCAGATGGGAGAGTCGGATCAACAGCATAGAGGCTGTAAGGTATCAGGCTGCAGAAGTCAGAGATGCACTTCTAGAGGTGAGGGATAAAGCCACAGATGGAGTCGTAAAAATTGAGGCACAATCTTTGGCTGAAGAGGTTGGATCATACCGCTTTGCAATATGCACTGTGGTATGGTATGACATCCTGACCAACATCAAACATGTCAGCAAAATGTTGCAATCAGTGTCAATGCAGCTGGATATTGCTGTTGACCTCCTGAGAAAAACAGAAGTTTCTTTGGTCAGCTACAGAGGCAATGGATTTGCTTCTGCCCAAGCATCTGCCAAAGACATCTGTGGCCAAATGAATGTGGAAGCTGTTCTCAAGCAGAAGAGGCTGAGATCAACCAAGAGACAGTTCTCCTATGAGTCCCAGGAGGAGCAAGTGAGTGATGCACTAAAGAAACTCGAAGTTTCTTTTTTCAATATGGTGGTGGATGTTTCCATTGCATCACTGCAGGAGCGATTCAAGGCCTTAGGTGAAGTAGAGAAAAAGTTTGGGGTGCTACTCAACTTCCCTGACCTGCCAAAGGAAGATCTGACGAAGCAGTGTGAAACACTCAGCAACACCCTGAGCTGGGGTGGGCAGTCAGACCTGGATAAGAGGGAACTTGCACTGGAGATGCAGAATTTCCCAGCTTTGCCAAAAGCCAACATGACTACCCTGGAACTTCTGACTTTCCTACAGGAGAAGAAAATGAACGAAGTGTATCCAAATATGTGGGTGGCCCTCAGGATCGCTGTCACTATTCCAGTGACAGTTGCTGCTGGGGAGAGGAGCTTCTCCAAATTGAAGCTCATTAAAACATACCTGAGGTCGTCAATGGCTCAAGAACGCCTCAATGGATTAGCTTTAATAAGCATCAATCGCAAGGTTTCGGGGCAAATATCATTTGACGACACAATAAATGAATTTGCAGCAAGGAAGTCCAGACGTGTCCGACTTTAAGGATGTGGACTAATTAAAGGACACAATAACATAGCAGAGACTTGTTGTTCTGATTGCCTGTTTCATTTGATTTATAGTGTGTGTAATGTTGTTCATTATCTTAATTTATTTGCAATAACCTCAGTTGTAAGAGCTCCGTTGGCTATATTTTTGTCCACGTTTGCACTTTCTTTTCTTGAAGTTTTAAGAGAAGCTACTTTTGTTTGATGAGTGATTTTCATTTAATAACTACAATAATAATAATAAGGATAAAATACATAAAAAATATGTTACATTTATTTGTTATTGGCTGTGGGTTATTGGTTATGTTCACATACTTATTTGGTTATTAAAATGTAAACCAATCTTTTTCATATGGGTGTTTAGAGTTGTACCCCTAGATCTAGTCTCTAGTAATTCTGCTCAAAGTGCACCAGATTGAAGCATTTTACTTTAAAATGTTAAAACAAATCTTTCCGAAGGGGGCATACCCCTGGACCCCCCTAGAGGATGTGACATCCACCCCCCAATTAAAACATGTTCATACAATAATGAATACATTTGAAACCTTCTTTATGTATATTACCTATGTCAATAAGTTTCAGTTTTTGTAGTGTATTGGTCTTTTGTAGAGATTTTTCATTTATTCTTTATATATTCTATTGTGTATTGCTTGGAGGCGGGGGGGGGCACCAAATCATAATCTCGCCTAGGGCACCAAAATGTCTAGGGCCGGCCCTGACTATCTGTGTCAGAGAGAGGGGAAGTCAGGGAGCTCTGGGTGTTTCTCAATGTCGAGGAGGCTTGCTTGGTAGCACATGTATCTCCAACCCAGTCTCACGGCATTTCGTGTTCACCAGCACGATTTTTAATCTATTGATTCGTGTTCACGAACACGATTTTCTCCTTTTTTTCGTGTTGCACAGCACGATTTTAAAAGCAATGTATTTCTGTTGGTAGTCTCACGGCATTACGTGTTATAGGAAGACCGGAAGCTGTGTGGTTCATAAAAACATGTTCTTACTCAATATCAAGCCACGATTATTGCTTTTATTTAAAATCGTATCATTTCTGACTTTTGTTGCAGTCTGTGAGGAAAATTAATGGGGCTAATTTTTCCTTCTAATTTGTTATTCTTTTCAAAATAACACACTGTTATTTAGTCAACAATAACACACAATTATCCTTGTTTTTATTTATTTGTTTGATTCTATAATCTCTGGCTTTTTTGCCGTCCTTCAGGAACTGAATTTCAAAATAAAAATAACCGGAAACAGACGTAGGTCTATAAGGGACATTTCGAGCATCATCGAGTTTAGGATGGCCGAAGACACTACACTACCCATAATCCCCAGCTATCGTTTAGGACTACAGTCCCCGTGATTAAACTTCAAGTCGGGATTGGATGTTGGAGTGGCAGTGAGCCAAGGTTACGGAATCGAAACTGGATCGAACGCCGCCCCCCCCCAACAATTAGAAGTTGCCAGTATTAAACATCAATTATTAACCAATTAAAATGAACCGATTAAACATCTCTCTGGCACAGTTTAAACGCATTTCAAGTGGAAGAATTGTTCGTTTCTCCTCTTCGTGTCTCGGGAAGCTGGAAGCTGTATTATTTTCAAAAAATTAAAAAATTAAAAAAAAGTTTTTAACCATAACGGGTACTTTACACAACATTGAGTCAAACTCATCCTTGTTTTAATCCTTGTTTTATTTATGTTAAATTGTTGTTGTCGGTTAATTTTCCATTTTATTTATTTTGGTTTAAGATATAATTATTTTTTATTTATTATTATCATGTTAGATGTTTAAACTTTTCTGCATTTTATAAGGCAATATATACTTTTTTCGTTTTGTCCGTAGGCTACTTAGCTTATTAAAGAGTTATCGTGTCAAAATATAGGAAATGTATTAATATTTTATTGTATAATCGGTACAGGAAATTACATCATTCAGAGCACCACCTATTGGCCAAAGACGCTGCCACCGGCATTGCGATCCATCCTCTGACAAAGTAAGTTGGGTCACTAAAGTCTGATACATGTTTTGCTTAGATTTAATAATTGGGGCTTTTTTTAAGCCTTTACTCGCATGGTTCATCATCAGTACTGAACTGTTCTAAGTCTGAGAAATGCTTTCGCCATAATCAGCAAAGCAACATTAATGTGAAATTATTCTTGCGGGCGGCTAGCTAGCTAGCTCACGTTCAACATAAGCTTAAACTAGTTTAGCGACATTTATATCAGCTCATAAGTGGTGTGTGAAAAATATTTGTCTTAATTACGGCTACATACGTTGGTGTTAAAGTGTGAGTTATAGGTTATCTTAATCGCTTTTGTTTTACACATGACAGTACTACAGTAGGGCCTGGCTCATTTCGTGGCATCTGCAGGCAGTGGCAAGTACTTCCGGCATCTGCCACAGAGGCCGCTACTCCATGGTATCTGTGGCAAGTATATGCCAGAGATGCCACAACTTGCCGTGGCATTTGCGCATGCTGAACGGGAGTTGTCTCAAGATGCCAGAGATAAGAGAAGGTTTACGGTAGCTGCCACTCGCCTTCCGTGGCAAATGCTGATATTTAAACCCGTATTTATCGCGTAAAATGTTGCTGTTTTGGCATGACTTTATCGGACTGATCTGTACACAAGACTGATGATCTGTTACTGATGGTCCGATCTCTATTTTTCAAAAAGATTAAACATTATATGTTCTATAGATTTTACTTGGAGAACGTGGTTTGTTAAAATAAATAAACGTGCTATTTTTATGATAATACTAAAGATATATTATTAGTAAGTTGACATAAAGATCTAACATTGTTGACCAGAGGTGGGAAATAGGCTAACTTGTATACTCAAGTACTCAAATAGCTTACTTGTGCTTTAGTTGAGTATGTAAATGGTATGTTACTTAGTACTTATCCCACTACAATTCAGAGGTAAATTGTGTAATTGTGGCCTACTCCCCTACATTTATTTAATACGCTAACTTTAGTTACTTACTACAGATTCTGATTAATGATGATACATATAATCAAGTCTTAAATCAGACTTTATAGTTACTCCTGGAGTAAATTCACAAGATACCCTAGATTATACAAAGTCATTAAAACTAGCTGCACCTTTACCAGCTTTTACTTGAGTAACATTTTAATGCAGGACTTTTACTTGTAACAGAGTATTCCAACATTTAGGTTGGCTACTTCTACTTTTACTTCACACTAGAACCGCCAGGGGTCGCTGTATAGCCCACCTAAAACCACCAACGTGTCAAATGAACGAATGCATTGATTTTCAAGGTACAATGTTATTTTATTTATCATACTAGAACACAATGAGTGTTGCCACTACTCGCCGTGGCATGTGCCTTGGCATTTGTGGCATCTCCCACAGAGGCCACTGTGGTATTTGTGGCAAGTATATGCTATACGATATTTAAAGCCGTATTTATCGTGTAAAATGTCGCTCTTTTGGCATGACTTTATCGAACTGATCTGTACACAGGACTGATGATCTGTATACAGGACTGAGAGTCCGATCTCTTGTTTTCAAAGAGATTAAACATTATAATGTTATGAGATTTTACTTGGAGAACATGGTTTGTTATAATAAATAAACGTGCTATTTTTATGATAATACTCGGTACTCGAGTTGAGGGGGGATGGCATCCCCCCTGAAATAAAAATGGTTAAAATCATCCCCTTTCTAAAACTGCCACCATCCATCCCTTATGTACGCCTGTTTTATTGCGCAGGTAACAGTCAGCACAATGGCCAAGCGACCAGGCGACCAATAGCATACTTGTGCTTTAGTTGAGTATGTAAGTAAATTCACAAGATACCCTACAGTATAAAAAGTAATTAAAACTAGCTGCACCTGTACCAGCTTTGATAACACTTTAATGATCAATATAATGAAAACATGTAATAGGCCTATGTACTTTAAGTATATTTGTATGCTAATAATTTTGCGCTTTTACAAAAATAGAAAGATAGAAAAATAGAGATCGCACATCAGTCCTTTGTACAGATCAGTCCGATAAAGTCATGCCTAAACAGCGACATTTTACACGATAAATACGAGTTTAAATATCAGCATTTGCCACGGAAGGCGAGTGGCAGCTACCGTAAACCTTCTCTTAACTCTGGCATCTTGTGGCAACTCCCGTTCAGCATGCGCAAATGCCACGGCAAGTTGTGGCATTTACTTGCCACGGCAAGTTGTGGCATATACTTGCCACGGCAAGTTGTGGCATCTGTGGCATTTACTTGCCACGGCAAGTTGTGGCATATAGACTAGCCACGGCAAGTTGTGGCATATACTTGCCACAGATGCCACAGAGTAGTGGCATCTGTGGGAGATGCCACAAATGCCAAGGCACATGCCACGGCGAGTAGTGGGAACACTCATTGTGTTCTAGTATGATAAATAAAATAACATTGTACCTTGAAAATCAATGCATTCGTTCATTTGACACGTTGGTGGTTTTAGGTAGGCTATACAGCGACCCCTGGCGGTTCTAGTGTGAAGTAAAAGTAGAAGTAGCCAACCTAAATGTTGGAATACTCTGTTACAAGTAAAAGTCCCGCATTAAAATGTTACTCAAGTAAAAGCGCAAAATGATTAGCATAACAATATACTTAAAATACATATTACATGTTTTCATTATAATGATTGATCATTAAAGTGTTATCAAAGCTGGTAAAGGTGCAGCTAGTTTTAATGACTTTGTATACTCTAGGGCAGCGGTTTTCAAAGTGTGAGGCGCGCCTCCCCTGGGGGGCGCCAGAGAGCTTCAGGGGAGGCGCAGCGTGAGACACAAAAGAACGAGAAAAATACGAGTAAAGTGACACTTGACCACTTATGGCTGTCTGTGGAGACCGAGTTCCCCCACCTCGCCAACAAGGCTGTAAAAGTGCTCATTCCCTTCACCTCCACCTACCTGTGTGAGTGCAGGTTTTCCGCATTGACTTTGATCAAAAGTAAGTACCGGTAAAGGCTGCAGCCAGAGTATGATCTGCGTTTATTCCTGTGTGCATCAAAGACGCAGACTCATTGTTCCCACTAAAGTAGGGGTGAGTGTAAGAAGGAGGCAAAGTTGACGTTCAGTGTGTTGCCGGGAGCATATAAAGATTTATCCACCATGTTGAAAATGTTAAAAAAAATATGTCTTGAGAACACGGCGTGCGAAAATATACGGGTCGTGCTGCAGCTAGATGTGCCTGTCCTCTGTAAGAAGGTGTCGGCGACTGACATGCAAGGAAGAACGGCTGTCCACAGGCTGTTCCAACTTTAACAACTGTATTAACTTCCAGGGTAGTGAATTGAACATGCAATTGTAATTGGGTGTGTGGTATATTTTCATGCAAGGACACGCATGTTCCACAACACACAAACTGAACGACACTACATTTTCCGATCGCTACCAGTGTCCTTGCGATCTTGTTATAATAACAAGTGCACGTTACTGATGCAATATGGTTGAAACCATTCGGGCTTATTCTAGAGGGGTGCAAGGAATAGTCCAAGTAGTGGGGGAGTTTTATAGAATATGTTTAAAACATAAAAATAAAAAGGTTTAAAAAAGTTATTGTTTAATGTTTTAAGGAGGTGACGCTGCTCAGCCAATCAAATCGGTGCAGTCAGCACGATAGATTCAAAAACACACACACACACAGAGATGAGACAAGAGGAGAGAAACAGTCTGAGTAATTTCAAATGGTGGAAGGTAGACAGCGAAAACAGAGCATTTAATTACATTTTCTCTTACTGGACCTCTTTGAAATGCAATTGAATATCCTGCATTATAGCAACAACAACAATAATAATAATAATAATAATAATAATAATAATAACAGCAATAATAATTGGGAGGGGGGGCGCGGCTGTTCTTATGTTGTCTGAGGGGAGGCTCACCTACTCACACTTTGAAAACCCCTGCTCTAGGGTATCTTGTGAATTTACTCCAGGAGTAACTATAAAGTCTGATTTAAGACTTGATTATATTTATCATCATTAATCAGAATCTGTAGTAAGTAACTAAAGTTAGTGTATTAAATACATGTAGGGGAGTAGGCTACAATTACACAATTTACCTCTGAATTGTAGTGGGGTAAGTAACCTACTACGTAACATACCATTTACATACTCAACTAAAGTACAAGTAGGCTATTTCTAAATCACAAGTACAGTGCTTGAGTATACAAGTTAGCCTATTTCCCACCTCTGGTCAACAATGTTAGATCTTTATGTCAACTTACTAATAATATATCTTTAGTATTATCATAAAAATAGCACGTTTATTTATTTTAACAAACCACGTTCTCCAAGTAAAATCTATAGAACATATAATGTTTAATCTTTTTGAAAAATAGAGATCGGACCATCAGTAACAGATCATCAGTCTTGTGTACAGATCAGTCCGATAAAGTCATGCCAAAACAGCGACATTTTACGCGATAAATACGGGTTTAAATATCAGCATTTGCCACGGAAGGCGAGTGGCAGCTACCGTAAACCTTCTCTTATTTCTGGCATCTTGAGACAACTCCGGTTCAGCATGCGCAAATGCCACGGCAAGTTGTGGCATCTCTGGCATATACTTGCCACAGATACCACGGAGTAGCGGCCTCTGTGGCAGATGCTGGAAGTATTTGCCACTGCCTGCAGATGCCACGAAATGCGCTTGCTGTCTCTCCAGTACTAACGCTGGCCGACATTTTAATATATTTTTGGGGGGAGGGGCATAGTCCACGTCCATGTGCTTGTTACGCGTATGAAACAGGAAACACGTAAATGAACTCAGTCTGTCTAAAGTAGTTAAACCGTCACAATGTGCATTTAAAAAAGCTAGTTTCATTACATAATTCACTTTTTCTATTATCTCCTGCAGCTCCCGTACCCACACCACAAACCCATACACTGATCTACACCATCATAAAACCAACGGCACTTTTAAGAGCCAAACTCAACCTATCTCTCTGTCTATCTACCTACCTTTCTTATAGTTATTGTTTCTATCTTTTTCTATCATTCATTATCTATTTCTTCATCTATCCATCTCAATCTTACAATCTGTCTCTCTATCTCTGTTTGTCTCATACAGCAGCTGTTGCATATCTGTTGTGTCTGTCTGTCTGTCTGTCTGTCTGGCTGGCTGGCTGGCTGGCTGGCTGGCTGGCTGGCTGGCTGGCTGGCTGTGTTGCAATGGCAACAAAACACAACCCAGACCCCAATAATCCAACATCCAAAGAAGGGAAACGCATGGCTCTTGAGCTGAAGCATGAACACATGCTAGCTGAAGCTAAGGTTGATGTTTTAACCCATATGACCTCATTCATTTCCCACTTGAATTTGGCACTATCTGTTATCCAAAAAATGCTGAACAGGCCAAGAGTAACTGGATTTTGGATCAATGTATAGGGCCTTTGCGAAACGGTTCATCATTACAACATGGGGGGCAGAGGCTTACTAAATAAAGCTTGTTCAACTTGTTTTACTTCATTAGTTGTATATTGTAGGAAAAACTTGAAGCAAAAATGTTTTTCAAGTGAATGAATTTACTTGTATTTGTCCACTGTCATATGGTATCAGTTTATCAGCAACATCGACCTTACATGAGTTGTTACTTGGTCACAGAAAGCAGCTGAGGAGAGGAAACGGGCCCGCTCTGTAGGAGACACTTTACAGTCCCCTAAAAGGGGCTGTGTAGGACGTGGCAAGCCGAGAGGGAGGCGTGGAGGGCGACGCCAAGGCTCAGCTACAGGTTGAAATCCCAATTATTTTACATTTTTATGAATTTACTAAGTAAACGGTTGGAAAATCGAATTAAAACACAGTAATTGCTTGTTGAAGGTCTACAATAATTCCAATATATAAACGCATAGTGACACTACAGTCGGAGACATTCCCACTGTGGTGTCATAAGAACTATGCTTTATTTAATTTCACAAGCTTTTAAACAATAGTTAGATAATACAAATCATCAGTTATCTGTTGTTAACCCTCTGTGTGATGTTTCACAGTCACATCCCCCCCGACTGAGGGCTTCCAGTCTTCCAGTGTGGAGGTTCTGCGTACTGAACCTTCAGCACAACACGAATTTGGTAAATCACAAAAATGGCTTTAAGTTTAAAACTAAAATCAATTTTTAAATAAATTGTGTTAGTGAGAGAAAATAACCTTATACACAACTGACAGTTCAGGACTCGAACGAGGAATGTAATTCAGTAAAGATATTGGCCAGTTCCATACTGAGCAAAGAAATGATTCTTGATTTTTAGTGTTCATCTTAAATATAGTCATTTACAGTTAAAGTTTCCCATTCTGTTCACAGAAAAGAATATGGAGAGACTCTCTGACATTCTTTCCTCATGTCCTCCTCCTGAGCCTCAAAAAAGCTCTGCCTGATCCTGGTCTTTTCGGCAGCAGAAAGCCTCAGAGCGCTGGAAAGAAGCGAGACCACACCACCTACAATGCCTTCTAGAAAAAGAGGCTGTTGGTCATCCCCTGTGTGGCCTCTGCCACGAGCCGGCTGTTATTAGGTGAGATAACATTTACCTTTATTTAAATTACTTTACCTAACTGTAATTTGTCAGTATTAATGCTCAGTGCCCTGCTATTTCAGCTAACATGCATGACTTTCGGGATGTTAGAAAACTGGATACCTAGAGAAAACCCACATGAAAATGAAAGTAATTCTAGGATATTAGAATAATTTTGTATTTCCTCCCAAGGTGTAGAGAGTGTCTCCCCGAGGAGTGGTTCTGTGGAGACTGTGATGTACTTCATCACAACAACCAGCCAGTTTAATGAATGGTTTTTTTAAACCAATTAGTCCAACAACGTGTGTTGTTAGAGTGGAAGGTGGATATGACACCCATGACCAAGGTTTGCTCTCTCAAACTTGCATTTTGATGTTCACATGTCTCTTCGGCCAGCATATAATGGTAATTAGTGCTTTTCTTTTTTTTTGACAGCTTGCATATTGCCAACTGTGAAGGCACCCAACTGCTCCTGTAAAGGCACAAACTTCACTGTGGTACCAGGCAAAACAGTGATTTTAATTACCATCAATGGTAAACAAATATATATATATATATATATATATATATATATATATATTTGGATTTCTATTGAATTGTTGTGATATGTTTACTGTTGTGGGCTGAGGCATTGTGCTTCCACTTGGAGTAAAAACCTTGAGTTTCTTCAAATTCAGCTACTTCTCCTTACCATCTACTCCAAAATCAGATAATTAGAACAAATGGTGTAGATCGTGATTCCATTGCTTTTAACTGATTTGTCATGATGTAATGTGTGTCTTAGACCCAGGGAAGAGGCACATGTGGGGACTCCCAGTGGACAGCAGCGAGGGAGACGTCAGGGAGGGCTTCGAAGCTGGATGAAGAAGGGATGGAGGTTGCTGTATGTTGCCATGGGTTTCTTTTGAAGGCCTTAAATATGTAGAGGGGGGAGATATTCGCCTACCCCCTGTATCTTCAAAAGGAACTCATGCCAGCCAAAGACAAGTTCTTCGCCAAGGATGTGGCTTGCAAGTACTGGCCGTACATGGAGAAAGCTGCAAGTGTCCGTCCTGCTCTCCAGGAGCTGACCACCATGAAGCCATTCCTCAGTGTAATGCATGCTCGAGCCCATGCTACCAAATGCGAGGTATGTGAAATATTTTTGTATCACGTACATTGATATTTTTTATATTTATAATACTGAAGTAGTAAATATCTAAGCTATACTGTTTAGTATAGTAGTATGTAGCCTCTTTGCACAACAATTCCAGCAACCTTTTACCATCAGATTATATGGAGTGGGAAGAACCAGGAGGGAGGAGGGATGAGCGCTGGGGAAGAGGTGGAGCAGGTCAACAGCTACCTGTCCCGTTGTGCCCTGACAACAAAATACATGTCCAAAGCAGGTGAGTGGAAGGTTTTGCCCTATTATTGCATACTTTTTTAGATGACACATCATAACCTCATTATTGCTTTCAAAAGCACGACTGGACATGCTCACAGTGCATGCAATGGGATGGAACAGGAAAAAAGGTGACTCCCTTCATCAGGCACTTTCCACAAGATATGTGAAGGTGAGCCTCCTATTAAAGGTGTTGTTGTGTAATTTGTCATTTGCACATGGCTTGTTTTTAATCATAGCAAGTTTTAATCTTGATAAATGTCCATCGTCTACTGTTTATCAGACTAGTAAGAGGCTCCTGAAGAGACTGCAAGTCTTGAGGAACTCAAGACGGAGCTACATTGTGTCTCAGATGACATGGTGTCGACGTGGATTTCCGACGTGAAGGAATGGGCATCTGGTAAGCACGACGAGATAACACCAACTACATATCATTGTCCATGACTGTTTGAATTTACAGACTTGATCCTAAAGAGCAGCCAATTTTAAGGCAATAAGGCTGATTTTTCATGCCACGTAATGGGACCCTCACTGGATTTCAGTAGACAGGGACATAATCTTCAAGCAATAGCAAGCCAACTATGTGTCCATGTTTATCTATGATATGTTCCTGTTTCCATAGTTGTACCATCAATTTGTGTTAAAAGGTGTTAAATATGTTGCACAACTTTGTTTCTCAAAACCGTTACATGTTGTGTAACAGTACATTTTATTGACAATATTATTTCTACAGGAACATCAGAAACATCGGGTACTTCTGAAGACATCCTTCAAACAGCACTGCAGCAAAGCATTGAGGGGCTTTACCTAAGTGTGAGGCAGCGAAAGCAATCCCTTTACCGACCGAATGGTCTAACAATATAATGTTTTAGGTTGCAGATTCAACCTACTGAATTATATATATTTTTTGCACTTGCAAATATAGTTTGTCACATATCCCTATCCCACTACTTCATGTCTTTTTCAGACAGCAGCAAGCTCCGCCATCGACTTCGAAGGAAGCTTGCAGACGACAAAAAGCGCCTTAATCAGGAGGGACTGAAGTACAACCAGCTGGTACACGACTCTGCCAGAGGCATAGATGTTGCCGCTGTGGAGCATTCCCTCTCTGGAGGGAGCATCATGTCCGCGCTGTGGCCGTGGGAAGTTCATGGCATGGGTCAGTTTTCAGATATTTCATAATAATTAATTTGAAGTTCTGTTATATGAAGGTATACCTTGCTGAGTTATGCACATATCATGTAGAGTGTTAGAACGTTCATTTAGTTTAAGGGTATATCTTAAGTTTTCTTATTGTGTATACATTTGATTATTTTGAAAGTACATGTTTGGAGTTTTAAAGTTTTGAAAATGTGATTCATGTATATACATAACTGTGATTGGATTTTAGCTAACTTTACAGCCAAGAAAAAGATACTTGATCAAGTCATGCTTACACGGAGACTGCAAGAGGAGAAAGGCATCCTATTGTGGGAGATGGCGCAGCATTGCAAATGGTTGCAGAACATGGCAGTTGCTCTAAAAAATAAGGTGGATGAGGAAGGTAAGTTGAAAGCAAAACTCAACCTACCTTGTAAAGTATGAGTTTTAAAGGAAAAAAAGTCAGCCCAAATCATTCTTGGTCACAGAAATTGGATGGAGTATAATGGCCTTTGCCCATTCGACCCGGCCATTTTACATAATGAAGTCCCTTGACAGTGACAATCATCTTTATATGTACATGGGAGAGAATATACTCCATTGAAGTGCTCTGGCCTCGTGAAGCAATCTTACTTTATAGTATGTCCATATAACAATATTTTGTGTATTTTCAGATGTAGACAAGGGGAATGGAGGACTTGGGTGCACCCTAAAGGCCCAGATACACCGGCCAGTCACCTGAGAAGTGGCCGACTGTTGCGTCGCCGGACTCTCCTGCGTATTTGCCGACTTCGCGCACTGGAACACACCGCAAATCCGGCAGGCGGCGGTAGTGTGTATTCATCATTCAAAAGAGGCAACAACCGGAACAACCGGAAGACAGAGAAGAAGAACAGACTCCGTGATATAAACAAACAACAAATTGCATTTTCTTTCCATTTTCACTCTCTTCCATTGAAAACATGAACGAACAGGAGCTCTATAAACCGATGAGGTGAAATAGCCGTCCGTGTGTGTTCCATCTTCCATTTTAAATCATTTGTTTACCTCCCTCACTTCCGTTAACGCTTCTCATGCACTGATTCGCTAGCTGAACAGCCAATCAGTGTTATCCCTTTGTCCGACTTCCGGTGGTTTTCCCGACGCCGATTCAACATGTTGAATCGTCAAGAAAAGGCGTCAGGTCGGCAGAAAAGACCCGACGGTGCGGCGCACACCACTCCGAATAGGGCGTGTCCACGCTCATGTTCGGCCCGACTCCCATTTACTGCCGATTTCGGGCCGGTGTATCTGAGCCTTAAGAAGGAAGCATGCTGAGGCGTTGGAGAGGTTGCAGGTGGTACTGCAGCAGTACAGGACTGCTTTAGGTCCTGATGCTTGTTTCCTTCAACATGAAGAGGAAAGTCAAAGTGGCCTAAGCAGTCCAGACACCAGTGAAGATGAAGAAGGAAACATAATTTAGGTAATTTACTTATGAATTAATGTACAGTATCTTTGTTGATTTAGCCTCAACCTAGACATGTTGCTGTTACTTTTGTATTCATTAATGCTAAACATACATTGTGTATTCAAAAACCTCAAATTTGGTTTCTGATCTGCCCCTCTTTTTTGTTTCTCTGTATTTCCCCAGATTGCTGCTGCTCTCAAGCACGAATATCCGCCAAGACTTGATGTGCTATCAGAAATGTAAATACTTTACTGACTTTATATTTAGAGATTGTATTCATATTCCTCAATGGAAGATCACCCGACGATATGTCGACCATATGACTTTTCCCTATGCCGCAGCATCAGGCCAAACATTTCACTTGTACACAACTTAAATTGTATCGAAGAAAATGCTCAGCGTCCCTGGAATGCATCCTGAACAATGAATCATTCACTTTTGATCCTTTTTGAAACACTAGAATGTAAATTCCTAAATCTCCAAGTATATCTTACTGGTTATCATACAACTTGGTGAGCACATCATTGTCCAAGAGCAGGAGGTCTTTCCCTTTTTTCCCAGAACGGGATGCCTATGCATTATTATTTTCGATCTCTTATAGGATTTACCTGTCATTAACTTTATGACTGCGCCTGTTACACATCAGGCCTATAACAGCTTTCCTCTAATTGTTCATTTTTGTTTATTTTGCGTCACTTGCTTTAATTGCTTTGTCAGTTATATTTCCTTTTTGGTCTCCAGCTATTAACCTGATTGATTGAAGTACTTCAATCAACATGTACAATGCACAGTCTTTTAGAATGTATAATTAGGGACATTGAGATAAACAACAAATTGTTTATTTGGTGAATCACCTCATTGTTGTTCTCAAAACCAAATAATACATTGTTATAAATTGTTATATTTGATTTACACATAGAATGTACATGTTTAATATGTAGTTAAATCATTAAAAAATGGTCGTGTTGTACGATTTCTTAATACTGTATGTTATAACCGTTTGCATAACTTGATTTTATGTTCTGTTGTCCATGCTTTTCATGTTAGACTAACCCCAACGCTCTAGAGTCAAGACATACACCCTTATGGTGGCCTTTTACTTGTATTGTGGTGAAACACATAAGTAAACCATTGCCAGAGAGGACCATTTTATTGTTTTAAAAACAATGTTATTGATGTGCTTGGTTGATGAATAAATATAAATTAAGCATACGTCTGTGGTACTTTTTGTTGTTTACATCACACTGCATTATAATGCGTTTGGAAATAAATTCATTTAGAAGTAACAATATGGGTTAGCACTTGAATATTTTTGTAAATAGATGATCCTCATCCGGAACACTGGTTGTTGGTTTAAGATAAGATAGAACTTTATTGATCCCAATTTGGGAAATCTTTGCGTTGCAGCAGCATTAAAACACATGGCATTATACAATACAAATAAAAAGACAAGAAATAAAAAAGAAAATATACATGTTGAATTTACAAATGAGCAATGACAAGATATGCAAGGTATTATATTTACATAACTATGTGACAGATGGAATATTACATATTACACTGAATATATCAAATGTAAAGTGAAGAGAGAAACTATGGAGCAGAGAGTTCTCTTCCAGCCAGAGGTGATTTGTTGTACAGTCAGCAACACGTTCTCACTCCCAACCCGTCACATGTTGACGGACGGTCAGGGCCCCTCCCCGTCACCGACTTGCATAGAGCTCCCTGAACGTTGGTAATAGACACGTTGGGATCGCGGCGAAATGCTCTCCGCAGATCCATTCTCACAGCGTTTATCAACCTTTTTCTTACTCAATATCAAGCCACACTTATTGTTTTTACTTCTTTATTTTAATTGAATAATGCAGGACTTTTGTTGCCGTCAGTTATGGGGAGAGTAGGGGCTCAGAAAGTCAGAATACTGAAATCTGTATTGTTTCATCGTTTTATCCTTCTAATTTTGTATTCTTTTCTAAACCACACACTGTTATTTACTCAACAACACATAAGTATCCTTGTGTGTATTTATTTGTTTGATTAATAAACACAAGTTGGAGTCCGTCAGGACCGAGGGTCGGAGCAGCTAAGAAGAGTTACGACAACGGAAGTCCAAAAACGGTTATCGTCACGTGGTTCATGTAGACGAGGATCTTTCCCTGGAAGTTCATGGCGGGCAATGTGAATGCATTGATAACAGGAGATAGAACTACGATTTTTGGTAATTATTAGTGAATAAAGGTTTTGATTTGCAATATTATACAACAAATCGATATGTGTATGTATTTACATCAATATGTTTTTAAAAATAAAATAGAATTTACTAATATTAAGTGATGATATTAGGATTAGTGTGAACAACTAGTTTACATGTTAGGCTAACAGTGCCTTGGTTAAAGAGCCTGTTGCTGTTTATTTATAGCTTTGAATTCTTTCAAACCAATATTATCTTCTTAAACTTGTATAGTAGTCAGGAGCATCACTTTCTAATGTTTATTGATATATTTAGAGGGAGGGGATCTAAAGGAATGCTTCAAAATTCAGATTAGATTAATTTCTACCATTTTCTTAAATTCATGGTAGTTTCAGTAATCCCATGGTAATTGAGGACACAAGTTATCGAAATGACTAATGTCATCTTTATGGCTTTCAGAAAGGACAGGAGACTGACAGGTGACTATCAAAGGACTAGCAGCAGCAGCATGATGATGATGATGATGTTAAATGTGTTGTTTTAGGAACATCCATTGCAAATACATGGAATTCAATAAACATTGAATAGCATATCATGCAGTTTGTCTGTGCCTTTTCCTCCGTGTTGTCCTGGTTTGCTGTGCTGCCTCCTAGTCGCCACCATGGTTTGCTGTGCTGCCTGGGGATGCTCAAATCGCTCAGAGAAAGGAGTACGAATGTACGGCTTCCCCACTAAAAAAATGGCTGGCTCAAGTCAGCAGGAGCAATTTCACGACCAACAGCAAAAAAATATGTGAGGTCATTATATACAAACACTGCATTTGCACTTTTTCACAAAACGAAAACCACACCATTGGGAAAGTTTAATGTTTTGTTTAATACCAACAAAAACCGGGAAAGGCTTGAAAAACACAGAGTTGAGACTCAGGGTGCAGGGTGAGGGTCTCAATGCAGGTATTCAGGCTCCATTGAATCCCCCTCTGGTTCTTGTGCTGAAAGAGGGAGTAACAGACAGGAGAAAGGGTTATACACACCTATATAGCACACCTATTGGATGGGAAATTGCCTTGGGGAGATAAGGTGTGGTCTTTGTTCCCAACTGAAGTTATGGAACTTTATTATTTGTGAGTAAAGTATGACAAATGGCATCAGTAACAGATGTGATATGAATTTCTATAAAGTTGTCTCACATTCTTGGTTATATTTTATATACAGTATGTAATGAGTATAACATGTCCAGTAAGTATAAAGTGTTTCCTAATACCGTGTATTCAACCACTATGGAATATGTATGTGGGCAGACAAAACTGAGTTGTTCTGTGTGTGAAGTAACCTCAAGTCACTCCGCAGGCACATTTTGATGCAGACCAGTTTCGCAAGACAAAAAAGGGCAAGACTAGGCTGAGAGCAGAGGCTATACCCACCATCTTCGTGCATCGCCCTGTGGTCAAAAAGAGAAGGGCCCCTGCACCACGATTCACCCCGGGACCTGTATCTACAAAGCCCATAGCTCATGATCACAGCTATAGTGTGAAAGGTGACACAGGTATAATAAGTATGAACTCTTAGTAACAAAAGTCATATTTCTTATTTTTAAGTGGTATAATATTTTTAAATGTGCGAAAATCTACAGTGCCATGTCTTCTACTTACATTAGTCTCAAAGATTGAGGGAAGAAGGGATGAGGAGACTGAGAGAAAGGAAAGTGAGGGTGAAGAAAGAGAGGACATGGCTAGTGAGGAGAGACAGGGAGGGTGGACACCACCAACTCAGCCAGCAGCCAGTCAGCATACGAGGGAACCAGCAGCCAGTCAGCATACGAGGGAACCAGCAGCCAGTCAGCATACGAGGGAACCAGCAGCCAGTCAGCATACGAGGGAATCAGCAGCCAGTCAAACAGATCTATTACAAAAATTAAAAAGAAAATTAAAGAGCCAAGAAGGAATCACCAAAAAAGCGAAGTCTGCACTAAGAAAAATCAGGAAGGAAAATGCAGCTCTCAAGAAAACAATGAAAATTAGGGACAACAAATATAAGAAAACGTTTTCAAAAGACTTAAGGCATTCGGCAGACTCACCACAAAGGGGATGAAATGGAGCAATGAGACAATTAAGAAGGCTTTAAAAATTCGCTTTGCGTGCGGACCAACGGGTTACAAAACTCTGCAGGAATTGCAGATTCCCCTTCCAGGAATAAGGACACTGCAAAGAAGGATGCAATGTGTTAAGTTTGAGCCTGGTGTGTAACAGCTAACATCACTGCCCCTCCACCCGTAACATCACTGCCCCTCGACCTGCCAACATCACTGCCCTCCACCTGCCAGCACCCAGCCAGAGGAGCGCAAACAACAACAACAAGCAAGGTGTCCCGTCATGTACCTGGAAGTTTGGGCTGGCAAAATGGAGTAAGAGAGGGACTTGAAAAACCTTGGTGGCTCTCTACACATGTTGTTACAGTTGTCTTGGTTACACCTCTCAAGTTTTTTTTTGTGCCATTTCCACATCTTTAGAAAATATGAAATAAATGAAGTGAAATCAACCTCTTCTCTGGAGAACAAACTTTGATTTCTCTGTCTTGTGAGTTTGCAGTCTTGCAGTTTTGCTCCTCCACCTGCCATACAGTAGGTTACTAACAAGATTACTTACATAATACAGTGATATAATACATGTTTAGTATGCTTACTTATATAAAAAAGTAGTATTAAACTTACCTTGTGTTTTCACTCTCACTTAAGTCCCTCTCCCTTTGCCATCAATCCAAAATCAGCTGAGCTGCAACATTATACAGACAGGTAATAATCAACATAATCACAAGGACACAATATGGCTCTGCTAAAAACACTCACTCTTACACGAACCAAAGTTATATTTATCTAATATTTAACTCCCTCCACCCCCGTCATACAATCCCGTTTAGAAGCCCCTCTTCTCTAATTCAACAACGTTGGACGAAATGACATTAAGAGAACGGAATTTACAATTAAAAGGCTGTTCAACGTGTGTTGCTAACTTGATCCGGTATCCTAGCTTTATCTGTTATCTGTAAACGTTCCCTAAATCTACTAATTTAGGGATAATCCACTGACATCCTTTAATACACATGTTAATTTGAATCAGATGTACTGATAATATCCACAATATAAATCTTTAAACTTCTTCTTACCTTTAAAAGTCTTTCACGAACGGTCTATTATGCTGCAACTCTACAGCTCTGCTAGCCTTGGCGCTAACTTCCGGGGAACGATTGAGAGGCTCCATGATCCGCCATTGCTGTAAAAAAGTGGTCCATTGGAGTGAACGGAGATGACGTAACTCTCAGTCTATACGGTGCTGGACAAACCCATCCATGGACAAACCCCGTGATAGTCCTCAAGCTCTGATTGGATGTTTGAGTGTGCACCGAGGGTTACGCCGAGTATCGAACAGCACTTTGAAATGGGATGGAACCACGGCAGACTGTCCAACACTGGATTTGAACGGGTTCACCCCCTCCCCCACCCCATCCCCAGAACTACAAATGTAGTAACTGTGTAGTAACTACACACTATTGTGTGTTTCGCAATATGTTCTTTGGCACTTCTCTGCTGGGAATTGTAGTTTTAAAAGACGTTTTCATATTTCCCATAATAACAAGTTGCCAGTATTAAACTGTGTACATCCCTGGAGGTTTAGGGGATAGGAAACACTCACATTTAAAACATATAATTAATAAATGGGGGGAAATTGCTTGTGCCCATAATGGGCAGCATTAATAAATAATAAAATAATACATATAAATATAATATATATAATATAATATAAATAATATATATATATATATATAATATAATATAAATAATAAAGCTCTTCTGACCTTAGCTTCTGACCTTATCTTTGCCAGCTAAGGTCAGAAGAGCTTTATTTAACAGCTCGTCTTATGTCTGTGACCCCTCCTGTTGTTAATTGATAAGCCTGAAACATGCACTTGTCAAGGTTCAGAGGCACATTTTGCAAATATGGCAGTAGCCATCGATCATCTTAAGATAAGATATACTTCATTGATCCCAAGTTAGAAACATTTGCGTTACATCAGCATGTGTAACAGTTGTAAATATGCAGTGGTGTTTATTTGTAAATCATTTAGTATAATCACACAAATTCTGTGTTTTATATTTAATAATTCTGTGTTCTTTATTTATTGAATGTTCAATACCTGACAAGGTCGGAGATGAACAACTTTGGTCGCAGGTTCCTCAACAGTGCATTACAAGACATCTATCAATATGAGTGTATACCTCCACCATTAAACTGTCATATTCTGCACATTTCTTATACTATCTACATACATCTTATAAGAGTATAGTACATATGTATAATATCAGTTAAAATAAGTGCTTAAACATACACTAGTTAACATTGCAGGAAAGCAATATATTAGTTCTTTGTCAGGCTTAATATTTATACCCCTAAAGCTTTTTTCTTATTCAAAATAAGACCTTAACCTAAAGTATTCTTTAATGTTTAAATAAAGCCTTATTAGTTTGTCTGTCTGTGTCTCCTATTAATATCTAATAATAAAAATGATACATTTCAATAACGTGCTTTAACCACTAGGTGTCCCTTTCTATCAGCTGTGCACCGTTATGGTGTAAATATACCAATATACCGATTGGATCAAATATAAAAGTCAGCCGAATTAGTATTGATACTGCAAGGAGTTGACCGTCCGTCAACATGTGACCGGTTGGGAGTGAGAACGTGTTGTGTACAGAGTTATTGCAGTGGGCAGGAATGTTTTCCTGTATCGGTTCCTGTGACAGCGGAGCTGCAGCAGTCTGTTGGAGAGGGAGCTCCTGTCTGTCCAGGTGGGGGGGGGGGGGGGGGGGTTATCTGTCTGTCCAGCTGCAGGTGTAGAGGATGGGTGGGGTTACCCATGGTGGAACCAGAATAAGTTTTTTTTGGCTTACACGCCTTTCATCGTAGTGGAAAATGTTGTCATATGCAATATGTTTGGATAGTTTCACCATTGCAATGCGTTTGATAACACTAGGTGCTCTAATGCCAAAGTTATGGCCCTAAAAAAATATCAACTATTCATTTGTATGGCATCCAGAGCTTCCACATTTTAGGGAATATGTTTTTTGATTTAAAATATCATCAATGTCATAAGCAATGGTTACATTAAAACCCTCCTATTGTATTCGTTTGCCCCCCTTACTTTGGTGTTCGCGGTCAAATTTGACCGGTCCTGTTTTAACTGCTATTACATTAACACAAAAACCATGAATCATCACCAAATTTCATTCATTTCATCAACATTGTATGTTGAGTTGGCACCTCAGCTCAAAACATACAAAAACACAGAAGAATAGAAAGTTAACCCATTGAAATGATATGAGAGCAGTGCTACAAACTACAATTCCCATTAGATACGCGCCCAACAATCGTTACGAAGTACACAGAGCTGACATATTTGTAGTTCTTCCGGCGTGTGTGCGTGGACTCGTTCGACTCGTCTTGCGTTGACAGCCATATAGGCTCCATTCTCTGAGTTCTGGTACCATATCTGTGAGGTGACAAAGGGTCGCCGTGACAACGTGGTGATGAGATGTGGATAACTATCCAGATAAAGACCATCCTGATACTCGAGTTGTGGTTTTCAATAAGTGAAAAAGAAAATTCAAAGTAATCACTACCATTTTAATATCTCAAGCATTTGTCCCCAAAAGCTTTCAAATGTAGTAGCAAAACCAGTGATCCAGATCAGGATCATTTTAATTAGGCCTATAATTAAATGATATAATAATACATTTTATTTTTAGAGCGCTTTTCTGAAACCCAAAGACGCTTTATATGCAAGCCTACCTCCAAAGCGTTATACTTCGGAAGTTAAACAAATTAGATAAGGCAGTGGATGGCAAAGTACCAGATTTCACACATGAATATGCTTAAAATAGGTTATGGTGTTCCTATCACTGACAATGAAATCATGAAGTATTTCAACTGTAATTTCCTAAAAAGTCAAATGCATTTTGGTCGAGGTTTTCATCTTATTTCTAATAGAAACATATTAAATATGACTCAAATGGAGCATATAAACAAGAGAACAAACGTGCAAAAACAAAACTGGTGTTCAAATAACAGATTTTATTTTTATGCATTATCCCGGAGAATTCTTCGGCTGCCAGGAATGAGCCCACTCCTTGCCACTGAAAACAGAATGGAATAAAGTTAGTTACAGTTACTAGTTCCGCTTTCCGAAAAGCATAAACCATGTGTGAAGCAAACATCTTATAACTCAATTTATATAAGTAAATGTTTCATTTACCATTTAGAAAAAGTGAACATAGAAATGAAAACAAATGTTCTAACAAACAATAAAAACAAACAAAAACACATACATTAACAACAATGAAGTTAAACAATCATTTGTTCCTACACTACTTCAGCTGATTCAGAATAACAGCAGTGAAATATATAAGAGGACTGGTGGTAGATTTGGATGTTTTGCATTTGTTAAATATCATGTCTTTGTTCTCCAACATGGGACTACATCAGATGACATGAAGCCAAGTAACTGGAAGATATATACCATACTGGACAGGGCTCCCACTCCACCAACATTTCTGCTTTTCCCTATCAAGAGAAGAAAACAAACCTCTAATTTCGGAAAGACCAAACATTTATTAGCTATTTAACAAACAATTGTGTTGGAAGTTTGTAAATCATAAAGCAAACCTTATGCATTACTTTTATTCCCATCTAACCTTTCTCATTCTTTCTTTTATTACACTCCTGATGGGGAAAGTTTCAAGGCGAGTGTGGTAGGAGCAATCTGTGAACATCAAAGCAGGTTCCACATACAGTATTAGTCATATTAGAAATAAAATAAATACAACTATGAACACTTAAGTAGCAACCAGACTTGCACGATGAAAAGTGACCACACTGATATCACTGTTCAAAAGTTACTGTATACATCATTGAAATGGAACCAAGCTGCTCTCAGTCCTAACATGGGATGCTTGTTTCAATGGCCATACCACTGCTGAGCCTGAGATGACCAAAGAAAATACTGCACTGCCGCTTCCTTTACTGCCTAGCATTCTCATCACCACCTTATCAACTATGACTGTATGTATTTTAGTCTAATTAGACAATTAAAGCCCTTTGGATTTTTGGATAATGTATCAGTTATAGTTATTAGTCACAATATAGCATTGTTAACTCACTGAAGAAGCATCAATCACTGCGTTTACATGCACTTTGCTAAAGTACATGTCGATAGATTTATTAGAATACCAATCAATTCGACTCATGCAAATGTTTATAATCAGTCAAAATACTTAATACTGTTAATATACCTGACTTTTTCTTTTTGCGTCTAGGACCAAGTACTGTGTCCCTCACGGACCCTGTCCTGACAGCTGTGGGTTG
Organism: Notothenia rossii; assembly: GCF_949606895.1. Classification (NCBI taxonomy): domain Eukaryota; kingdom Metazoa; phylum Chordata; class Actinopteri; order Perciformes; family Nototheniidae; genus Notothenia; species Notothenia rossii. Next base: position 33,517,304 of record NC_136908.1, read on the forward strand.
AAGAAGAAATATTACTATATACATACAGTACACCAAGTTAAGCTTAAACTCAAGTTTCAAAATACATCCCACAAATGCAGCATCACATGATGCAATAGGTGTTAGGTACAGATATTTTTTTGTTATTGCGATTTAATTGAGGTTGATCTATGAAGTCTAGGTGTTTTGTTGTCTTGCCTATATAATTGACTCCATACTTTATGTGTAAGGAATAGTTTGATAAATATTAACATGTTGTGCTGTAACGTTAAATGAATTTAACTTTGATTCAAAAACCTAAATTTAATTCCCATATGTTCATTATGGGACAGTGTCGTATCTAAATGCAGTTCTTGAGTATAAAGTTGAAATATGCTGCATGACGTTGTTGCATGAGTTGCTTCGAAGTTTACCCCTATGGTCAGGGATTGCTTTAGGTAGACCACAATATTAATGATATCAACCTCTCGTACAATATATGGACATGAGCCAAATCATTTTGATGTAATCGACCTACTGCCCAACGCTACAATGTAAGACCCTTTCTGTGTGTAAACCAAATCACATAGGAGTTTTATTTTGTGATTTATCAAATGTAAAGTAAGCCTGCTGTTGCTTTGCATTTTTGTGTGAAAAAGGTATAACCATATTGTAACCACATGTCTGTTCAGGAATGAAAGACTGTATTTTTCTAAACGTTTAATATTTATTTATATCCGAGTACCTAAGGATATACACATACCCAAGTATCCCATTTTCCTTTCATATTTATGAAGTTGTAGGTGAAATTGTTATTTAGATTAAGCTATTGTTGTTATTATTATTTACCTATTGGAACAATCATTATTCCCAAAAATGCAAGAAGTGCAATTAGGTGTTTTGAGATATTGTAGAAGCATGACTTGTCAACAAGTTACCTACAATAATTTTTTCGGAAAATATCGGAAAACACTCTTGACTTTTATAAATATAAAAGCTGCAAATCTCAGAGAACAAATGTCACTGTGTATATTATTCTTCCGATTTGTGTCTACATTCCACATGTCAATTTGTCGGTAGACAACATATAGACGTGTGCATGTATGTTCCCTTACATTATTTACATCCACACATTTTGTTCAGAATTTATGAGACTGACGCAAACGTGTTTTGCATAAGTGCAATCAAATAAGTCGCAAGTCGCTTTGGATAAAAACATAAATGTAATGTAAAGGGACCTCTGGATGCACTGGATAACTGCTTTAGTTTACAACCCGAGAAACATGACCTTAATACAGAACTGCCAAACTGAATATGTGGTCAACTGGGATCATCTTCATGTATTGTGCTCTTACCATTAACCTCAAAATATTTCTCCCTTTTGGGCGTTGATAAAGGAAACCGTTTAGGAACGGTTTGCTAAAAGAAATTGCTTAAGGGATGGCTCAAGCCTAAACATACATTTCAGTCATCAAACCTAACTACCTTGACATTAACAACTTTACAACTTTCAATTTGTATACAATGAATGCGCAAGTGGTAGCACAATACCCCAAAATGGTTTTTCAAATTCACGTAAACTTGCCTAACTATTTCCTGATAAACAACAGTTAAATGTCCACAAGTCCCCTCTGCAGAGTAAGCCATGTCTCATTAGGCTACATACTCAGTGTTTAAAAATGTATTTATTGTATGTAGTTTGCTAAAATAATAAACAGTCAAACGTTGTCCATAACCCTAAATATTTTGCAATTACTTTCAACTTTTGTATTACTTTGCAGCTAAAAATAGTGACAGTTAACAGGTAGAAAGGATGTGTGTTAGTTGTCTCACAAAAATATAGTTTGCCAAACCCAAATAAATAGCTCGAATGACTGCTTTCTGGCTGTATCAAAGGATAAATACTGGATCAAGTTGTTGTCCCACAAGATTTGGATGGATTGAAAACAGTCGCTGTAAGTTGTTGTTAACTTAACTGACTTTATTAAATGAGTTGATCCAAACTCATTCCAACTGTGTTGGTTATAAGGAAATGTTAAGCTCTCCATTGATACAAACATTTTGTGTACACAATACTGTGAACTGTGAAGATATAGTGCAAGCATCTCACCTTCACAAAGGTACTCATAAAAAGGGCCTATCTTGTCAAGGTAATCCTGGGCATAGGCGGTCAGTGTGCAGCGAGGGGTTAGGATTTCACATTTGACGTCCTTCTTCCTGGTCTCCTTGCCAAGAAGCAGCACTGGTTTAAAGCCAATGGCATGGAGTTTCTCAAGCTGTAATGACAAAATAATATATTTACTGTTTAAAGAAATGGAAAGGAAACATCAACAACAACAACAACTATATAACTACAACTATAACATTACTGATGACAGCATCTAGTTGTATGCCATTCATAAACCTAGATGCTGAGTTAAGCTTTTGCAGAATCATGTATTTACCAGGAAGGGTTACACAGTAGAAGCAGAAAATATTTTATAGACAAACACAAAATACAAATAAATCAGTATCTTGAGTCCCAGTTCAAACTCTGATAATCTTAAAGTTAAAGTACAATAAGATACAAATGTGTGACCACTCAACAATTAACAGTTAACACTTACAATGACTATTGCATAATTAAAAATGTAACAAAATCCAAGCATAGCTTGACACTGTTGAAATTGAAATTGCGTGCTACGATGTAAAACGTTCCCGTATGTTGTGGCTGCAGTCGTAAGAGTAATATAGAGTAGTAACATACAATTATGTAGTCTTATTAAAGGTGGGGTAGGTAAGTTTGAAAAACCGGCTCGAGATACACTTTTTGTTATATTCCATGGAATGCTCTTAATATCCCGATAGCAATGAATATCTTAAGTGCTTTGACAAAAAATCCATAAAAAAATTTAATCTGTGGAAGCCGTAATACTGTAAAAAGCACGACCAATCATCTGAGCCGGCCCGGCTAAAGTAACTGGATGGCCTACCTGCCTGTCAGCCTTCCATCTGTGCACAAACTTATCTCGTGCCCTCATTGGTCATGTGCGCGTTCGTGTGTGTTGGAGGAGGGGCTCTATAAGGAAGTGGCAGATTTTCTCCGGTTGTGTATTTTCAAATTCTATCGATCTCGAGCCGGTTTGTCAAACTTACATACCCTACCTTTAAGGTCTAAAAGTGTGTACATAAGCAAGAATGGAACACAAGATGGAAGTGAAGGAAGTGCTCGGTTTATTTAAATGTGTAGTTAAATTAAAATAGTGTCCCTTGGCTGTGAAAGTTAAGATAAGAGTAGTTTTAAAATTGAAAGAAAAGAGAATATTAAATAATACGTTTGCAATAATATCTATATTTGAAGTTGATATCAAAGTGTATATTGGTTAATAAGACACAAACATCATTAAGAAATAAATGTATATAAAAACAACATTCAACTTGATCCTGGCCCAATATATTGGCAAACAGTCAGGGTCCGTCTGTCAGTTCTTTGGTGTCAGCTTGGTGTGTCCGGGCCTTAACATACAGTAAAAAGTGTACATACCAAGACAATGGCTTCATCCTTGATGGAAGCAATGTTGTGGTTCTTCTTCCGCCCTGACACCCAACCCCCTCGCTTCTCATCAAACCTCTTGAGCTTCTTCTCAAGGCGTGGCTTTTTTGGCTGCTCCTTAAGGCAATGTCCACAGATCTTCTGTGCACAAAATAAAATGTTCTGACAGAAGGGACATGTCTTTTTTGTAGACCCACCTGGCATGATTAACACGGGATTACAAACAAACAGACAGACTGACAAACACAGGAAAGTAGAGAAGTACACAGCATATATAGAAGGGTGAATAAAGAAATAGATGATAGATACAAGAGAGCTAGATAGGGAGATAGGGAGATAGGTTGAGTTTGGCTCTTAAAAGTGCCGTTGTTTTTATGATGGTGCAGATCAGTGTATGGGTTTTTGATGTGGGTACAGGAGCTGCAGGAGATAATAGAAAAAGTGAATTATGTAGTGAAACTAGCTTTTTTAAATGCACATTGTGACGGTTTAACTACTTTAGACAGACTGAGTTCATTTACGTGTTTCCTGTTTCATACGCGTAACAAGCACATGGACGTGGACTATGCCCCTCCCCCCCAAACATATATTAAAATGTCGGCCAGCGTTAGTACTGTCATGTGTAAAACAAAAGCGATTAAGATAACGTATAACTCACACTTTAACACCGACGTATGTAGCCGTAATTAAGACAAATATTTTTCACACACCACTTATGAGCTGATATAAATGTAGCTAAACTAGTTTAAGCTTATGTTGAACGTGAGCTAGCTAGCTAGCCGCCCGCAAGAATAATTTCAGATTAATGTTGCTTTGCTGATTATGGCGAAAGCATTTCTCAGACTTAGAACAGTTCAGTATGTATGATGAACCATGCGAGGAAAGGCTTAAAAAAAAGCCCCAATTATTAAATCTAAGCAAAACATGTATCAGACTTTAGTGACCCAACTTACTTTGTCAGAGGATGGATCGCAATGCCGGTGGCAGCGTCTTTGGTCAATAGGTGGTGCTCTGAATGATGTAATTTCCTGTACCGATTATACAATAAAATATTAATACATTTCCTATATTTTGACACGATAACTCTTTAATAACCTAAGTAGCCTACGGACATAAACAAAAAAGTATATATTGCCTCATAAAATGCAGAAAAGTTTAAACATCTAACATGATAATAATAAATAAAAAATAATGATATCTTAAACCAAAATAAATAAAATGGAAAATTAACCGACAACAACAATTTAACATAAATAAAACAAGGATTAAAACAAGCATAGATTTGACCCAATGTTGTGTAAAGTACCCGTTATGGTTAAAAAAAATATTTTTTTATTTTTATTTTTTGAAAATAATACAGCTTCCAGCTTCCCGAGACACGAAGAGGAGACACAAACAATTCTTCCACTTGAAATGCGTTTAAACTGTGTCAGAGAGATGTTTAATCGGTTCATTTTAATTGGTTAATAATTTATGTTTAATACTGGCAACTTCAAATTGTTGGGGGGGGGGACGGTCGATCCAGTTTCGATTCCGTAACCTTGGCACACTGCCACTCCAACATCCAATCACGGGGACTGTAGTCCTAAACGATAGCTGGGGATTATGGGTAATGCAGTGTCTTCGGACATCCTAAACTCGATGATGCTCGAAATTTCCCTTATAGGCCTACGTCTGTTTCTGGTTGTTTTTATTTTGAAATTCAGTTCCTGAAGGGGGAAAGACTACCAATAGAAATACATTGCTTTTAAAATCGTGCTGTTTAACACGAAAAAAAGGGGAAAATCGTGTTGGTGAACACGAATCAATAGATTAAAAATAGTGTTGGTGAACACGAAATGCCGTGAGACTGGGTTGGTATCTCCTAGTGAGTTCCTTAACCTGTTAAGCCCTGAGCCTGTTTTCCAGGTCTCAGGCTCGAAAATGACATTCCCAGAACAAATTACCATAACTACACTTCTAAAAGGGGAAAATTAATAATATTTTTTCTCAAACCAATGATAAACATGTGAGTTGGATGTAGAAGAGTCCACATTTATTTTAAGTAAGTAAATTCAAATTGAACATAGTAACAAAATGTAAATTATAGTGTCCGTCCAAAGAAAAAACATTACTTATAGTGAAAACCACCCTTGAATGATGGGATAGCAGACTAAGAGCTTTAGAAATCCAATCTATAACATATAATAAGTAGCCTACCCTGTATCAAGATTGATGCAAAACACGTGACATTTGACCTTTTTTCAGAGATTTATCTCTGGCCCCCCTTGGTCAATTTTGATGATTGACATCTATTTTGAACTGCTAGAGCCAATGGAATCGAGTAAGGATTGAGAGAGACGCGTAGTCAAAACCGGAAGCTGCGATACACTCTGGTCGCTACCATTAGCAGCTAATATTAATTCTTCGATTTTTACATAAAAATTGAATTATGGATTATCAATAATTTTTTCAAAGTGACAGACACATTGGATTAACCAATAGATTAAACTTCAGCTGCGTTTTTCTCATTTTAATGCCATTGAACACGACTTTTGATCAGAATAACAGCTTAGGTGAGCATATCTCCGTGTTTTGCTACCTAAAGCTACTTTGTGTGTTATCTGTATTTGCTTCCCCTGTCGCGAGTTCTGATCGCTCAGTGATGATACTTATACTTATATAATCTGTGGAATCTCAGCATGTTAGCTAAGCTTGTTTGTCCAGATCAAATAAGTATATCAATTGATTTATGCCTAGAGTTTTGTGCTAAGTTCTTAGCATGTTTTCGCTCAGGGCTCATTTAGACCCTTCTTGTGAGACTTGTGTTTTGTTTCGGTAAAAATGGTTTGTATCATCAGTTAGCTGAGTTTCTTCCCGTTAGTAGGGTATGACACCTTCATAGTTTTTTAAATATTAAGAAGCCCTGAGAGACACAGTATCGTGAAAAAAACCTGTTAAGACCCTGCCGGCGGGGTCTTTGGGGCTTAATAGGTTAAGAAGCGAGGCAAGAATACCTCCTAGCCTCTGAAAACGAAGAATGGAACAGGCTAGCAAGTGTCCAGGTGTGTGTCATATGAGATGCCCGCCCTACATTTTTCGCCAAAGATTTTGGAAATTGGTCCGTGTGCAAAGCATTGTGGGGATTTTAAGACCGTGCACATGTGCAGCCTCGAAATTTCCCGCAACGAATTCCAAGTATGCTGGAGATTGGAACAGTCCTTCGGCGGCACTCGATGACGTAGTATCCTTGAAATAGTGGCTCTGGAGCAGCTTTACTCGACATTGAGAAACACCCTCCGTCTCCCAGCAGAGGCAGAGGAGCTGACTTTGTCTCCAAGGATTACGGGTCAGTTGGAAATGTTCTGAGTGTACAGCTAGCTTATCATCAGGGAGGAGTGAGAATCCAAGAAGCCCGAATCAGAGCAGCTGAACGACTGTGGTGCAGCAACACATTCAGATGAACAGTTCCTCCTCCTGTGAGCCTAGATATACCCCTGCGGTCTTTAAACAGAGCATGGCTTTGAATGAGCTGCCTGCCCTTCAGGGAGAGGAGAAGCAAACTGTGCACTAAGAATCTACAGGTGCTTCGAAGGCGGTTTTCCTTCGAAGGCGGTTTTCCTTCTAAGGCGAGGCTGGTTGTTCTGTAAACAATAAGAACAAGGTTAACAGGGGGTCTTCAGTTTGTGCATCACACCTGTCATTAAGCAGTAATTATATGTCTCACCTGCATTCACTGTTTCCTGTGATGAGTTCAGGGCAGCCAGGCTCAGGCTCTGTTATATTCCAATAGAAGAAATGTGTCACGATTCTTGTGTTGTGTTACGTTTTTAGTTTTGTGTGTCTGGTAGTGGGTGTTTTGCTGTTCTCCTTGTCATGTTTTCCTCCTTGTTTATTGTCTGGTCTTTCTCCCTGTGTTTTCCTCTCTGTCGTTAGTTTCCCTGGTGTGTCTAATTTCCTGATTGTTCCCAACTGTGTCTTATTATCATGTGCTTAAATTCCCCTGTTTCCCAGTGTTTCAGTGTCAGTTCGTCTTGTCTATTGCCATGGTCAGGTCTTTGCACTTTTGTGCTCTTGATAGTTTTGTTCCTCACTATGTGAGCGCTTTCCTTTTGTTCTCATTTTTTTTCACCCTGAGATTAGTTAGTGACCAATTTTTGTTGTTCATATTGCTGTTTTTTGGAAAAGGAAAGTATCTTACAAATACTTTACCTCTGTCTCCTGGATCCTAAGTGCCTGAGTTCTTAACAAAATGGAATGCTTCATGGTTGTGTCTGAGAGTGAGGTTCAACAGGCTGTGGTTGGTTGTGTTTGTGGACACCTTGTAGTGTAGCCGGAGCAATACATTGTGGTGGCCTAAACTACAGCATATATTTACCTGTAGTACCGTTTGGATGGATACAGCACCATCTAGTGGGTATAGTGGGCATGTCAGTTTTAAGTTAGGAGTTTTTTACAAAACTCAAACCATTCTCTAACTGAAATGCACTGACTATAGTTAAGTATTTTTTCTTAAGGTTTAGTTAGGCTGTAGCAGCTATGGTTATTAACTTATTTCAAAGGGCTCATTCTTATGCTCTGCTTATTACACAGACTGATATGCATGCAGTAACACTATGGAACATTATCTGTGTGACACTGGGCTGGGGCACGCTGTTTCTAATTATTGGAGCATTTAACTTGACAGCAAATGTTGACAACTTGACTAAATAACCTTGAATACCCGGAAATCTAATGTTTAACTTCATATTTTAAAATTATTTCAGTAGTTTGATCAACCTGAATATAAAAAATAGCACATTCGTAGAATAACACTTGGTCGTCAATCAAGAACAAAGAATGTAAAAGGAAAACAAAAATGAATTGTTAAATATTACATATTTATCCCACTTTTCGTGTTTTTAAGTGTAGAGCTACACTTAAAAACACGAAAAGTGGGATAAATATGTACCATCTACCACCACTAGACCACCACAGGAGTTGACATCTAGCTCTAGATTTCAACTCCTGTGGTGGTCTAGTGGTGGTGAACAATACATCATGGCAAGTTTTGGAGATGTATTAAATATGTGGATTTCCACAAAATAAAAAATGTATTTGCCAATATATTAAATGAAAAAGACAGTATTTAGTTCCAAGCAATCAAAAAGGAATATACGGAATAAGGAATATGTAGCACCTAATTTCAGACTCCAGTTTACAGCTTCCTGCCTACGACCTGGCTAAGACCAGTATCGAGGAATGTTAAGCCCTCCCACTATTTTCCAAGAGGGCGTTGCCAGATTTTCAATTTCAGGTTTTAACCAGGAGATGGCGCTTCATTCACAAATACAGAAAGACAAGTTTCATGGACTTTCAGTTGTGTTTTGAAGAGCATTTGAACACATCAATATTTTAGATCAACTAAAGTATATCTAATCTTGTAACTCAATAATATATACTCTTTATATATTAAATAATCATAATAATGTAAATGTTTACATTACACTTCTTTATTTGTTATGCTCATACTTTTACCTTTACAATAGTTTGCTTTAATATGCAGTATATATTTTGTATATTTTTGTGTTTGCTTCCTCCTGCTCCCTTTCGGACACATACTGTATGATTTATTATTATTATTAATATGAAGATATTATTAAGATAAGATAAGATGTTACTTTATTGATTGAACATTTTAGTTTAAAATGTGCTGTCCCACGGTAATTAAGAAGGCTCACAGGTCACATTCCGACCATTATTTAAAACAATAGGTGCTTTCACACCGTCTACAGCAGGGGTGGGGAACCTTTTTCCTCTCCAGGGCCATTTCAATTTTTTCAACATCCTCCGAGGGCCGTACAAATTATTGACCTCTGCTTAAAAATACTAAAATCACAGCCCATTCATTTCGCCTTTCTTTCATGCCGTGCAAAGAAAAAGCAACCTCTTAATCCAGATATTTTACCCTGACTCGTGCATGCATTCACGTGCACAGTTGTGGCATGACCACCAAAACAGAAAGTATATTGGACACAAGATATGTGCAAATGTATTTCGTTTCCTATCCATGTTGACGTGATTTAAGTGGGGGGGGGGGGGACCTAACCTCCTCTAGGGGGGCCCTCATCCCCCCGGGAAGATTTTGTTTTAAATGTTGAAGTTAAAAGCATCAATCTGGTGCACTTTGAGAGCAACATTAGGAGATCTATGGATATATCTCTCAACATCCATATGAAACAGAACTGGAAGCAGATGTATTTTTCTTTATGGATATTTTACAAATCACTCCCCTTTCAAACTGTATTCTTGTTCATTAATAACAACTTTTATTTACTGTCATATAGTATTTTATACCTGTTTACTTTATTCTCTTGTTTTTTTAGAACTATAATGATCATATAAAGATGTGCCTTTACCTCACTGGTTGGAGAAAAAGCTTCTTATATTCGTTAGCATAGCTAGCTAACCAGATGCTAATAACAAATAAGTTATTGACTGTATGATCAGTATGACAGATGAACAGATCGCCACTGGGCTTACAATTAAAGACACAGCCACGCAGAAACTGCGGCATGTGTACGGCTCCTTATGGGTACTGCAATTTTTGGAAGTGCCGAAGCGACGTTCTGGTGCTCCCCTGCCATGCTCCCCTGTCAGACGAGACATATACCACGTGATGACACGTTAGGCTCGTGTTGTGTTCAAGGACCCTGACCTTGGCCAGGAAAAACAGGCACTCGCCTGTTTAATGTTTTTGCGGTCTAGATTTCTTTAGTTTTTTTCTTTTTTGCGTGTGTTTATAAATTACCTCGAGGGCCGTAGCGAATGGTCTCGCGGGCCGTATACGGCCCGGGGGCCGGAGGTTGCCCACCCCTGGTCTACAGTTTGAAGGGAGCTCTGTGGCTGAATGGCCAGCGATTAGGTGTGGCGCATTTATCATAGGTGATCAGAGCTAACTGCCTGCCGTCAGATTTCATTTAAAAAACAGATCTGATTTTAAGACTATTTCTGCGCTGAAAGTGTGTTATGTAGCACCCTATGTTGTTAAAAATTGCATTCTAATAGCGGGTTTTTTGACGGTTTTAGGTAGGCCTAAACAAAAACCTCTGGCGGTTCTAGTGTTAAGGTAATTAGGTACAGTAGAAGCCCTTTTTTATCAGTAACAAATTTAGCAGTTGAACATAAAAGTCAACTAACTGAGGGTCACTTGCAATGATAGTGTTGTGTCTAAATGTAAGCTTGTCACTCAGAGTAACCTACAGTTCATTTAGCTGCTGGAGAAGAAAGATCAGGGGGGGAGAGAGCTGTGGTTGATGGGCCATTAGTTGTTTAAATACACAGCTGAGAGCTGCCGTTTCATTCAGACTCTTTAAAAAACGGTAACAACGGACTATTTTTCTTAGCGGATGCATGTAAATTTAAATCAATACATACAACTATTTTTTAAATCAATAAAAACATTTTCTAAATCCATAAAAGTATTTCAATTAATATTGGGAGTCATGTCGTTACTTTGTTGAGAATGTGGCCATGTAATAAGCGGGATAATTTGCAGCGACTTGTTCCTTATGGGGAAAACAACATCCTTCATGCTGATCAAGATCCCTCCGCTACGCGTTGGGATCCTGATCTGCCGACGAGGCTCCATTAAAATATAAATATCTTTAGTGAATTACTGAGTTTAGGTACTTTAATAACGTTTTAATGAAGTTGAATAGAGTGTATTCATATTTGTCAGTGATTTCATGTAAATTGTGTGTGTGTGTGTGTGTGTGTGTGTGTGTGTGTGTGTGTGTGTGTGTGTGTGTGTGTGTGTGTGTGTGTGTGTGTGTGTGTGTGTGTGTGTGTGTGTGTGTGTGTGTGTGTGTGTGTGTAGAGGTGTGTGTGGTTAAAACACTTCCATGAAGTGTAGGAGGTTTTCCTTCTATAAAACAGCTGTGGGCAGCAGTGAGTGTCACGGACATGAATTCATAGATCAAGGCAGACTGGTGCACACACTCTCCTGTCCTGCCAACACTGGCAGGACAGTAGGCGACACGCCCGTTCTAAGCCGTGTCCCTCACTCCTGACATCCCAAGCTGCATCCCCAAAAAGTGTATTATGTTGTTACATCATTTCAGATGTTATGTTTCAGTTGTGCTCCGTCTATGTTAAAAAGCCTCAGTCACCTTAATTCATGTAATAAAAACATCTCAGGTCAGTAATACTCAAAGCTAAATGTGCAATACCATGTTCAGCTATGTTACTATTTATAATGTTATTGTTGTTACATCAGAAGATGTACATATTGGAATGATTTCTTAACTTACAGTAGGCTATTTTTTACAATGTGTGTTGGAAGGATTTATTAAATTACAATGAATATTGTCATTGTTGAAGGCTTTTAGAGAAGAGTGAATTATAAGCCAGAATTACATAACATTTTATACCTAAAAACATAAAAGCCACGATAAATAAATCACAATTATTCTAGTTATTTTTACCTCCCGTATTGCTTTCAACCCAGCAGCTTTTATGGTGTTGTTACGTCACTAACTGTAAGCTTGTCACTCAGAGTAACCTACAGTTAATTTAGCTGCTGGAGAAGAAAGATCAGGGGGGAGGGGGGGAGAGAGCTGCCGTTTCATTCAGACTGTTTAAAAAACGGTAAAAACTGACTATTTTTCTTAGCGGATGCATGTCAATTTAAATCAATATATACAACTATTTTTTCAATCAATAAAAACATTTTCTAAATCCATAAAAGCATTTCAATTAATATTGGGAGTCATGTCGTTACTTTGTTGAGAATGTGGCCATGTAATAAGCGGAATAATTTGCAGCGACTTGTTCCTTATAGGGAAAATAACACCCTTCATGCAGATCAGGATCCCGACGCGTAGAGTCTCCATTAAAATATAAATATTTTTAGTGAATTACTGAGTTTAGGCACTTTATTAACGTTGTAATTAAGTTGAATATAGTATGTTCATATGTGACAGTGATTTCATGTCAATTAACATGAACGAACATAAACATAAATGATCGTGGTGAAGATGATGATTAAATTAGGATTAAAAATCGAGAGCATTTCCTCCCGTTCGTTTTTTTCGACTAAACAACATTATTTTGTTAAATAACAACATGGTGTTGTTTTGTAAATGATTACATGTCTCTTATTTAGCACAGAGTATGATATACGTGACATATGGATCTTAACAAAGTTCCGCTGTACATCCAGCGTACTGTATCTGACTTTATTTCACATGAGCTCCAGTGTGGAACCCCACTGCACCCCCTGGTGGATCAATGATCCATTGCAGCTGGCTTCATTATAATTACATTTATCTATCACGAGGGTGGTCTCAAGTCAAGCTGGAGGTTTTCCCTTGAGCGAGGTCAGATCACGTACCAATCACGGCCCTCGCGTTTCAAACTGTCTGAAATGAAGTGCTACATCTGTATTTGAGAGTGTGTGTGTGTATGCGCCTGTCGGGAGGTTAAATATAAGTATAAAAAAAGTTATATTTGTTGTGTGTGTTGCTATGTTTAAAGGCCAGTTCATGGTTAATGAGATCGTAATGTGTATGGTAATTTAATTTAATGTATGTATTTAAAACAAGGGACAGTGTACATGAATCAATATATTAAAAACATGTAAAAGTACTCGAATTAGCCAAAAGGCTAGTTTTCACCAATAGTCCCTTTGCCAGATGGTCATAGGCATCCTAAAATCAATAATTAAAATACTGCGACATTGTTATACCAAATTCTTTTTTTTAAATACATATTTACAATAGACGACATCCAGTGGCGGCTGGTGGAAAATATTTTTGGTGGGGCTATGGAAATGGTGACAAAAACGTGTGTGTGTGTGTGTGTGTGTGTGTGTGTGTGTGTGTGTGTGTGTGTGTGTGTGTGTGTGTGTGTGTGTGTGTGTGTGTGTGTGTGTGTGTGTGTGTGTGTGTGTGTGTGTGTGTGTCAGTCATACTTGCCAACCCTCCCGATTTTCACGGGAGACTCCTGCATTTCACCCGATTTCTGACAAAATCAGATTTACTCACGACTGTTTCCACTCGGACTTTAATACAGCTACACCATTGTTTGGTTTCCATGGTAGCGCGTCTCTTTAGCAGCGCGCGCAACTCAAAGTCTGAGAGGGTGAGGAAGATGAAAACTGAACAAGAATCGACAACTCGACCCTCTGATCACTCCTTTCCTGTAGAATACAGGTCCAGCCCACACATATGCTACATGGTGCCACAGGCATTGCCCTTACAACTACAATAAGCATGCAAATGTTAATCTACAGCTCCGGCGATCCACGAGCACCGGAGTCTAACTGACGCAGCCATCCCCTACTGTAGCGTCACCTTGGATACGAGTCTAAACAACTCACAGACACACAGGCCAGGGCGCTGAAAGGGCGCCCTTTGAGCATCAGATCTGACGACGCTGATTGGCTAAAATTATGTTTCGGCGGCATAGTTTACAGATAGCAACAGTCAGCTTGTTGGCTGCAGCTGCTCTGGCTGAGGGCTCCTTTCTACCGCCCAGACGAGAGAGGGTAATGATACACGCTGCGGCCAGGCAGGAAACATGTGACTTATCAGTAACTTTAGACATCGTAAAACAATTTTAAACGAAATGTTATTGTAGATTATACATTTTACTGATACCAACTATATAATATTTACCTTGTTCTTTAAAAATAAAAATAAAAATAAAAAATATATATTTTTGGGAAATATATTTTTTTATTTATTTTTTATTTGTAATGACAATCAAACATGTGGGAAGAGGGGGGGCGGCGCCCCTAGCGCCCCTATGGGCCGGCCGCCACTGACGACATCACTGAATACAGTCCCACAAACAAGTCATGATAATAAATAAAACATTCACAATACGCACTCCTACACACACCTACACCCACACATCAGTGCTGACACTGTTGATTATTAATGAGCCACTTTTTAACACTGTGCTTGAATGAGTGGTAGGATGAGGACTCTCTTATTGGTTGTGGTATTGAATTCCAGACAGCCTGACTAAATGCACTTTTCCTGAATGGGATGGTTCAGTCTCCCCTAGCCGCACCTCTAGTAGCCCTGGTTGATGTGGACTTTAGGCTGATGAGGCCAGCCAGAGGAGGAGGAGCCAGCCCACGAGTGATCTTATAAACTCAGCATACATTTTTGTAAACTATGAGATTGTTCCAGCTGAACAGATTATACGTTTTAACAATGTTACAATGATGTTACCGGAATGGCTTTTTGTCTAGTGTTTTGAGTGCTTGTTTATAAAGTGATACCAGTGGTTTTAGAGCTGTGGAGTGCATTAGACCAGCTTATCAGACAGTAGTTGATGTGGGAGAGGACCATTGGGTGAAGCTTAGCTGCTGCAGTTGATAGGAAGTTTCTAATTTATCTGAAATTTGACAGATTGAACCTCACTTTATAGCAGACCTTTTTGATATGGGTTTTGAAACTGAGGTTTGTGTCAATGTGTACTCCTTATACTCCGAGACAACCTGTAGTCTCCTTCCAGAAAAGAAAACATCTTGTTCTGTTATAATGCTGGGGCCTCATTTATAAAGGGATATACGCTCAAAAGATGGCGTTCGCCAGTTTCTACGCAACGTTTGCGATTTATAAAATACTAACTTGAGGGGAAAATGTGCGGTCCTCCACGCAAACTCTAACCCATGCGTGCGAACTAAGCACAAAAACGGGAGAGATGAGAAACTGCGACACCGTTGGCAGAAGGAAGAATGGAGAGAAATATGTGGAAATAATACCATTAATAGAATGGTCCCTCTGATTTTTCATATATGAAGAATTCATTTTCAAACATTGATTAAAGCCAATCTTAAAATAATTGAACAATAATAGAATGGTCCCTCTGATTTTTCATATATGAAGAATTCATTTTCAAACATTGATTAAAGCCAATCTTAAAATAATTGAACAAATGCCTGTTTGAGACTCCTCAGTGCACACAAAAACATAACTTGGAGAAATAAATATATAGGCTACGGATGTTATTTAAAACCACCTCGAATATGTTGTGTTAATGTTATGAAATGTTTTCTCATAAATTATGCGGTAAGCAGGAGAACAGAATTACGTCTAAACTGACGCTGTTTTGCTTTTCTATAGGTTGTAGATACGATCATGGTTTTATATACTATCACGTTTAATCGTGTTTTATGCCAAGTTTTGCCAAGACTTGATAAGTCGCTCTTAAAACACAGGAGGTATGGAAACTAAGAACACCATATGTGGTAAATTGTACAGCTAATATAACACAACACATTAGTTGTATTTCCTTTAACTGGTGGAGGGGGGGGGGGTTGAGATGCACAGGCTGCAGTGGAGACGCTGCGCACAGCTAATCGACAGCTGGGACACAAACCACCAAATACAAAAACATAATTCAGATCCAGTCGTCATGACTCCACTCCGGAGGGATTCCCCGATCATTCCTTACAGTTTCTCATCAAGGGGGGTCTCCTGTCCCCGGTACAAACACACTGCCTGAGGAAGGCTATGTGTATTTTATTTGTCATTAACCTTTTTCGGACCACTTATGTATTTATGTTGGTGACGATCCGAACTCCATGCTGCTACTCTGGTTCAAACTGCATCCACCAAACAATATGATTTATCTCGACCTCCCCAAAATAACCAAAATCTGACACTGTGTGAGATGTATTTTTTTGCTGTTCTGTCGTCATTTCCTGCGATCTTCTTCATGCAGTCAGTCAGTCAAAAGGAATGAATGAAAGGGCGTTTCTTTGACTATTTATAGGCAAATATGGGCGTTACGTGAAACCCGCAAAAGCTGCACCGCATTTCGAGTTGATTGTGATTTATAAGGGGAAACCGGCGTAGGAAGTGTCGTACGCACTTTCCTCGCCGGTACGCAATGTTTTGTGAATCGGAAAATGTCGGAACATTTCTGTACCTATTTTTGGGATTTCTACTACGTAAGCAACCTTCCCACGTGAATCCTACGCACGGCGTTATAAATGAGGCCCCAGGGATGTAGCGCAATTCACATAAGGAGCTGCACATGCCGCAATTTTTGCGTAGCTGTGTCTTTAGTTGAAAGCGAAGTGGCGATCTGCTCATCTGTCATCGAAAATAATATGCTACACAGCCATTAAACCAACCACAGCATTGGAGTTTCAGCATGTATTGTGCTCACCTGACATACAGTGTTATTTCCTCCTGAGTCAATAACCAGAGCAGCATGTTCTTTAAATGTAAAGTCTGTTTATAGTTTTGATAATTTAGACTGAATTCAGAATGTGAATGATGTCTCTGTCCTCTCAGGCTCTCCCTACAAAGAGGAGATCACTCTGGGGATCCTTCAGCTGCAGGAGAGCAACCGGCTGGAGATCCTGAAGAGACGCTGGTGGGAGGGGGGGCAGTGTCCCAAAGAGGAGGACCGCCGGGCCAAAGGTGGGTGTCACAGCAGAGCCGAGACACTGAGCAGACACCTGAGAGAACCATGTCCATCTTTACATCCAGACTCTACCAGAAAGCCAATCAAAGTGTTGTATACTCCATGTTGGACAACGTATCCTCTCCCTCCTGCATCTGATGACCCCCGGGGGGTGATAACAGAGACAGGTTATATGTGTCCTCTGATAATCTTAAAGACAACCAGTGGTAGTTTCTCCTCCATTTAAGCATTTGCCAGTAATTGCAGTGTAGTGGTGATTGTGAGGGACTGTGGTTGAGGTTAAAATGGATTAAAGCCATGAGTCGCTCAGTCCCTCTCAAAGAAAACATCCCTAAAAGTTCAGAGGAGAATCACACAGCCGCTGGCATCCTGACATCTCAGTTTAGTTCAATCACTAACAATGTTCAAGATAAGATATGATATAAATGAACTTAAAGATATACAGATTATCAGATTATAAATTGTTTATGATGCTTTATTGACCTAAATGCTACATTTGACAAGATATTTATGCTCATAATAAAATGCTCTTGAAAAGAAGGTATAATTACATGTTCAAGTATTAGTTTAATGTGTAAGCATGCACACATAAGCTTAGTAGGACAAAACACAGCAAAGTACAGCTGAGACTAATGGGATTGGTCTAAAAAACAAACCAAATCCAAAACCATTGCAGCTCATCCACTATTGGATGGATTATCAGTGTGTTGACATCCATGTCCCCCAGTGGATAATCCCCAATGACTTTACACCAGCAAGACTAGTTACTAAACATACATACACACACACACACACACACACACACACACATACACAAACACACACACACACACACACACACACACACACACACACACACACACACACACACACACACACACACACACACACACACACACACACTCTCACACACACACACACACACACACACACACACACACACACACACACACACACACACACACACACACACACACATGTGTTTCAGGTCTGGGCATGGAGAACATCGGGGGGATCTTCGTGGTTCTGATCTGCGGCCTCATCATCGCCGTCTTCGTGGCCATCATGGAGTTTGTTTGGTCGACGCGGCGCAGCGCAGAGACGGACAAGGTAAATCTTCATCATCACCCTCCTCTTCCTCTCTCAGCCTCCTCCTGCCCCGCCCCCGGCCTCCACCTCAGCTCTAACACCTCAGTAGGTTGCCCGTGTGTGTGTGTGTGTGTGTGTGTGTGTGTGTGTGTGTGTGTGTGTGTGTGTGTGTGTGTGTGTGTGTGTGTGTGTGTGTGTGTGTGTGTGTGTGTGTGTGTGCGTGCGTGCGAGGAATATGCATTTTTCATCATCCGGTTTCTTAATGAAAATATTTGACTTCACTTAATGTTTCTGTCACATTAAAAAATGTTGCTAGTTTTTATTTTCCTAAAGTTAATCAAACGTAAAGATTTGTATATTAGAGAATAAAAAACTAAACGCAGTTACAGTTAACATTGATAATAATTACTAATACAACTAATTAATAAAGCTCCCCTTTATATTATTGTTGTATCTGTAACCCAAATGTCCCGTAGCCTCTCTGAACACCCTGGGACTCTGCGTTGTGTTTGTTATTGGTGATGGGATGTTATGCAGAGGGGCGGAAAACAGGACACAGTAGATCGGATTGCGGTGGAGACGCTGAGTAGTGATTTATTCTTCGCAATGGCAGCTCTTCTGACACACCTTTCGTGGAGTGAATACAAACATTAGCGCATTAGCTACATGCTAACCAATACAATAACCAAATGAACAGACAAAACATAAACATCTCACTCCCAAACATACACAACCGGGTAAATAAACATTTAAACTAACCCATTAATTAAATAAATGGAATGTTTGGACGTTTTTAACGTAATAATGTGTACAATTATTTGCCGCCATTAACACTGCTCACCTTTCGTGGAGTGAATACAAACATTAGCGCCAAGATGGCGGCCGCACCCAGAACAACAGGAGAAATACGGTGTCCCACAATGGACAAAAAACAACAATTTGCTGCGCAACAGCAACACCTAGTGGCCTGTCAAGGCTGCTACCTTACATCTACCCCTTCTTTAATTGATGGCGTCCCAGCCATCAGGCCAAACTAAATACAACAAAGGCCATGTAGCACAAACAATTTAAACAGTTAAAGAGAAACAAATAACCTTTCTGTATGTATGACTGTCTTATAAAATGTGTGCATGTTATACATTTTAACAGTCAGAATGTTGTGGCTTGATTGTGTCACCCCTGTCCTGCTTCTCTACTTGCTTTGGCCCTTTGCCACAACTTCCATCCCCTTTCTCTCCTCCTCTGGTCATCCGAACTCAGGACTTGTGAGTCACATGACTGTCTCTTCGGGGCACACCGATTTCTTGGTGGATTTCTCCTAGGAGCCTTGTCAGGTGATTTGGTGTCACTCACAATCGTACTTTCCTCATCTCCTTCATCCATTTGTCCTTCATCCATATCCACTTTCTCCATTTGTTTGGGCTCATCGTGTACCACTGGTGTCCCAGGTCCCACATTCTCCTCAACTTCCTCTGTATGATCGATCTCACAGTCCTCTGCTGCATCCGATTCAACCTCTTCTCCTATCACTTCACTGGCTCGTTCTACTGGAAGGAACATACACTGTGTGAGGAGGTTGCGGTGCACCACCCTCTCTCTCTCGCTGTCCTCTAAGCGTATCACATATACAGGTGTGTTGAGTTGTTTCTTCACCACAATGTATGGACGTGCCTCCAATCTGTCTCCCAGTTTCTGCCGTCCATCCACATGACATACTTTGAGAAGGGCTCTAGCCCCCGGTATGAAGACTTGACCCTTTGCTTTTCTGTCATAGTGCTTTTTCTGTTGAGCCTTAGCATGCCGAGAGGTTTGATTAGCCTGTGCATATGCCTGTCACAGACTGTCGTACAGAATTTGGACATAATCACTGTATCCACGTTTCTCACTTTCGATGGAAAGCACGAAAATCAGGTCCACTGGGAGCCTAGGATGTCTCCCAAACATCAGGTAGTATGGTGTGTAACCCGTTGAATCGTGCTGTTTGCAGTTATAGGCATGTGTCACTACTTTCAAAGTTGCGCCCTAGGTCCGCATGCAGCTTCGCAGGGAACCCAAACAGGCAGAAGAAGTTTTTCCACAGTGTTTTAGCCACTGTAGAGGCCTTTTGGTCTTTTGTTGGGTAGGCCTGGGCGTAGCAGGAAAAGTGGTCTGTAACCACAAGCACATTTTCTATGCCACCTTTGGACTTCTCCAGAGTCAGAAAGTCCACACACACCAGCTCCATGGGGGCACTGCTGTGGATACTGACCAGGGGAGCCCTGGAGCCTGCAGTAGGGGTCTTCCGGAGACAGCATCTTTCACACTGCTCACACCAAGCCTTGATTTCTTGAAACATTCTTGGCTAGTAGAATCTCTCCCTTATCATTTCCAACGTCCTTTCGAATCCTAAATGCCCTGAATCATCATGCAAAGCAGTCTTTACTGCTGTATGCAGTTTCTCTGGCAATACTAGCTGCTCCATTACTCCCCTTTGGCCGTCTTGGATGTGGCGGTACATGATACCATCCCTCACCATTAACCTCCTCCACTCTTTTAAAAGAAGGCACACCATCCCACCACCACTGACCCTCTCGCTGCGGCTTGGTTTCCGGTTCAAACTTTTGTAGTGCAAGACGGGGCCAATGACAGGGTCCTCCTTCTGCCCCACGCAGATCTCCTGTTTTGTCATGGCAGGCAGGGATTCCGTCCCCACCTCCCTGTAGGGCTCACTTGACATGCCCGGCCCAAGGTCTTGTGAGTCAGGGTTCTCTGTGGCAGTGTTCTCATCAGGGGGCCCTCCTGGTTCTAGTGTGGGCTGTGTCTCCCCATGCACTCTCATATTGATCCCCACCCGCTGAGGACAGGTTACACAGGTTTGTAGGACCTTTGTGACCTCCTGGTTTGACATACGGGAGAGGGCATCTGCATGGATCTGTGCAGGATACCTCGACTCGGCAGGGCTCAAGCCTCTATTCGCATAGGCTATGACTCTCTCAGCTCCATCCTGGACTTGAACCAAGACAGCACCAAGCCCCTGTCCCGACGCATCGGTCTGAAGCACAAAAGGTAGGCTGTAATCCGGATAAGATAGGTGAAGTTCAGATCCCCAAAACAGCAGGTCATGAGCCTCTGGAAGGTGGACGGAGCATTCTGCAGTCCGAAGGGCATCCTGTTGGCATCAAACAGCCCCAATGGGTGTGCTTAATGCTGTCTTGTGCTTGTCTTGTTCCGCTACCTCCACCTGCCAGTAACCAGGTGTGAGGTCAAGTGTGGAAAAGTACTTTGCTTGCCCCAGAGCCTCCAGGGCCTCTTCTATTCTGGGCAGGGGAAATGCGTCTCTCGTGCTGTAGGAGTTTAGCTTTCTGTAGTCGATGCACAACCTTAATGACCCGTCTTTCTTCATCACGATAACCACTGGGGGTGCATATGGACTCTTACTAGGCCTGATGACTCCTGTCGCCTCCATCTCTACCAACAATTCCGCACATCTTGCCACTGTGAAGGCGGAATCTTGCGATACGGGAGCCGGAAGGGCTTGGAATCAACCAGGGGAATGTCATGCTGCATTGTTTTTGTGTGGCCGTAGTCCATTGGATTCTTGGAGAAAACACCTATGTTCCTCTCGACAAGATCTCTAAGGAGGGAGCGCTGGTGTTCATTTTCAACTGCCACTTCACTTAGGTCCACCCCACAACTCACCACTACCTGGTCCAGACTCAGGCAGACTTCCTGACTCCCATTATTGCGACATCCACTCAGCTTTTTGTCTGGAAATTCCACAACATTATCCACCAGGAATGCATTGGCCAGGTGAGTGTGTGGCTTAATAGTAATACAGGGTTCCCGCGGGGTCTTAAAAAGTCTTAAAAAGTCTTGAATTTGATAATATGAATTTAAGGCCTTAAAAAGGTCTTAAATATGACCCAAAAAATAAGAAAGGTCTTAAATATGATTTAGAAGGTCTTAAAAAGGATCGGATTTGAAGGGTACTTCTGTGATGCAATCGCGTCTAAATGTGTTTTGGGGGAAATGTCCGGGCTGCAAAGTAACCAGTATGGTAATAGCTTTTCAGTTCCCCCCAACAATTTGTATTGAAATAAATCAACATGGAACCAGTAATCACTAACTTTGTTTCCCCCGGTCCCTTATCGGAGAACACCCAGCTAGTAACCTAGCAGCCAAGCTTCAGCTAGCGGCAGTCAGAAATTCAGGTATCTTCGAATCTACTTGCAAATAAATATGGGGAAGTGTCAGTTCAACTGTATTTGGTTGGAAAACATCGAATTTAGTGCTTAGTCGAAACCAGTGGAGGGGAACGTGTTTGAAGCCCGCTGCACCTTTTGTAAATTAATTAGCGTTTGTTTTGCTAATGTAGCGTTAGCTAGTGCAGCGTTATCTAGTGCAGCAGCTCCCGCAACAACACCGGGGGACCTCCGGGCGACGTCAACCCTAAAAGCGGAGGTGCAGTGGACCTATATGGCGACGCTAAATACCGTACTTACACACCAATCATACAACAGCAACGATGAAAGATTTTAACCACGGCAGCAGAGCTCTGAATATAGCTCTTGTCACACACACACACACACACACACACACACACACACACACACACACACACACACACACACACACACACACACCCACACACACACACACACACACACACACACACTCTAGGTCTGCTCGATTATGGCAAAAATCATGTTAGAAATCACGATTATTTTGGTCAATAATTGATATCACGATTATTAAATATGATTATTCAATGACTTTGAAAACATCCATTTATTGAACTTTAAAACAAATAATAATTTGAACAGTATCTTTTTAACTGTTGGTTACCCTGAACGTATAATTCAACGGAAAAACCTATACAAAAATAAATAAAATAAATGATAATATAGAAATAATAAATACCAATAAACAAGATCAATACATATTTTGGAGCGCACTTCCACAAGCTACTAAACATATATAAATATGATGAATACAAATAAATTAGACTAAAATCAATTAGATCAAATATGTTGCAGTGCACTGTCACAACCTAGCAAAGCTAAATTATCATTTTTCGATTATGTTGTTTTCGTATTTGTGGCAGGCCAAAATCGTAATTGCGATTAAAATACGATTAATTGCACAGCCCGAACACAGACACACACACATACACACTTTTTGTCTAACACGCGAACACAGTTCTGTGTACTGTATGTTCTTATGTTGAACATGAATTAATTTACTTTGTAAGTAATTATGGGACATATTTCTTCTTTCATAGCAATTTTCCTTCATACTTTCTTGCCGTGAAATAGGTCTTAAATTCTATTCAAAGTGGTCTTAAAAAGGTCTTAAAAAGTCTTAAATTTGAGTTGGCGAAACCTCCAGGAACCCTGTAATAGCATGTTGGGACAGGTTCATCACTCTGACCGGGGCGCAGCCTTTCTTTACATCAGCCAGGACTTTGGCAACCAAGAAGTCCTGGGGAAGCTGCAAGGAGGAGTTGCTTTCAATGAGGGCAGTATAAGTCTTGCTCCGTTGGCCCGTTTTGATCTCACACCTCAAGTCCTTCTCTTTTCCTGCGGCAATTTGAATCTTGCGCCCGGTATACACAGCAGGGCCCACCTTGTCATCTGTTGCCTCACGGTCGGTGCTGCCAATCTCCAGTAGAGCGGTGTACCACTCTGGGTGGTCTTCCTTGACTCGGTGAATAAACTGCTGGCCGTAGGTTGCTTGGAGGTGACTCCTTGAGGCCCGAATGACATTCGTTCCCACAAGCAATGGAACAGAGGAGCGATAATCAAAATCAGGGACAACAAAAGCAGGCACAGTTTTGAACTCTTTTCCCAGCACTTTCAAGTCAATTTGCAGGACACCATAGTAGGACACACTTTGACCTGCTGCACCCTCTATGGGTACTTTAGAAGGCTGCAGCTTTTGGTTCTGCAGGGCAGGGTGGTTGCACCAATATCCGTGAGTAATACTGGTTACCTGAGAGCCGGAGTTGATGAGAGCTTTTCACTTCATTCCATTGACTTCAACCTCACCCTCGTTCCGTGGGCCTACTAAGGGGGTGCCCTCTTCTCCACCAACTGATTTTTTTACTTGCTGTGGGGGATCTTGCTGCCCGCCCATGGTTGCCCCGGTTACCATGGGCTCTAAGCGTTTAAATACTGAGCTGAGTTAGGCCTGTTCTCCTCCGCAGGGGTCAAAGGCTGTGGTTGGCGTGCCCAGGCTGGATTGGGATCTGGGAGCACTGCTCTGCAGACACGGGCTGTATGTCCTTCCTTGCCACACCGGTAGCATACAAAACTTGAACTCTGGATTGCAGTTCTAGGGGGTGGCTGGACCCTTGATAGGAACCGTGGGTGAAGCAGCAACTCTTGACTCCAGGCGAGACAACTTTGCCATCTGCTCCTCTTGGTTAACAGTAGGGCTGGGCGATATATCGAGTTTACACGATACATCGTGGATTGCACTACATGCGATGTCGTAAATGACCACATCGTGAACATTGAGTATTATGTTGTCAAATCAATTTCCCGCCGCGGCCAAAATGAGCTTTCCTTTCTCCCTCATAGACACAGTCACACACGCAGGCACACACGCAGGCCCAGTCTAACTTGCACACAAACATTACACACATGCACAGTGACAGAGAGCAGGGCTCGACATTATAAATGGCCCGCTGGCTCGGAAGCACTATTTAGACACTCCGGGCCAGCATAACGTACTTTCCACTTGCCCGGCGCTCGGACCACTAAAAATATTGCTTAAAAAAAATAAAATTGTCCTGTGGTATAGGTATTTTGACAAGCAATGTTGTTAAATTGTTTCGTTTATTAACGCTACAAAATAGCGTTTCGTGAGGCGGTTGTCGTTGTTGGGTGAAAAGCAAACAGCTGTTTGCTGCGGAGCCAGCGCGAGCGATATGTTTTTTAAATAAACAAAGGATATGTTCCCCAGAGTTACCAAAGGTTTGAATGTGTTTGCGCTTTAATATCAATAGTTAAATGTATCTGGTTTTATTGTCAGGACCGTGTCCAGATACAATATCCAGCCACAGCCTCTTTATACTGACATTAATGTATGTATTCTCAACACTGAAAAAGAAGTTGATACATTTTACATTCATTACAATTTTACAATTCATAAAATGTTTAAGACAGACTATAGAAAAAGTACAAAACAACTAACAAATATGAATGAATAAACATGATCCAAGGAGGTACAGTTAATGTTTGTATGTTGTTTACAGGTCTCAGTGTGTCAGGAGATGCTCTCAGAGTTCCGTAGCGCTGTCTCCTTTAAGAAGAGTTCCCGCTCCCGCCGTCGCCGGCCCCTCAGCAGCGCGGGGGGGGGCATCCTGCGCCACCCCTCCCGCCTGGCTCTGGCCACGCCCCGCCCCATCCGCCTGGTGCGGGAGATGCGCCTCAGCAACGGCAAACTGTACCGGGGGGGGGCCGGATCGCTGGGGGGGGGCCTAGGAGGAGGCTCCGATCTGAGCCCGGGGCCCCAGAGGCTCCTGGAGGACCCGCTGGGCGCCAACACCAGGACGCCGCCTCCACCCCCCCCTCCCCTGGTTTCGGCCCTGCTGGCCCCCCCCGCCCCGCTGCACAGTTTCCTGTCGGGCTGCAGCCACGTGCGCGTCTGCCAGGAGTGCCGGCGCATCCAGAGCCTGAGGAGCGCCCTGCCTCCCCCCCCCTCCACCTGCTCTTGCATCCCCCCCTCTCACCACCTCCGCCACAACGCCCACCCCCACCTGCACTATCACCACGGCTCCATGTCGCTGCCCCGCCTCCCCCCGCTGCCCCCCCCCATCCCAGCAGACAGAGCCGACAGTGACGGGGGCCCACAGGAGGCCAATACAAAACCCCCCCCACCGCCCCGGCCCCTGCCTCTCCCTAAGACACCCATGGCTCAGCGGATCGTACCATTAACCTTTCCACAGGGGAGTTCACAACACTAGACGGGGGGGGGGGGGGGGGGGGATAAACTTTACACTTTGGATTAAAGTGTTCGAGGTGCTCTGAAGGACGTGCCAAATGACATCATGGTGGGGGATCTTTTGATGTGCCCCCAATCAGTTCCTCACCTCTTGCCTTGGCCAATCATCACGCTCCATGCCAAGTGAGGAGGACTTCCTTTCTCTGTTTGAATACTGAAGCAGGTGTTTGTACAGGAGGAGACACACACACACACACACACACACACACACACACACACACACACACACACACACAGTAGCAGCTGTACAGTTATCAGGTCATCTGTGGATCATTAGCATCTGCAGGATGTAGCTCTTGTTGCTTTTTGTGCAGACGTCTGTAAACTGACCAATCAGTGCTGTGATTAAGCGGAGCCACAGAGCTTTATACTCACCTGAGGTCCACTGCTGTGCTGAGGCCCTTCTTTTTTATCAAGTGAAGTATCGTGCACAGGGAGCCGTTTTAAAACTGACGAGCAGGTGGCGGAACAGAGTTCTTTATTTGTGTGTAAAGGATTTAAAACAATAGTCCGTCGATCAGAAACTAGCCTTCTGTGAATAGGACATTTTGAGCTCCCGTTTTTAAAGAGCTAGCTCAACTTTTTAGAGCTGCTTTGCTTTTTCAAAGTAAAAAACATAAGAATTGCATTTAGCAAACAAAAAATAGCTTTGTCTGAAAGGAAAATGAGTCAGGAATAGTTTCAGCACTGATTCAGACTTGTGTTGAATCATAGAGCCAGACCAGGTGTTCTGCAGCTGTTTCTACCTGGAGCATTCCTCCAGCTCTGAACGCGGGCCAGGTCTGGATCCACGTCTGGGCCGGAGCCTGATGGCATTTCAACAAGTCCTCCAACTCATACGACCAAATAGGCCGATTGTTCAGGCCCTTATTACAACCAAATATGTTGTTTGTTCAAGCGCTTAATACGTCCTATAATTACGTTTTAAAGTGTTCGCCCTCTAGTGCTCCAGTTGAATGCAAACGTTACAGATGGTCGTTTATTCACAAATAACCCTCTCTGGAAAATCCTAAATTGTAGAATAGTGTGGCCATTAAAACGCTCTTTGATTAGATTTCTAGCGAGAAGTGTATATTGTACTTTTATAATCCACGTCCAGTGGAGGTGTAGGATCTATAGTTTGATAGATATTTACGAAGATGATCTGAGGTCTCGCCAGGATAACGTGTATGCAGCTTCCATGTAAAGTTAGCGTGGGTGAAAAAAAATAGTTTTTTAGGAGTTTAGACAGTACAGTTTCCGAAGACACTGCATTACCCAGAATCCCCAGCTATCGTTTGGGACTACAACATCTGCCTTGCTTTACAAACCCCGTGATTAGTCATCAAGCCCTGTGATTGGAATTTGCAGTGGTAGTGCGACAAGGTTACGCTGAGCGTCAACAGCTCTTTGAAATGGAATGGAACCACGGCAGACTTTCCAAAACTGGAATTGGACGGGTCCAGCCCCCCCCCCCAGAACTACACATGCTGGCTATTGTGTGTTTCGCAACATTATGGCACGTCTCTCGTTTTCGTATTTCTCACAATTAGAAGTTGCCAGTATTAAACTGTGTACACCCTGGAGGTTTAGGGGATAGGAAACACAGTGGTGTTATCACATTTAAAACATATAATTAATAAATGGGTAAGGTCAGAAGAGCTTTATTTAACAGCTGGTCTGTGACCCCTCCTGTTGTTCATTGATTATTCTGAAACATGCACTTGTCAAGGTTCAGAGGCAAATTTTGCAACAATGGCAGTAGCCATTGATCATCTTAAGATAAGATAAGATAAGATATACTTTATTGATCCCAAGTTGGGAAATGTTTTTGTTACAGCAGCATACTACTTTGTTCTACTCCACTACAATTCAGAGGTTAACCTGGTATTTGTAGTCCACTACATTTATTTTAGTTACTTTGCAGATTCTGATTAATGATGTGAAATATAAACAACCCTTAAATCAGACTTTAGTTACACCTGAGTCAAATTCAGGGAAGGTGATTGTCAAGTGCCACAATAAACTATGCAATATATTGGACGTTAAGTACTTTGTCAGACTTAATATTTATCTCTGGATAACCCCAACGTTTTTTTCTTAATCAAAAGAAGACCTTAACTTAAAGTAATCTTTCATGTTTAAATAAAGCCTTATTAGTTTGTCTGTTTTGCACATCCTCCTGTTAATATCTTTGGATGTCCTGCTCTAAACTGTTTTATTGTAGAGATCACTATAGTATCTTCTTGATATTTTCTATTCTATATTTCTATCATGCCTTCTACTTTGCCCCAATTTTGTATGTAGGCTACTCTTAATATTTAAAGGTTTTCATCAAATAAAACGTATTCAACAACAAAATTCCATAACGTGCTTTAACCACTAGGCGCGGGTTAAAAATTCATTGGTGTAGTTAATAAAACATAATATCAAACATAATATGACTATTAACTTTATTGTGAAATTAAAACAGAACGGTAAAGGAAAATACAGTTTCAGTCTCTCAATTTGAAGCTTATGCATTGTACCATGAACCTGTATAGACCTGTAACAATCAACTACATGAGGAGTTGGAAAGGTAGTAAATAATATCTTTAAAAACTACAAAAGAATCCCTTTCTATCAGCTGTGCACCATTATGGTGTAAATATAACCTATATACCAATTGGATCAAATATAAAAGTCAGCCAAATTAGTGTTGATATTGTAAGGAGACATATTGTGTGAAAAGAAATGGAAGATGTTGTTTAATTGCTAATATATTTATGATTCACGTCACATATTCAGTTTTGGCAACATTTCTTACAGTTTGTCAAAAGTTCTTCGGATGAGGGCTCTATAAATAAATATCTACGGCAGATATGTCATATTTAATGCCGCCGAACAGTGTATTACAATGCTGTTATCTGATGACTTTCAAAGAGAAAAGCAAGAACACTCGGAATAAAGTATTATTTTATTATATAAAATGTTTTTTCCGATTTCATATCGGATAAACATCATATCCCGACATGCATCAAAACCTCTGAAAAAAGAAAGGTGTCTCTCAGAATCGAAAGAGAAAAACCTATGGGAAAAACACAAAAGCATTGTACACAATTTAGACCAATAAATGTTGTATAATTAACAAGGATAAACTGATTACATTACATTACATTGCATTTAGCTGACGTTTTTATACAAAGCGACTTACAATAAGTGCGTTCGACCAACAAAATACAAACTTGAAGAAAACAGAATCATATAAGTACATCAGGTTTCATAGAGATAAAACATTTCAAGTGCTACTCAAATGGCTTTAGATAAGCCAGTCCTTTATTAGTATATAAGTGCTTTGTTAGTAATTCTATCGCTCAAAGTGGAGTCGAAAGAGATGAGTTTTCAGTCCGCGCCGGAAGATGTGTAAGCTTTCTGCTTTCCTGATGTCAATGGGGAGCTCATTCCACCATTTTGGAGCCAGGATAGCAAACCGAAGTGTTTTTGCTGATGGGAACTTGGGTCCCCCTCGCAATGCGGGTGCAGCGAGCTGTTTGGCTGATGCAGAGCGGAGTGCACGTGCTGGGGTGTATGGTTTAACCATGTCCTGGATGTAGGAAGGGCCGGATCCATTCGCAGCATGGTACGCAAGTACCATTGTCTTGAAGTGGATTCTAACAGTTACTGGAAGCCAGTGAAGGGACCGGAGGAGCGGCGTGGTGTGGGGTTGAAGACCAGACTAGCAGCTGCATTCTGGATGAGCTGCAGAGGTCGGATGACACATGCAGGTAGACCAGCCAGGAGGGAGTTGCAGTAGTCTAGGCGTGAGATGACAAGAGTCTGGACCAGAACCTGCGTCGCTTTCTGGGTCAGCTGGGGACGTATCCTCCTGATGTTGTAAAGTGTGTATCTGCAGCAGCGGGTTGTAGCAGCGATGTTTGCAGTGAAGGACCGTTTGTTATCTAGGGTCACACCCAGATTCCTTGCAGTCTGAGTCGGGGAAACAACAGAGGTGCCGATGTTGATTGTTAGGTCAAGAGTGGGACAATCTTTTCCCGGAAGGAAAAGCAGTTCAGTCTTGTCAAGGTTGAGCTTGAGGTGGTGAGCAGACATCCACTGAGAGATGTCAGCTAGACAAGCAGAGATGCGTGCGATGACCTGGGTCTCTGAGCGGGGATAGGACAGAATTAATTGGGTGTTGTCAGCGTAGCAGTGGTATGAAAAACCATGCGGGCTAATGACTGATCTGAGGGAGTTTGTGTACAAGGAGAAGAGGAGGGGACCAAGAACAGAGCCCTGAGGGACCCCTGTAGTTAATTGACAAGGGTCGGACTCCGACCCTCTCCAAGTAACCCTGTAGGTGTGGTCTTTGAGGTATGAGGTGAGGAGGGAAAGTGCAGTGCCTGAAACTCCAAGTTCTTGGAGAGTGTGAAGGAGGATCTGATGATTCACCGTGTCAAATGCAGCAGACAGGTCCAAAAGGATGATGACAGAGGAGAGGGATGCTGCTTTAGCCGTGTCCAGTTCCTCAGAGACAGCAAGGAGGGCAGTTTCTGTTGAGTGACCTGCCTTGAAACCAGACTGGTGCGGATCCAGAAGGTTGTTCTGATGGAGATAACAGGAGAGTTGTTTAAAGACAGCGCGTTCAAGTGTTTTAGACAGGAACGGGAGGAGAGAGACAGGCCTGTAGTTTATAACATCAGATGGGTTGAGAGTGGGTTTCTTTAGGAGAGGGTTTACTCTTGCCTCCTTGAGACTGTTTGGAAAGTGACCAGAAGTTAGAGAAGTGTTGATGTAATGGGTGAGAAATGGTAGAATATCAGGAGCGATAGTTTGAAGGAGGTTTGAGGGGATAGGGTCCAGAGGGCAGGTGGTAGGACGGGCAGAGGTAATGAGGGTAAGAACCTCACTTGGAGAGAGAGGGGAAAAGGACGTCAGTGTGTTGGTGAAAGGAGGTTCTGGTGACCCAGCGGTGAGTAAAGGTGAGTCAGAAAAAGAAGAGCGAATATCATCAACCTTTTTTTCCAAGTGGTTAACAAAGTCGCTTGACAGAAGGGAGGAGGGAAAGGGCTTTGGGGGGGTCCAAGAGGGTGGAGAAGATGGAAAATAGTTTTTTGGGATTGGAATAGGAATATTGGATCTTATCTTGAAAGAAAGTGCTTTTTTCCTGAGAGATGGAAGCAGAGAAATAGGAGAGGAGAGCCGGATAGGTTAGGAGGTCGTCATGGTGTTTGGATTTCCACCATTTCCGCTCTGCTGTCCGAAGGATGGTTCTTTTAGCACGCAGTGTGTCATTTAGCAAGGGAGCAGGAGGGGACTGACGAGCCTGCCGAGATGTGAGAGGACAGAGAGAGTCCAGAGAGTCCAGAGAGAGTAGAGAGGAGAGTTTCCGCAGCAGAGTTAGGAGGCAGGAGTTGGAACGAGTCAGAGGAAGGGAGGGCTGAGAGCACCGATGAGGCAAAGGGAGAGGGGGAGAGGGAACGAAGGTTGCGGCGGACAGGTGCAGAATTAGAAGAGATTAGTTTGTTATGTTTGGAAAGGGGTAGAGAGAATGAAATGAAGAAGTGATCGGATGTGTGGAGTGGGTTTACAGAGAGGTTAGAAGCAGTGCAGTTCCTTGAGAATATGAGATCAAGGACATTGCCAGCTTTATGAGTTGGTGGGGATGGAGACAGTGGGAAGGCAAAGGTGGTTAAAAGAGATGTTAGTTCAGCTATCTTCCCTGTCTGGAGGTTGAAGTCTCCGAGAAGTACAGCGGGAGGGCCAGTTTCAGGGATGTGTGAGAGGAGATGATATAATTCCTCCAAGAAGTCCCCCAAGGCGCCTGGTGGACGGTAGAGAACAACAATGGTTAATTGTATAGGATGGGTTACTGGGACGGCATGGAATTCAAAGGTGGAAGGAGTTTAGTTAGGTAGCTTGAAGAGAGAAAAGCTCCACCTGGGAGAGAGCAGGAGACCAGTGCCACCTCCTCTGCCAGTGGGTCTGGGTGTATGGGAGAAGCAATATGCTGTGGAGAGAGCTGCTGGGATGGATGTGTTGGATGGAGTAATCCAGGTCTCCGTGAGAGCAAGGAAATCCAGGGACTGCAGGGAAGCGTAGCCAGAGATGAAGTCAGCCTTAGGAACAGCTGACTTGCAGTTCAACAGGCCACCTGAAACTAGATGTTGGATCTCAGTGGAGCATGTGGGATAGACGAGAGTAGGCCGGTTATAGTGATTAGGAGATACACGGGGCCAGTGCTAATTGCGAAAAGACACATGAACAGCAATGGAGAAAATACACATGATTATAGCATGAGGGGCTAAAAAACAAAATAAAACACCAGCGATACTTAGCTCAATCAAAGTAGGATTTGCCTCCTCTTTGCCTCCCTCGTGACTACCGCAGGACTCTAATGTCTTTGTCAGTCTTCGTCTTTCTGACGCTCCAGGAAAGAGCTACCTAAAATGGACACCTGATTGCTGAGTTCTCACAGCTGTGGGGCCACGCCCCTTTAATTAGTTAACTCTCTGCAGCTGGTGGCCCTCAAAAGGAAATTACATTAAACCCTAAGTTATAAAGTTATGAGTTTAACCCTTAATACAGTTACAGCTACTCAATAAAGCTCTTAGTATTCTACAAATGTTTAAACCAAAGTTAACCCTAGTAGTCAGTTAGTTCAGTTTTAAGGTTTCAGTCAAATGAGTTGTCCCAAGTTTCAGCCTGACAGATACTGTAGCGCATGGGTGCCCACACTTTTTTGGCTGGTGAGCTACTTTTGAAATGAACAGCTCACCGAGGTCTACCAACCAAAAATAAAATCCCAAATTGCAAGGGTTGCTGAATAACACGTTTTATTTATAAATGGGATAACTACAATAGGGCTGCAAAAAACGACTAATTTGATAATAGATTAATCTATCGATTAATGAAATGATTAATCGACTATTCGGACTATTACTATATGCCTTGCACAATTTCTCAAACGCTCTTATTTAGCCATCAACTTTTAGATTTAGCTTGAGGTTGTTTTAGGCATGTGGAAACTAACAATGAAGACAATAAAGATGAATACTTGATTAAAAAATACATATATTATTAAATTAACTTAACAAATTGTTTACAAAATTAACATTGCTTTTTATTTAACTTAAATAAATAATATTTCACATCAAAAGAAACAACAATGTTTTAACAAATCGTATTAAATAATCTGATGGCAGAACTGTAAACAGAATAGCTGAAACTTTAACAAAATAAAGAGTAACTCTGTTACCTCTCTAATCATTAACCCATGTTTGTATAATTGAGTTAACTGTGTGTTGCTGCTAGCATACATAATGGATGGGGGGGCTACAGAGCTACTAGAAAGACAGTCGAAAACCCGGTGCAATCCTCCGTCTGAATGTGGTGCACTTTTGCTAAATGTTTAGACCAATTGCTCGTGTTACCGCCCTTACATGCTAAACACTCTTGGCAACGAGTATTGTCCAACTCAAGACAGGTAACATTTAACCACACCTTGGAGCGCTTCTCTCCGCAATCCCCGCCGTGTGTTGCTGCATGTAGCAGCCGAGTGTGTGTAAACTGCCCCGCCCCCTCGCACACGGGGGAGAGAGAGATCTCGTCTCGATTGGAAAGATAAAAAATACACCGACCATAGACACATTTGTTTGTCTTTTTGCATATTAGAAACGAGTTGGCGACACTAAGACTGCGAGATAATGTTTTTGTAGCAATAATACATGACCTTTCTCTTTCTCAACTCGCTACTCGGAGGGAAGTCGCTATCATATGCCTTGTGAACACTCCGATAATGTCTCTCCACGTTACCTTTCTTTGGCATAGTGAGGCTTGCTTTAAGGCAAATAACCTTTGAATGTGACATCGCAAAAAAATATTCTTCCTCCCATTCTGTGTGGAGGTATGTCTTTAGCTTTTTGCTCGGTCCCGCACTAATTTTGTTGTTTGTCTCTTGTTTGTCTCTTTAACTTAATTTGAGTTTTCCCGGCACTTGAATGATTTTGTATCGCTTTGCATTCTGGGTTAACAGACTGGAAAGCGATAGGTTGCTAGTTACTAAACTCCTGATTTAAGTGGCAGGGAGGCCAAGGGAGGAGGGATCAAAACCTGCACGGAGTTGAATTTTTTTTTAATGAATGACTTGCGATCTACCAGCATTGCCCCCGGGGTCGACCGGTAATACAGAGTACACACACTGAAACAGAGAAGTCTAAAAACGGAATGTTACTCACACAATTCTAGAAGTCACCAGTTGTTATCCTGTCAAAATCGAGTTGCACACTGATGTTTTTTAGTTGATTTGATGAGTACTGCAGACATCACTGTTAAATCATTTGATCATTGGTTTTATTATGAAAACGTCGAGGCCCGTAACTTTACATGGAAGCTGCATACACGTTATCCTGACGAGACCTCTTCGTAATATCTATGAAACTATAGATCCTACACATCGACTGGACGTGGATTCTAAGAGTACAATATACACTTCTTGCCAGAAATCGAATCAAAAAGCATTTTAATGGCCTAACTATTCCACAATTTAGGATTTTCCAGAGAGGGTTATTTGTGAATAAACATCCCTCCGGAACGTTTGCAACGAACGGGCATGTTGTTTCTTACACGACCACCACTGGAGCACCTCTAGTGGTCGTGTAAGAAACAACATACACTTTAAAACGTGTCTCTGGGTCGTAATAATGGCATGAACAATCGGCCTATATGGTCGTTTTTTGTAGGAGGACAAGCTGTGAAATGTATAAATACAGAGCAGACCAGTGTGCAACACACTCAGATTTGCCCAACTGTTTGGTTGAACACATACCAACTGTAAGGGACTGTATGACAATGATTTGTAGTAGCTCTTTAAGGATCGTCTTTTTTTTAGCTGTTTTAGTCAAAATACTTCTCTCATTTTCTCATGTCATTTTCTCAAAGCAAAGACTATCTATAATTTATTCAAGATATATTTTTTTATGTTTTCTCTTTTTAATCATATCTTCTAAATGTAAAGGTACACAGTCCTAAATGATTCTGTTTGTAATGCTAAATCCAGTTGAAGGAATCCCATCCTGTCACACACATTTAACAAAAAGAGTGTTTTACTTTTTGTTTTAAAGCCCACACCGATCCAATCATTTTTCTCACACTCCCTAACAGTAGAGGAACTCCCTGAGTGCAGTTGTGTATATTTCTGGTGAGTATTCAAGCTGCCTGTGGCCACACATGTACTGTACACACACTCACACTCACAGGTAAATGTGGACGGCAGATCGCAAAATAAAAAACTACATTTCAGTTTGAGATTTCCTCCCTGTGTCCAATTTAATCGCTTATTTCCTCAATTCTATCATACATTTTTCCTCTTTCATGGTGACTCTGAGTTAAGTGCTGTTAGAGTTATAAAGTAAACTGTGGGGACTGGGAGCGAGGGAAAAGGTGCCAAATCTTATCAAATCCTGGATTACTTGTTTTAATGATGATCAGTAGTTTCTTTTAGTTTTATTATTTTTGTATTTTTTTGTCATACAAACAGCAGAGAAAATGAGCCAGCATAATATTGTTTATTAAAATGAGAAAGGCCAACGGGAATGTTGATTTCAAATGTGACTTCAATACTGAGTGTGTGTGTGTGTGTGTGTGTGTGTGTGTGTGTGTGTGTGTGTGTGTGTGTGTGTGTGTGTGTGTGTGTGTGTGTGTGTGTGTGTGTGTGTGTGTGAGTTTGTTTGGTCGACGCGGCGCAGCGCAGAGACGGACAAGGTAAATCTTCATCATCACCCTCCTCTTCCTCTCTCAGCCTCCTCCTGCCCCGCCCCCGGCCTCAGCCCTAACACCTCAGTAGGTCGCCCGTGTGCGTGTGTGTGTGTGTGTGTGTGTGTGTGTGTGTGTGTGTGTGTGTGTGTGTGTGTGTGTGTGTGTGTGTGTGTGTGTGTGTGTGTGTGTGTGTGTGTGTGTGTGTGTGTGACAATATGAATCTAATAGAGTGGTGCAGGGATGACGTATTTACCCGGAAATAAGCTGGGCATGGGTTCACTCGACAAAAAGCTATGGGATTTCTCCGTAGAATTTTGGAAAATATAAAAAATTGGTAAATGCACATTTTGTTCAGCCGGATAATCTCCACATGTCTACTCTACTTTTATAATTTTTTAATCATATATGTCATCGCCAGAAGCAAAATGCTAACGTTATGCTATAAACGCACAACTTCAACGTCACGCCAACTTAAGATCCATATTCATACAGATTCTAAATGGTACGAGTTCAAGCGTTGTTTTGAACAGTTTGCAGGAGGCAGGTACTTGCTTTCAAGCAGAACAGGGCAAACTAACTTAGCGGGAGTGTTTATGTGTGCGGCGTAATGACGTAAAACGGCCTCCACAACTTCTGTAGTCCTTCTCAGCCACTTAGTAACAACCATCGTTTTTCAGACACGTCAACTCTTCAGAAATCACCAGTGGGGTCACTGCTGATGGATTTAATGTGTAGAACAAAACGTGATTCGTCTCTTCAATTTGTCTCAACCACAGACCTTATTTGGAGCTATTTTCCAAATGGAGAAATCCCATTGGCTCTGAGACGAGGGAACCGGTAGTGGTAAAATGCTAACTCACATCCTGGTTTTAGGACTCGTCACTGCACCACTCTATAAAAGTCATATTGTCTGCTGTTATGTTACACACCCCCCCCCCCCCCCCCCAGATGTCAACCAGCAGTGCTCAGAGACAGGTGGATGTGATTCTGATGATTCTACTGTTATCATTATTATTGATATTCTCTTGTGGGGTGACTTTAGGAGGGGACCCACCCTCTGATGTTCGATATATAGACACACATTTGGAATAAAAACCAGTCAATGTACACAATGCTGATGGTGTTTCATTTTATTCATGTTTTTAAATTAGGTTTTAGGTTTGCTTCATAAGTCTTACAACGCAGTTTAAAGGATAAGACCGAAATAAAGTCACAGGCAGTTATTGTACATACATGTCATTAAAGTGATCTTTTCCCTTGGGTGAATTATGACGTGTGTGATATTGTTTTAGCCTTATTCTCTCAGGTGCAACCCTGGCCGTGAAATTAAAACATTTAACTGTTGTAAAAAGTTACGTTCATATCTTGTGATCATCCAGGCTAAGGAAGTAAGGGATTACACCATTTAACAGGATTACATAATCAGGGTAGAAAAAACGATTCCCTTACAGTTACATCAAAAAGACGCAATCAGATTACATTTGTATAAATTGAGGATTACTGGCAGGATTACAATGTTACACTACATTGATCATCCTTTACTTTAGTTTACAGAATGCTTCCCCTGGCATTTTTTTGTTTGCTCTGATTTTATTTTTGTTTTTTTTAAACTTTACTTTTACTGTTAGTCCAATATGTTATTTGCTTGATTTTGCGCAGAGGACATATTTGTATACTAAAGATCTTGGTTTTTTTCTCTTCTAAAGTTAGATAGTTTTTTTGACCTAAATAATACACTTTTCAAATGTTTGCATACATATTATTTTGTAATCAGGTTACATTACTTTTACACCGTAATACTCAGGTTAGGCTGCTGATTACATGTGTCCACAGGTAACCAGTAAATGTAACAGAATACCTTTTAAAGTAACCCTGCACATTGCATACTAAGGGTTGAATGACCAAGGCCTGTACCTTGTATTCTGTTTCTTGGGAAGACATGTAAGCAAAAATTAAGTAATTGGAAAACACGCATTTAATTAAAGTCAGAGGTCGTAGTGTTCTGTAGGAATGTTCAGGAGGCAGCCACTGTCTGTAAGAGTTTCATATAATTAGTTCTGCAACAACACACCGTAGACTGGTCTTTAAAGCACACACCAACGCATAAGATAGTTCCGGGCATTACCAAAACATCACGGACGTCACACACGTATCCCTACGCCTTGTATATTACAAAAATATTAGCATTACAACACAGAGGTTTGTTTTTTGTTTACTTTGAATTGGATTGAATGAAGTGGAAAAAAAGTCTGAGGTAAGGAGTGTGAGGGCAGCAGAGAGCGCTGCAGGCCAGAGGAGCATCAGCACTGCACAGAGAGGACAAGTACAAAGTACAGTGGGAGCCAGAGCCTTTTCTTATCAAGATCCACTTTTGTGGAATCAGCTTCCAGTTTGTGTTCGGACGGCAGACACCCTATCTGTTTTTAAGAGTGCGCTTGAGACCTTCCTTTTTGATAAAGCTTATAGTCAGGGCTGATTAGATTCAGCCCCTAGTTTTGCTGATATAGGCTTAGTTTGTCGGGGGACATCTTACTTCTTCCTTCTCTCTGTCTATACCTGTGTACTCTCATGTTCCGATTAACCCAGCTTCCCCAAATTTCTTTCTTTTTGGTGTCTATATACGCCGGGATCCGGAGTCATTGATGATCCTGCGGTCCTGTGTCATGGATCGCGAGTCCTGGATCTTGAGTCGTGGCTGTGGTCCTGGATCATAAGTCCTGGATGGATATCCTCGTGGATTCATCTTCCTATTATACACACATGCATTTCCAAACATTTGGAATACCTATGTTGCAAATGTATTATCTTTTCAATTTACACACGGCATCTATTGCACGTCTGTCCGTCCTGGGAGAGGGATCCTTCCTCTGTTGCTCTCCCTGAGGTTTCTCCCATTTTCCCCTTTAAACTGTGGGTTTTCTCTGGAAGTTTTTCCTTGTACGATGTGAGGGTCTAAGGACAGAGGGTGTCGTATTGTCATGCTGATATTCTGTACAAACTGTGAAGTCCACTGAGACAAATGTAACATTTGTGATATTGGGCTATATAAATAAACATTGATTGATTGATTGATTGACAAAGAGGTCAGACACTCAGCTTCACTTTATCATTATATTCATCATGTTGACTTTACTCTGCAAAATGTGATTCTAGGAGAAACTTGCAGAGAATGACAGGATATCTTTGGAGAAAAATATGTTCATTCAACATTTCTCAAAGTCACTAACATAAAATTGTTTGTCTTTTATTATTCCTCCTGTTTTATTTGTTTCCTTTGAAGACATTTCATTCTAAGAACTTCTGGAAATAAATGAAAGCAGTGCAAAAAAGGAACTGTTCACATTCAAATGCTTTTTGGAGAGATATTCTAATGATGATTTTCCTTTTTCAGGGCAATGCTTAAAGAGAATAACATAAAACTATTTATAGTACTTCCTCCCGTTTTATTATTATTATTTCTTAAAACACTGAGCAAAGCTTTTTCACATGATACATTTATGTTTCACTACAAGCTAATGTTGCACAGCTTGTCACATTAAAAATTAAGACTAAAATCCATCATCCAGTTAAAATGTTTAGTCAAAAACAACCAGGATGTAAAAAGTGAATTATAACAATAAAACAAGACTGTTTAAAGGGCAATTGATGTCAGCCTGTGACGGTCAAAATGCTGAAATGGTTTGATATGTTTTAAACATGTGGGATCATGTACTGTAAGTACAGGACAGGTCAAGATGTATGTATTAAATTGACATATTATATCCTTAACAATATAGAAAAGTATTGTTATGATCACTGTTATGATTGGGGAAAAGTTTGGACCCAAATGCAGACTACAAAAAACGGAAAAAGGTTTAGAAACCAAAAGCGAGCTTTATTTAAAAGCTGATAACAAAACATGGCATAAATCAAAACGGTGGCACAGGAAAAACAATAACACAAAAACTGACCGTGAGAACATGGAAGAAGACCGGAGTGAAAAACATGAAGCGTGACGTGATGGGAGGACAAACAAACAATGAACCAACAGGGGAACACAGGAAGAGACAAGACTAAATACAGGGAGGGGTAATCAAGGAACAAGAAACAGCTGGGTAAAGGAGGGAGAAACACAAGGGCAACAGGTGAACACAATCAGACAATTAGACACACCAGGGAAACTAATGACAGGGAGGAAAACACAGGGAGAAGGACCAGTCAAGAAACAAGGAGGAAAACATGAGACAGGGAGAATAGAACATCAAAATAAACCCAAACCTAGACATACAAAACTAAAAACATGACATAACATAAGAATCGTGACAAGTATGAAGTTGTTTTATATTCTTTAAGTTGAAGGGGTTTATTTTACACATTTCAACTTAAATGTAGAACTGATTATATTTCTTACAATGACATGTATCACACTTGCATGAATACACTGACAGACACACAAGATTAAGTCATTTTGTATTTAGGACAAAATAAAACCATTATGATTTGTAATGGCTCCATCTGCCCTTATAGCCACACTTTAACCACAAAGCCAACAATAAAATAAAATAACTTGAGTAAGAC
Source organism: Notothenia rossii (assembly GCF_949606895.1). Classification (NCBI taxonomy): domain Eukaryota; kingdom Metazoa; phylum Chordata; class Actinopteri; order Perciformes; family Nototheniidae; genus Notothenia; species Notothenia rossii. The sequence continues at coordinate 33,557,547 of NC_136908.1, forward strand.
AGCAGGGGGCCCTCCTATGCAACACCAGACCTGTTAGGCTTCCTGTGTATATATAAAAGGAAATATGAACTGGACATACAAATAAAGTCCCCTCAAATGTAATATAAAGGATAATATCAGATTGTGATTGTGTACTGCAAAGCTCTCAAGCGTTCAGTTCGCTCTGGCCCCTATTTCGGCTCTGCCCGGTGTTGATCCTGCCTGCCTGGTTTTGGACCTCCAGTGTTCCTGATCTGACCAATAGAAGGCCAACATGCTTATGAGTTTCCTCTTGATGAGTCTCTCCATTCAAATGTATTGCCTTAACTTACGATAAGTTAAGGCAATACATTTTTATATAATATTGGAAGTCAATATGGCCCAAAGTTAACCCGAACATGCTCACCTACACCGCAACCGTCCCTCTTCTTAACTTGGAAACTAAAGGTCCAATTAAATCCAAAACAAGTTAATATGGTGGTTTTAATGTTACCCAAGCATACAAATCTTTTCGCTAACAAGCAGTGGTGTAAAGTTACTTTTACTCAAGTAATGTACTTAAATACAATTTTGAGATACTTGTACTTTACTTGAGTACAAGTAAAGTACAAGATTTCCATGTTATGCTCCTTTGTACTTCTACCCAGGGCCGCCCCTCCCTACACGCAGATCACGCAGTGCAGGGACCTGGGGGCCTCATCTTGCGGAGGGGGCCTCATCTTATGCGCAAATGCGGCGCAATTACGGGCCCCACAGTTCCCACCGATCCGATGAAAGCCCCCGGGGTCTAGACACTGGTGGTGGTGGATGGATAGTTGGGATTCCGTCTGAAGGGGAGTGGCTTAGCTTGACCCTGGATTCAGAGGGACAGGAGGTGAAAGTGGATGGAGGAGGGTTGCATCGAGTCACCTGAAATTACAGCTGTCAGAGGGGAGAGCAGATTTAAAATGGTTAGCGGAGCGCTATGATAGGCTTGTGAGAATAGAGCGAAGTGATTGGTTAAGCTTGGGAGTGACGCCCCCAATCACCTATTGAGAGGAGAGAGAGTAGTAACATGGAAATAGTAAATGAATGAGTAAAGAAGGTCTTCCTGGTTGAACTTGCGCTGAGCTTCATAATATTATTCTGAAATGGACCAATCTGCACAGTGACTACTTTTATTTTTGGTACTTTAACCAGTGCTTGAATTTGGCCGGTACTCACCGGTACATTTTTACCCATGTGGTTCCGGCACTTCTTACAGAGTACCGGCAAGGTGCCAGTACTCAGTAAGATGCCGGTACTCAGCCGACGGCCGCCGGCGGCACGTCATGACGCATGACAATAAATATGCCTAGCGTACCGATGCGCCATGAGATGCTGCCGGCAGAAGCGTGGCTTAATAATAGTGCGAAAAGACAGCGGTCGTCGCCGGACAAGGAGCCGACTGCAAATACAGAAAATGCTGTGCCTGTGTTAGAAATGTTGTCTGACGGGGAGCCTTCTCTGGTCGAGCCTCCTGCTCCAAGTTCTGCATCCCATAAACCACCGTCTGGATTCCCCTGTGTCCTCCTGGCAACTCCATTGATTCCCTCTCTCCTTTCCTGCTGAAAGATGGTGAGTGTACTCAGGGACGAGGAGTCATTTAACCAGCCGCCAGTAGGAGTCAGGCTTTACTTTCTTTTATATCCATAAAGAAAATGTAAATCTGTTTACAGTTCTGTTTCATATGGATGTTGAGAGTTATCCATATATCTCTTCATTTTGATCTCAAAGTGCACCAGATTGATGCATCCAACTTCAATATTTAAAAAAAAAACTTCCCGGGGGAGCATGTCCCCGGACCCCCCTAGAGGGTGTCAGGTCCACTCCCTACTTATAAAAATAGCAGTTTACCACTGCACCCCCTCTAATCTCAGATGCACCCTGAGTCATTTTCTTTGAGTACAGTGAGCCTTTCTAAAATATACAGTAAAGAGACAAACCCACCAGCATTATAGGATATAGGCCTACTAGGACTTTGAGCCAAATACTTGTTTTTGGACTGTATAAATAAATTGACAGTTGCTAATTTAGAGTACTGGCACCTTTTTTATTCCAGTTCAAGCACTGACCTTAACTATATTTTTATCCTAATACTTTTACATTTTTACTTGAGGAACATTTTGAATGCAGGACTTTTACTGTAACAGAGTAATCCTACACTCTGGTACTTCTACTTTTTAAGTTCAAGATATGTGTACTTCTCCCACCTCTGCTAACAAGATACAAAACTTCTGTAAACATTGCGGGTAGATCTTAAATTGAGAGTCATTGTCAGCCATATAAAGAAAATAGCTAGAGGCACCAAATACTGAAGCAACAAGAGGAGACGAGCAAGGACACATCCGGACCACTTATCATTCTGAAATCATAGGAGGACGATCCCTTTATTTTACAATGGGAGTCAAAGACAGGTATCAAAGAAAAAAGCTAGAGACACCAAACTCAATATATAGAGTTTGGAGACATTCACACACACCAAATATAATGAGTCCACCCCATACCAACTTATCTTATCTTACTGTTTGAGAGTTAAATGAGGATCATTCTTTGGTTTCTGGTTACACAGCTATACCTTTCAGATACCTAATCCTGTTCAGGCTCATGATTCACACCTGCCAAAGACCCTTACCACTAACCCAGGGGCGGACAGGCCATCAGGAGACCCAGGACATTGGCCTAAGCAGTAGCAGAGTGAGACAATTATTCAGACCGTGAGATTTACTCCATCCCAGGCTAACCTGGTTCTTCCTCATGATGCCTTGATAGTTTTCCCAGAATCTTTTTAAAACAATGTTTTCAACTGCATAATTTCAAGCCTCTTCTAAATTAGAATAATTTAGAAACCTCAATCATGCCAATTTTCAATCTCCCATTTCTGGCTAAAATCATTAAAGAAGAAAGCTGTTTCTCATCAGTTCATCACCTTCCTGGCATTAAATAAGAGTTTTGATGCTCTCCAATCTGGATTATGGCCACATAAATGGTACTAAGATTAATTAGAATAAGTCCTTTTCAGAAAACAGCCATGACATGTGGAGTTCCCCAAGGGTCCTATTCAACGTTTACATGCTTCCACCAGCTCATATCTTAAATGAAAAGACTAGATATCATACCATAATTTTGCAGATAACACTCAGTTCAACATTACAATAAGTCCTGATGATTATGAACCATTACTGCATGGATCAAAACAGCAAATGAATGTGTCAAAATGTACTGCAACTAAATAAGATAAACAGAAACCATTACTTTTGGTGCCAAAAACCAACAGGCAAATCTTGGTGTAGTTCTGGACTCTTAACTCAAAACCCAGGTCAATAAAATTACAACATCATTATATCCAATCACAGGGCTTCAACGATAGCTGAGGATTATGGGTATTGAGTATTGTAATGTGCTCAGCTTTCCAAAACTCTGAAAAAATAAATGTGTCTCAGAATCGAAACGGAAAAACACAAAAGCATTGTATACAATTTATACCAATTAATAATAGGACAAACTGATGTTTTTTAGTTGATGAGTACTGCAGATATCACTATCAAATAATTTGACAGTGAGGGGGATACTCCCGGTTTTACTATGAAATCGCAGAGACCGGAAATACTGTTTTCACCCGGTGACGCTGGTCAATAGAAATGAATAGGGGGAAAGACTAACACATCTCACAATTTCAGTGGGTGCGCGCAAAGCAAACACTATAGTTAAAATACGTAGTATTATTTGAGGTGAGAACTCAAATAATTTTCGTAATATCTATTGAACTATAGATCCTACACATCCACTGGACGTAGATTCTAAAAGTACAATATACACTTTTCGCTAGAAATCTAATCAAAAAGCATTTTAATGGCCAAGCTATTCTACAATTTAGGATTTTCCACAAAAAATAAATCAGGTGTTCTCCATGTTTGTTTTTTGTCACGCTGGTAAAGTTTATAGTCATGTGACATGGACACCGGTCATTAGAAATGAATAGGAAAACATATTGTATCCATGTCACGTCTTGAGAGGGTTATTTGTGAATATACTACGTCTTGCCCTGTGGACGAACGTAGCTATTACACGTTTTTATGTGAGACTGGGTTGAAACATCACACCCTCCACCCTGATCCTCAACACCGGAGCCCCTCAAGGCTGCATGCTCAGCCCTCTCCTCTACTCCCTTTTCACACACGACTGCGTGGACTTTTTTCTCTTGTAATTTGCACTGTTGAAGAACCTGTGATCGAAGTTTTTAACACATTACATAACTACACCCTAGTATATGTTATGACAATAAATCTTTGAATTTTGAATACAATTTTTTTTAAAACAATGAGCCTACACTTTAAAAAACAGATGAAACACAGTTTAAAGGTGACCTGCAAAATGCACTTTTGTACATCTTTTATACATGAATATGTGTCCCCGGTGTTCCAGGGAACTCACCAAGTGTCAGAAAACACAACCCTCTCTATTTTCCTCCATACCCAAATCTCTTAAAAAGGGGCTGCAACGCTAGTGGAGCACACTCAGGTACTGCGGACCGCATAAAGCTTAGCAGACTCTTCACCTTAACGAAGGATCACTTCTAGGCAGGGTTGGGAGGGTTACTTTGTAAATGTAATCAGTTACTGAATACTGAATACATGCTCTGAAAGTAATCAGAATACAGTTACAGTTACGTGTCTTAAAAATCTAACGTATTCAGATTACTTTTGAATACTTTTGGAATAATTTCTTTTTCCATAACAGATGGGTATGTTTTGGTGAACAGGAGACACTTATTTTACTGTTTTAATGCCTTATCAAGAATTCAAACACAACATCTTGGTGTCATTCTGGACAGCTCCCTCTCATCTGCACCCCACATAAAAAACATCACCCGGACTGCATTCTTTGTACTGTCTTAAAACCTTTCCTTGGAATATGTTATGAATTGTAAGGTGTCCTTGGGTGCTTTGAAAGGCGCCCCTAAATAGAATGAATTATCATAATTATTTATTATCTGAAACGATGTAATAACTTTTAAAACGTTTTCCAGTCACTTGCCCCATGCATTCAGCAGCAGCAGGCCATTCACTTTGATTTGATCCCGTTATGAAATGTCACCATTTTGACAATAAATAAATGCTACATAAACGTTATCTTGCACATTTTATCTAACCATCTCCATTTCTAACTTTAAATATATTTTAAAAGAGATCTCTCTCTCATCTGCGTGCGGGGGCGGGGCCTCACAGACCCCCTGCATCTCTCTCTCTCGCTCAGACATGCTGCAGCGTTGTGCAGTGTGCATACAGTTCTGCCGGTAATGAATATTAGATTTTGTGAGGAAACTTTTCCACCAATAATTCCAATAAGTATTCCAAAATGTATTCACTTCAGGTTTACGAAAGTACCTGTAATCAGATTACTCGTTTTTCAAATGTAACGCCAGCTGAATACAGATAGCCTACTTGATTTTTGTATTCTGATTACGTAACGCCGTTACATGTATTCCGTTACAACCCAACCCTGCTTCTAGGCAACTGTCCCGCCTTAGCTCCTGCCTCTCTGTTGGGCTCTGTTGCAGCGGGGCTACTGCTGTGGTGCGGAGCGCATTAACCAGACTCTTCACAACCAGAGCAATGTAGGCCGCAAGGTGAACCTCGAAAAGTCCTTTAGAAAAGAAATCCCGCTCCATAGAAGTGGAACTACCTAACCTTTAGTTCATAAAAAAGAACGAGTCATGCTTATCCACCAAAAAAAAGTTTGTCGCTAAAATTCCTGTCAATTCTTCTAGGCACGTAATTATTGGCTGAACTAGTCCCTTCAAAGCGTAATAATATCTTGGTCAAAAGTAGTGCCACGGTTCGTCACGTGATCGTGCTACACCAATTGGGTATTGCATATTGTCAACAGAAGTGAAAGATGGCCGCCTACATGGTTACGCTAAACCAGACCAAATGGATTCTAAACAGTTCTGTATGCTTGTTTTATGTCATGTTTTGTCATATGTCTTAATACATCACTAAGTCCGATTTGCGTTATATACGCGGTATTTGTGAGAGGTTTTACTATCTGGGAACAGAGTTGACCATCGAATCAACATTGGCAAGCAGCGTTTATCAGCCAATTCCAGCTACAACAACATTCCTGGACTACCATGTTCGCATCGCTAGGTTCATTGGCTGAGCTCGTGGATTATTCCTTTAGACTGGGGACTTTTTGTCTGTCTGTCTGTTGTTATTGTTACCCTGTACACGTTAAATGCACTCTTAAAATAAACATGACTTGATTTCATACATAGCTGCGTCCAAGAAGAAGGTTAACTTGTTACGTTAAGTAATTTAGATCAATAAAATGCAGTACTTATACCAATGACCATTGATTCATTTATTTACTCATTCATCATTTAATCATTTGATGAATTACATTATTATTATTATTATTATTATTATTATAGATATATATAGATTATTATTATAGATATATATAATATATATATATATACAGGACTGTCTCAGAAAATTAGAATATTGTGATAAAGTTCTTTATTTTCTGTAATGCAATTAAAAAAACAAAAATGTCATACATTCTGGATTCATTACAAATCAACTGAAATATTGCAAGCCTTTTATTATTTTAATATTGCTGATTATGGCATACAGCTTAAGAAAACTCAAATATCCTATCTCTAAATATTAGAATATCATGAAAAAGTATACTAGTAGGGTGTTCAACGAATCACTTGAATCGTCTAATTAACTCGAAACACCTGCAAGGGTTTCCTGAGCCTTGAAAAACACTCAGCTTGGTTCAGTAAACTAAATCACAAGTATGGGGAAGACTGCTGATCTGACTGCTGTCCAGAGGACCGTCATTGACACCCTCCATCAGGAGGGTAAGACACAAAAAGACATTTCTCAAAGAGCAAGCTGTTCACAGAGTGCAGTTTCAAAGCACATCCACAAAAAGTCTGTTGGAAGGGGGAAATGTGGCAGGAAACGCTGCACAACCAAGAGAGATGACCGCAGCCTTAACAGCATTGTGAAGAAGAGTCGCTTCCAGAATTTGGGGGAGCTTCAAAGACAGTGGACTGAAGCTGGAGTCCAGGTATCAAAAGTCACTGTTCACAGACGTGTCCGGGAAATGGGCTACAATAGCCGTATTCCCATGGTCAAGCCACTTCTGAACTCAAGACAACGGAAGAGGCGTCTGACTTGGGCTAAGGAAAAGAAGCACTGGACAGTTGCACAGTGGTCCAAAGTCCTCTTTTCAGACGAAAGCAAGTTTTGTATTTCATTTGGAAGTCAAGGCGCCAGAGTCTGGAGAAAGGCTGGAGAGGAGCAAAATCCAAGTTGCTTGAAATCCAGTGTGAAGTTCCCACAGTCAGCGATGGTTTGGGGAGCCATGTCAGCTGCTGGTGTTGGTCCACTGTGTTTCATCAAGCCCAGAGTAAATGCAGCTGTGTACCAAGAGATTTTAGAGCACTACATGCTTCCGTCTGCTGAAAAGCTCTATGGAGATGAGGAATTCATTTTCCAGCATGATCTGGCACCTGCCCACAGTGCCAAAACCACCAGTAACTGGTGTACTGACCATGGCATTACTGTCCTCGATTGGCCTGCAAATTCCCCTGACCTGAACCCCATAGAGAATATGTGGGGTATTGTGAAGAAGAAGCTGAAAGACACCAGACCCAACAATGCTAATGAGCTAAAGGCCGCTATTGAAGCATCCTGGGCATCCATAACACCTCAGCAATGCCACAGGCTGATTGCCTCCATGCCACGCCGCATTGATGCAGTAATCCGTGCAAAAGGATTCCCAACCAAGTACTGAGTGCATTAATGGACATTTTCAAATGTTTGATTGTGTTTTGCTGTTATAAATCTTTTTTTTTTACTTGGTCTGAGGAACTATTCTAATTTTTTGAGATAGGATATTTGAGTTTTCTTAAGCTGTATGCCATAATCAGCAATATTAAAATAATAAAAGGCTTGCAATATTTCAGTTGATTTGTAATGAATCCAGAATGTATGACATTTTTGTTTTTTTAAATTGCATTCTTCCAAGAAGAAGGTTAACTTGTTACGTTAAGTAATTTAGATCAATAAAATGCAGTACTTATACCAATGTCCATTGATTCATTTATTTACTCATTCATCCCTCCACAAATGAAAACAACACTGATGAACCATAAAAACGAGATTTATTACAAATATAAAAGGTATGACATAGAAAACAGTACAAAACAGAATAAGGACACTCCTATTCCTCACTGTCAGTGTCAGGGCATTCATCGTTCTCTTCCTCTGTTTCTTTTTTATTTGCACAATTTGAGCAATGACATAAGTCTGTGCAACAGAGTCCTGCAGAGAAGCATGAACATCTCCCTTTCTCACACGCAGACTCTTTGCAGCTGCAGTGTATCACATTCAACACACTGTCAGGGGCAGGATTTCTTGTCATCCAGGTGACGTGTATGTTCCCATCCTCTATTTCCCAACCATATCCAGCAGGTGATGGAGCATTTATTTCTCTTTTGAGACAGGACCTCATTATTGCTGCCTGGTAATTTGCCCTTTTGCATTGCTGATGGAGGGCATCAGGAGTAGGGGGAATGCTTAATTCGGGCAAGGCCGATGATGCCATACCGAAAGCCTTGTACCTAGCATCATTTACATTTTCAGCTGCTGGCTGATCATATAGGTGACATACATACCGGCAAAGAAGTGCAAATGTTGATTGCTCCAAGTTAAAGTTAGTACCTAAACTTCTAAAAGCCTTAAGGTAGTCATCTTTCTCACATGCAACAGCAAATGACTTTCTTTTACCTTTGCCATAGAAAGCGCTTGGGGAGTCACACCCAGAGAACGTGTGAATTCCAATCAAGGCTGAACACACACTGGTTCCGAGAGCTGATGACACCATGGCAATGGCAATTATCCGTGTCCTGTTGCCAGTCCCTGTGAAAACATATAAGCTGCATGGCAAATCAGCCTGCAGACTTACAGCAATGTCTGCCACATCAGTGTCAGAGCTCTTGATGACGACAGCTTTGTGCTCCTGTGCAACATGTTGGGCATGTAAAAACACCCGTGTGTCACATTCCTCATGATCACACTGCAGGTCAACAGACTGTACACCCTCCATGACAGTTACACAGTGGCTTTGATTTTGATGGGCAATGTACAAGCTGAGGTTTTTAGCCACTGTTGTGAGGTCTGCATATGTCCATGCCACATAAAGGAATTCGGCCAGTGCTTCCTTATTTTTTCCGTCAGAGAGAAACTTCTTCCACTGGGTTGGAGTTCTCTGATCTGGGCTGAAGATTGTTATTAGTTGTGACCCTGTATCAGCTCTACGGGACCGTTCTAGGCTTTTGATGCTGATGGGTGGATACCGGTCAGTGACAAAATCAATGCGTGTACACTTGTGATGCAAAGCAAGTTGGAGTATGCTCTGCAGTATGGTCCCTGCAAGCTCTCCAAATGTTGCTGGTCTGGATCGCATGGCCTGCATGACTGCCATGCCATCAAAAAGAATGGCACCACCAATTGGAACTTTGTCAACCAAGCACTCTCCACCTTTGCTCTCCAATAGATCCATGAGAGCTGATTTGTTTGTTTTGGCAAGTGAACCATCAGCACTTGCTAATGGATATGACACAGTTCCCAAGGAATATAACAGAATTTCCCTCATTTCAATTTTCCTGCTCTGGCCAAGAATGAGGAGCCTGGAAAATAACTTCTTGTCAGCACGCAAAATCACTTCCTTGCCTGCTGCAGATTTTTTTGGGGGGCTTTTTCTGATCACTGAGAGTCTTGAGTTTTTGTGATATTATGGGGGCAAATATGTCAACTGTTTTGGATAACAGTCTCTGCTCCATAAACTCCTTTACAGCATTTTACCCTTTTCTGAGGCAACAAGCAAATCCTTTGTGATTTCTCCTGTTGCTACTCTTCCAGAGTTAAGACACAGAATGCCGTGTTGGTGTACATCAAAAGGGTTGAGCATGGAATCAATAGTGTCCAAGATTCTACTCACAGCCTTTGCATCAGCAGAGATGCGTGTCTTGTCCAGGTCTTTTCTTGTCCGTAGCTCAGGAGATATCCCTGCCATTGATTCACACTGTCTTGCTATCGCGGCTCTTTCATGCTGTAACAGTATCCAGCGATACACTGCAGACCGATTTTGTGTGATTCCTGTCCAGCCACCTTTGGTCTTGGCCTCTCTGTTAAGTGTTTGCTCAATAGCCTGGTCACAAGCAATGGAGGCAAATCCATGAACACTTTGTCGCTGGACAGTCCACTGGCCTTTCACATTCATGTCAATGTGGCAAGAGGGATGTGTGACGGGCAGATTCATCATTTCCAGCCAGTATGCAGGTAAATATCGAGCGTAATTTACTTGATCGTAGGCAAAAAACCATGGCATTATTAAACGGACGGTTGACAGGTGAAGCTGCCAGTTTGATTCTCGCGTTGCTCTCACAAAAAGGAGGAGTAGCTGCATCATGTCAATGTATGAGCTCCAGAAAGCAAATGTTGCATTCTCTGTACTCCTCCTCTGCACAAAGTCTGCATATTTTGAGCACATATTATCAAACCTCTGATCTGCACTCAAAACATCCATCAATCTGTCAGGAAAGGCACATTCCATCTCAGTGATGACATCTATGCACGCAGCTCTCTCTTGGGGTGGCAAGGAGTCCATGAAGGTGATAAACCGGATGCGCTGCAGACTCTCATATAGAAGTTTATGAGCCCTCATGCTGCGATTGTAGTGATGGCCATTGAGTACCCCATTGATAGATCCTGGGGCAACAACTTCAGATTCAATGAGGATATCTTGCAGTCCTGCATCTTCAAACCTTTTGCCTAGAATACTCAGGTAGGACATGCATGTATGGAATTCTCCTAGTCTAATCACTAGACGCTTTGTAAACTCAACATCCTTCCAGCGTATTTGCTGTGCTTTGACATATATAGCCTGGTCAAACACTAAAACTATATGATCCAGTTCTAGCTGGTCAGCAATCTGAACACTTCGCTTCAGGATAGTGTTGACTGTTGACATCTCTGTTGGTGAGGCTTCAATGACTGGAAGATAATACAATGCGGACTTCTGCAGAGTGTTTTCATCCTGAAGCAGTGTATGGAACCCTGTCCAGCTTGGGATTGTACAACTATCCGTACATGTGGACTTCACAAAAGCATATGCCATTTCAGCTTGTGCAGCAAAGTGGGTGTCCATTCTGCATGTCGCTGACTGCACTGGTTGACACAAGTTCTGTGGCCCTTGCCTTTTGGACTGATGGTAAGGTTGTATAGGCATTGGGGGGGGGGGGGGGGCTAGGCTCTATTGCTGTGGACATAGGCTTGACGGGCAAACTCTGGAGCATAATTCCATTTGTATGGTGAGTAGTTCCACGACCCGATAGTGTCTCCTCACCAAAGTCAATGTTCTCCCACACAAGTGTTGTGGGTGTCCGCTTTGAGAATCCCTTCGGTATTTTGTCTCTGCCTTCTACTAGTGTCAGTTGGGCAAGGCTAGTGTCTAGACTCAAAACTGTGTCCCATGATGCACAATGTCCCAGTCTGTTAAGCAGTGATACAATGCGTGATGATCCAGTTAAATGTCGAACAGTTAAACCTAAAGCCAAGGACTTGGGTGTCTGCTTGCGGCCCTTGGAAGCAAGGTACACAATGTCTTAACAAACAGACAACACTTTCAAATGTACGTCATCATCAATGTTGACATAATGATCCAGTGTTGGCTCCTCAGTGGCACCTATAATCCAGCTGACCAGATTGTATAGTCCAATGGGAACAACAGTTTGAGATTCAGTGACATTTAGATTTTCAGAAGTGGGAGGCCATGGGCATGACATGCCAGGAGTGTCACTAAGCAGTCTTTTCAAAAACAACGCTGCTGTATACAGTGTCCTTGTGTCCTCTTGTGTTGTTTGGCACTTTGTTCTCCCTGTTTCATTGTCGCTGTCTCTCTGGCTCAATTCATTGGACTGTGTTGTTTCCGTACAGGATGGATCTGGTAGCATGTCCACGAGTGCATCCTTTGACAGAGTCTCAGCAAAAACCAGTTTGCAGACGTTGCGCTTGGTGGGCATGTGAAACGCTAGCTGAGGGAAATCTTGAGCCAGCCTCTTCTTCAACAGATCCTGTCTGTAACACAACAAAACAGTGACAATTACGAGTCGCAGGAGTACCATCAAAAGCAGAGAGTGGTGGAGGCAGTGGCGGTTCTACGGGGTGGCACGGGGTGGCAGCTGCCACCTCAGAAAAATGCCTTGCCACCCCAGCTGCCACCCCATTTGGCAGCTTTGTTTAGAAAGAAAAGTTGTGGCTCATTGGACATTTATGAGAGAAAGTCTCTAATGTCCGAGTGCAAGTGAATGCAGCACAAGGCGCAAGCCTTGTAACCCCTCCCCCCCCCCCCCCTGGCGCGAGCTTGGAAATATGATTGGCGGCAATTTCATTTGAACGGAAGGACAGCGCAAAACGAGAAGCATTTCGGATACAAGTAGACAGAAGGAATGAGGTATTTGCGGTCAGGGTATGGCTGGGGTAGGCTACAGCCATACCAATAAATGGCTTAGTCCCACCATGAAAAATGATGTTAAAGTAAGCAAAATAAAGTCTGCCAACTCGCGCCGAGTAAATTGCACAGACAGCAGTTAGTAAGATTGATTTCAGCAGCCACTTGTCTGGAAATACCGAAGACTAGAAACGGTTTTGAACACTTTTGTCACGTAGTGATCGTCTTCTCAATAGAACATCTTTGATAATGTCTTCTGGCCAATCAGAATCACGATAACGGCGTGGTGTTGTTGCAGGAAGTCCCAACGGAGAATACTTTTGCTGTACTACATCTCTATATACATCGGTACAACTATAAGACCCCACGGTTTGATGATTGATAGGTGTGTGGGCTGTCTTTCATTTTGACACACAGAACAATGGGGGCTATCCACCCTCTCCTCTCTGTGAGCAGCAGCAGGTTCAGATTTCAGAGCAAAGTAACAAAAAATTAAAATGGCATTCATTTTTTGAAATACGTCGTTTAGTAATATATATTTATTTAATTTTCTTCTTAAGAGAGCACCAGAATGTGTATTTGATGTTAGTATTTCAAAAAATAAGATAAGAAGTAATAAATAAATAAATAATTTAAGAAGATGACCTTACATGTGTAAATATATGTTTCTTCTTTGTGGGTTTCTGCCCCCAAAAAACAGTTTCAAGTCCTGAGAAGGTCAAATAAGACGGTGTGTAAAACTTCACTGCACAGCCAGAAAAAAGTAACCACTTTGATTAACTAGGCCAGTAGGTAAGGGCTTTCCACTGGATAATAACTGCATCGATGTATGTTTTAGCTGAATACACATTTTGTAACCCTAACTGATGCAGTTAGTCACTTCTTTAATTGTTCTTTCTGATGTAAAGTCAAGGTTGTAACTGTTTACAATGAAGTTGTGGGGCGCTGAACTGTTCCTTTGATTCTTTTGAATTATGATAGTAATTACTGGTCTTTCAAATTTGAAGGAGGATGAGCAAGCATCTTGAGGAACATTCATCATTAACTCCTCCAAAAAATATAGTTTATTAAATAATAACACTGAATATGTGAATCATAACAGTGATTGACAGCTGATAGGAATAATATGATGGTTAATATTATCATATTCATACAGACACACATCGATGAGACAGTTAATGTACTTAGAGCAGCAGTCTGCATATTTGGTACCCCTGCTGGTCTAAGAGTTAAATCAACTCATTCAGTTAAAATTCATTAAATTACGTGTGCCACCTTATATATTTATATTTAAGGCTTTACTGATGTGCCACAATAATGTCACCTAATGTTATTGAGTTAAAATATCAATATTGTGGCTTTCCAAGTTAACATTGATTGATATGACTGTGATTAAATCAGCATATACTTCTGCCAGGGGATGCCACCCCTGAAATTCTCCTGCCACCCTCTTGCCACCCCATGAATATTTGTCTAGATCCGCCCCTGGGTGGAGGTGGTACAAGACATTACAGACTAGAACTAGAATCTGCCATACAGCACATTTAACACCATAGAAGCCAAATAAAGGCCCACATCATCACAAACAACACTACACACTACACACTACACATCAGCTGTTCTCCATGTTGCCAACTGGTACATAATAATAATAATAATAATAATAATAATAATAATAATAATAAATGTTATTTATATAGCGCTTTTCACAACTCAAAGATGCTTTACAATAAGAGGGAGGGTAGACAAACAAGGACAGGCAAATAAGTAAATATAGTCAAATAAAATAAACCAAAAAAAAGGCAGTCAAGAGGAAGTTGAGTAGTTGAGGAAGTTGTTGAGGAAGTTGCACATGTCTGTGCAAACAGCAAGACTTAAAAACTGTTTCTCCAAACAGGCCTGTCATACACATTTTGTTTAAAGCTGGCCTTGCACATGATAAATAATAAGACTTGTATTACATTTCAGTTACCTGTAGTTTGAAGCATCAACAACTTCGTTTGCTTTCCCCATGTCAATGAAGGCCTTCCTCAGCTGGAACATTCTAAGCACCTCATTGTTGACAAGCAGCCTCTGGCGGATGATCCTCTCACAGAACAGCTTGTAACTGGCATCAAACATTGAAGAAGTAAATAAATGGATAAATGAATAAGTGTTGTGATTGTGTGCACATATAACAGAAGGAAATTTGATGTTTACTTATATAATGTTAAGTATGTGTGTATATATATATATAGCCATCGCCGACACACACCTGGACTTCAGTCTGGTGGTAGTGCAAATAAGTAAAGCAATCCAAGGAGAAATAACTTACTGTTCTGTCTCTGGTTTGTCAGGTCTCAGCAAAAACTTCAACCTCCAGAGCCACACAGTCTTTGTCTTTTATATGTAAAAGAACGCTTTGTTAATGTTTCAGTATTACACAGTTGATCCCTTTGTTGCTTGCCTGCTTTGATGATAATTTTCTCCTTCATCTTGCATATAATGCACAGGGCAGGAAGGACGGGGCCAGAGCCTGCGATTGGCAGGCCTGACCTTGATCGTAGCTTCTCTGTTTGGCTTCGGTACGTGCTGCTAGACGTCGATGGGATGGGCTCGACCTCGAGGTCCTCCCTAACGTCTTGATCTCACTCACGTGCGAGCCGTCTTTCCACCTTCGTCATGGCCTTTTTGTCGGTCAACCTTCTGTAGCATGTGTGGTGGAAGCCAGCGTCCTCAGGAATATCTTCGAACTCGAAATCAAGACAGTGCTTGTGGTTTTCAGCCACCACGTTCCGAGAGTCTCCCTTCAAGCCGAGCCACCGTTGTAAGCTTGTCCTGTACGTATTCCATCTTGTATTGGTAAAATAATCAACCTTTTCGTGCTTCACAGACGTAATATGCATGTAACAATGTTTGTGTGTTGATAATTTTGACTTTTTGAGACTTTCTGGTGTTTTTTCCTCGTCCCCGCTACTCAATGAAACCATGGCGGTCGCCATTTTTTCAAAATCTGTTTGTTGATACCGGTATATGCAGCTACCCAATTGGTGTAGAACGATCATGTGACGGACCGTGGCACTACTTTTGACCAAGATATTATTACGCTTTGAAGGGACTAGTTCAGCTAGTAATTACGTGCCTAGAAGAATTGACAGGAATTTTAGCGACAAACTTTTTTTTGGTGGATAAGCATGATTTGTTCTTTTTTATGAACTAAAGATTGTGTAGTTCCACTTCTGTGGAGCGGGATGAAACGATAACAGGGTTCACCTTATGGCCTAATGTAAAAGAATGTAATGTATTCTCTCTATATGGCGCTGTTGTTCACAACGAAGGATACATTCTTCTTCAAGGCAGGGAAGGTTTCGCAGTACGCAGTCTACTGACCCGCAGTTGCTGCCTCTCTGTTGGACTCCGGTACTGCACCTTACCCACGAGACGTTGTAAAAAAAGCAGTAACCACCAACGCCACAGTCACCCCTTGTCGTGCGGGCCGGATGAGGATGTCTGGCGGGCCGGATGTGGCCCACCCGTTGGTGGTCACTGTCCTACACTATATTATTCAAATATAGCATGATAGGTCCACTTTAAATGTTCCAACTGGAATTCATTTATATTGCAATATTAAAACCTACACACTAAGTGCCATTTTCAATTACCATTTCATTACCGTTTTGGTCGAACAGTGTAAAAAGCTAATACCTGTGTACTGTGCTGGCTGCTGTCTGGCTGTTTTTAGGAAATACTTTAATAATGCAAGAGCATTTTCTAAGAGCAGATCACACATTTCATACAAAGACCTAATTGGTTTTGGTGTGTTCCTTGAAATTACCCAAAATTATGTTTATACATTATTCAGATTACAAGTGGTTTATTTGGATGCCACTTGATTACATTTTTTTAAACAAATATAACAAGCTGTGATTATGATTAGATGCGCTCTTAAACATTGATAGTGGCCTGCTTAGCCATAAATATTACTGCCTGATTTGTATCCATTAAGGGTTAGGCTGACCCCTAACCTCTTACACTATGTGCCAGATTTGCTCCAGTTTGTGACTCTTACATCCTCAGATCCAGTGCCTGGATACGGTTCCAGGTTCCTGCCGTGCGGACTGAGGCTGGGAAAAGGAGTCTTTTTTATTATGGTCCTTGGTCTTGGAATGAGCTTCAATCACGCCTCAAACTGACGGCACTTGTCTGTATAGCATGTTTTAAATTGAAGTTGTTTGAAGTCCTTACCACCAGCTGCTCTTGCAGTAATAAGTAGAGCACCTTTCTTACTGTCCTAATGTGCAAAATGTAGTGACTGCTTTTTCATCTTTTGTTTTCTTAGTTATGTTCTCTGTATTTTATATGTTTGTTTTATGTGTTATGTGTAACGTTGCTGCCTTCTTGGCCAGGTCAGCATTGCAAATGAGATTCTATCTAAATGCTTTTACCTGGTTAAATAAAGGTTAAATAAAATTAAAAAAATTAAAAAACCTACATATTTTATGTTATACAATATTAGGCATTACTCATTTTATACCAAACAAGATATTTCAAAATCTATGTTTTGAGTTTGGTGCAGATGCATCGCTGAATAAAGAAGCTTACATCAGAAATTACAAATCCTCACCCTGTTCATATCTACTGACAGTAACAGAAGTCTGCGGGGGACTTTAACTCATGTGTACTGATATCAACAGCGCTGTGCCAGAGGATTGTCCTGAAAACAGCTGTTGAGAAAGAATACAACTTTATTTATGTCACAAAATGTTTATTTATTTCAGTATGGTCACTGGTCGAGTTCATGGACACCTTTGATGTTTTCACCACACCTGCTACACACTGGATTAAAACTTTCCATCGAAGTTCCAGGGCCAGTTCAAAATCAGGCTCTCTGCCCTCCTGAAAACTGGTTCTCATTTGGAACCAACAATCTGCCGAGCTGGAACTGAGTACCATACCGTCCAAGCCTTACGCTGAACAACAGTTCATGGCGAGTACAGCAGAAATAGAGTAGAAAGGTGTTACCGGGCCGAGGACGCAACCACACATTTTTATAAACTCAGCCAGGCATACGTATTATTACACTTTTAAAAACCACTTGTTCGTTATCATTGCCCATTTTGGAGAGCAGCACACTGATTCAGCATCCGAGCCGTTTTTCTGTTGCTTTTAAGAGTAATCAATACATAGACTACAAAAGAAGTCATGTGGGACTTTTGCATGTTAGTCAGAATGGCTTCAGTGGCTGTGCTAACATCATCTGTTGGAGCTATATATTGCTTTATTATTTAACAGATGAACATTTATTTTCTTTCTGTTTTTGTTTATAGTAAAGGTATTGTTGTTGAGTTTTGTTATTTAAGTTGGTTAAAGTAGTTTATGCTTTCATGTATTTATGAGATAGGTGGTGGTGGGATTAGCGCACCGGTAGGCCAACCCAGTCTCACGGCATTTCGTGTTATAGTCACGATAATTTAATCTATTGATTCGTGTTCAACGTCACGATTCTCCCCTTTTTTTTTCGTGTCA
Source organism: Notothenia rossii (assembly GCF_949606895.1). Lineage (NCBI taxonomy): Eukaryota > Metazoa > Chordata > Actinopteri > Perciformes > Nototheniidae > Notothenia > Notothenia rossii. Next base: position 33,575,580 of record NC_136908.1, read on the forward strand.
CACAGAACGATTTTAAACGCAATGTATTGCTATTGGTAGTATGTTTCGTGCCTGCAATACGTCTTTTTGTCCGGTCGGGCCTTGGAAGACCGGAAGCTGTGTGTTTCATAAAAACATCTTCTTCCTCAATATCAAGCCACGATTATTGTTTTTGATTTTAAATCGTATAATGTCGGACTTTTTTTGCCATCTGTGAGGAAAATAAATGGGGCTCAGAGCCTCAAAATACTGAAATCTGTATTTTTTAAATCTTTTTTTCCTTCTAATTTGTTATTCTTTTCTAAATAACACACTGTTATTTTCTCAACAATAACATACAATTATCCTTGTTTTTATTTATTAGTTGAATTCTATCATCTCAGGCTTTTTAGCCATTCCTCAGGAACTGAATTTCAAAATAAAGTCACCGGAAACAGACGTAGGCCTATAAGGGACATTTCGAGCATCATTGCAATACACACCACACATGCACTGAACTGATTACCCAAGATCCTGAGCTAGAAGCTCGGTGATTGGATTGTTTAGCCGCAATGCATGTTGGGATACGGTGTTTATGCAATATGAAATCCGAAAAACATTTAAAGTGTTCTTGCTTTTCTCTTTGGAAGTCATCACATAACGGCATTGTAATACACAGTTCGGCTGCATTAAATATTACACATCTACCGTAGTTCTTTATTTATAGAGCCCTGAGGAGAAGACTTAAGACAAATTGGAAGAACTTCCACGAAAACTGAATATGTGACGTGGATCATAAATATATCAGCAATTAAACAACATCTTCAATTTCTCTTCACACAATACGTCTCCTTGCAGTATCAACCTTAATTCGGCTGACTTTTATATTTGATCCAATTGGTAGATAGGTTATACCATACACCATAACCATAACTGTGCACAGCTGATATAAAAGGACTTGTAGTTTTTAAAGATATTACTGATTTTCTTTGAATATAAGAATTTAAATACTGAGTTGAAAGAATAGTCAGGGGGTTTGGGTGATGGGAGACACACCTATGGATTCAGAATTTCAATAGCTTACCATTACATGACGGATATGCCTTTCTGTCTGTGATGTTTTACAAATCAAATATTACAAGGAAAACATATGAAATAGTATAGCAATATCCTGTAAAATTCTGTGAAAAAATGAATAAAACTACACATCTTCAGATGTTATACATACACAAGTGTCCTACACTAATAATACAAAGTTGTTATGGCTGTGTGTACCTTGTGTACACCGCCTAGTGGTTAAAGCACGTTATTGAATTAGTTGTGTATATGATATGTCAATAAACCTTAGAAAATCTTTAAATCTTGAAAGGGATGTGCAAAATAGCCATTATATACAGTCTTTAATTAACTATTAGTAGAGAATAACGAGTAATGAATACTTTATAGAGATCTGCAGATAAATGTTTACTCTTCTCAAGCACCAACTATCAAATATCTCTCTTGATTATTGGCATTTGACAATCACCTTCCCTGAATTGTACTCAGGTGTAACTAAAGTCTGCTTTAAGGGTTGTTTATATTTCACATTATTAATCAGAATCTGCAAAGTAACTCAAAAGAATTTAGTGGAGTAAAAATACCAGGTTAAAGGTGGGGTAGGTAATTTTGGAGAAATCAGCTCAAGTGCGCAAGGAAAAAATCTGCCACTTCCTTACAGAGCCCCTCCTCCAACACACACGAACGCGCACATGACCAATGAGGGCACGAGATAAGTTTGTGCACAGATGGAAGGCTGACAGGCAGGTAGGCCATCCAGTTATTTTAGCCGGGCCGGCTAAAATGATTGGTAGTGCTTTTTATAGTACTACGGCTTCCACAGATGCATTTTTTGTATGGATCTTTTGTCAAAGCACTTAAGATATTCATTGCTATCGGGATGATAAGAGCATTCCATGGAATATTTAAAAAAAAAAAGTATCTCGAGCCGGTTTCTCAAACTTACCTACCCCACCTTTACCCTCTGAATTGTAGTGGAGTAGAATTACAAAGTAACAATGAGCTGTCATGTGGGTATATATTAATGCTGCGCATTATGGACACAAGCGATTTTCACCCATTTATTAATTATGTGTTTTAAATTTGTACATACCAATTTGTTTCCTATCGCCTAAACCTCCAGGGCTGTACACAGTTTAATACTGTCAACTATAATTTTGGGAAAAACGAAAACGTCTTTTAAAACTAAAATTCCCAGTAGAGACGTGCCATAGAACATGTTGCGAACATAGGTTGCGAAACACAATAGCCAGAATGTGTAGTTCTGGGGGGGCGTTCGAGTCCAGTTTTGGATAGTCTGCCGTGGTTTCGTTCGATTTCAAAGAGCTGTTTGACGCTCGGCGTAACCTTGGCGCACTGCCACTCCTACATCCAATACCAGAGCTTGAAGATTAATCACGGGGACTGTAGTCCCAAACGATAGCTGGGGATTATGTCTTCGGCCATCCTAAACTCCGAAATGTTTTTCGGATTTCATATCGCATTAACACCATATCCCAACGTGCATTGCGGCTAAACAATCCAATCACCGAGCTTCTAGCTGAGGATCTTGGGTAATCATTTCAGTGGCTGTGTATCGCAATGAAGCTCGAAATGTCCCATATAGGCCTACGTCTGTTTCCTGTTATTTTTATTTTGAAATTCAGTTCCTGACGGACGCCAAAAAAGCCAGAGATTATGGAATTAAACAAATAAATAAAAACAAGGATAATTGTGTGTTATTGTTGAGAAAATAACAGTGTGTTATTTAGAAAAGAATAACAAATTAGAAGGAAAAAAATATTTTTAAAAATACAGATTTCAGTATTTTGAGGCTCTGAGCCCCTTTTATTTTCCTCACAGACTACGAAAAAAGTCAGACATTGTACGATTTAAAATAAAAACAATAATCGTGGCTTGAAATTGAGTAAGAAGATTTTTTTATGAACCCCACAGCTTCCGGTCTTCCAAGACCCGACCGGACAAAAAGACGTGTTGCAGGCACGAAACATACTACCAATACTACCAATCCGATCCAATTGGTAGATAGGCTGTATTTACACCATAACGGTGCATAGCTGATAGAAAGGGACACCTAGTGGTTAAAGCATGTTATTGAATTTCATTATTTTTATTATTAGATATTTATAGGATCCCTATAAAGTATATTCATTACTCGTTATTCTCTACTAATAGTTCATTAAAGACTGTATATAATGACTATTTTGCACATCCCTTTCAAGATTTCAAGATTTTCTAAGGTTTATTGACATGTCATATACACAACTACAGTGTAGTTATGCATTACGTATATGTACGTAATATGTATTATACTCGTATAAGATGTATGTAGATAGTATAAGAAATGTGCAGAATATGACAGTTTAATGGTGGAGGTATACACACATATTGATAGATGTCTTGTAATGCACTGTTGAGGAACCTGCGACCAAAGTTGTTCATCTCCGACCTTGTCAGGTATTGAACATTCAATAAATAAAGAACACATAATTATTAAATATAAAACACAGAATTTGTGTGATTATACTAACTGATTTATAAATAAACACCACTGCATATTAACAACTGTTACACATGCTGATGTAACGCAAATGTTTCCAACTTGGGATAAATAAAATATATCTTATCTTAAGATGATCAATGGCTACTGTTGAGATATAACATACAGAGACATGTATAGTGTATGACTCCATGTATTACTGTGTTGGCTACCATATATTGTTTATGTAAGTAGCTGTGACTACTACTGTGTTCATTGGTTAGCGCTGTACCACATGATTGATGATGTCACTACCTGGGGTATAAGACCGTTGGAAGTCACGTCCCTTCTCTCTCTGTCCTCAAGTCTCTTGAGATGTGTGCCTATAATAAATAACACCGTGATGAATGGCTAAACTTGAACTGCTGAGATTATTCACCTTTCTGCTGCAGGAGACAAAAGGTATAAGTCTAAATCTGCTAACAGCTACTGCCATATTTGCAAAATGTGCCTCTGAACCTTGACAAGTGCATGTTTCAGGCTTATCAATTAACAACAGGAGGGGTCACAGACATAAGACCAGCTGTTAAATAAAGCTCTTCTGACCTTAGCTGGCATGTGGGTATATATTAATGCTGCCCATTATGGGCACAAGCAATTTTCACCCATTTATTAATTATATGTTTTAAATTTGAGTGTTCCTATCCCCTAAACCTCCAGGGATGTACAGAGTTTAATACTGGCAACTTGTTATAATGGGAAATACGAAAACGTCATTTAAAACGACAATTTCCGGTAGAGACGTGCCATAGAGAATATGTTGCGAAACACAATAGCCAGCATGTGTAGTTCTTGGGACGGGGTGGGGGAGGGGGGGACGGGGTGGACCCGTTCAAATCCAGTTTTGGACAGTCTGCCGTGGTTCCATCCCATTTCAAGTGCTGTTCGACGCTCTGCGTAACCCTCGGAGCACACTCTCCAATCACAGAGCTTGAGGACTATCACGGGGTTTGTCAATCGAAGCGGAGAGAATACTTACTTCCGGGTGTAATATTCTCTAAAGCAAATTAGCTGCTCTGACCCTCGGTCCTGACAGACTCCAACTTGTGTTTATTAATCAAACAAATAAATAAACACAAGAATAATTATGTTTTATTGTTGAGTAAATGGAGAATTGCACAGGGGAAAATAACGTATCTATGCCACAATTTTAGATGCAGATTTTGTTAAACTAATACGTTTGCGCTGTGGACCAACACTATAAATTGACGGGGAAGGGGGTAGCAATAAAGATAACACCATTAAACAGTTACACAACATAACAGAAATAATATCGATAGCAGCGTCCCTAGCAACCACCTTGGTAACAATTAAAACGTTGAATGGACACAATTTCCTGAAGTAATCTTAGTAATAACTAGCAAACTAAAGATCATGTACATCCACTGCACACATAATCTGAAATAGCAACTCATATTTCTCGCATCAAATGACATCAAAACGCATTTTAATGGCCAAACTAACCTTAAAATAGGAATTTTCCACCGAGAATAAAACGAAGGTCGGCCATGTTTTCTTTTTCTGCAGTGAGACATTTGAAGATCACGTGACATAGACGCCAGCCATTGGAATGAATTGTGGAAAAAAACGTAGGGATCCTACAATTTCAGAGGCGTTTTTGTAGAAATACTACGTCCCAAGTTGTGGACCAACGTTATTACATTTTTTGTGAGACTGGGTTGGGCCATCAGGAGACCCAGGACATTTCCCAGTAGCCTGAGCAGTGGCAGAGTGAGACCATAATTCAGACCGTGAGATTGACTCCATCCCAGGCTAACCTGGTTCTTCCTCATGATGCCTTGATAGTGTTCCCGCAACTGCATGGTAGTTATGAAGTGTCTTCTAAAAAAGAACAATTTAAACACCTCATCGTACAGAATTATAGTCGATTTCGAGACTCCAATTTCTCCTCAGCTCATCACCTTCCTGGCATTAAATAAGCATTTTGATGCTCTCTAATCTGGATTCCGGTCACATAAATGGGAATAATTAGATGAACTTTTTGTGTCAGTTGGTCTTTTCAAATCTCAAAAACAGCCATGAAATGTAGAGTTCCCCAAGGGTCCATTCTTGGTCCACTTTTTTCAGTGTTTACATGCTTCCATCCGCTCATATCTTAAAAATAAAGATCTTACCAAGATTTAGCGGAAACCTAATCCTGGTCAGGTCCTACATTATTCACACATGCCCAAGACCCTTACCACGGCCCGAGGGGCGGACAGGCCACCAAGGACATTTCCCTGTGGCCTGAGTAGTGGCAGACTGAAACAATAATTCAGGCCGGGATTTTGACTCCATCCCAGGCTAACCTCTTCTTCCTCATGATTTCACCTGCTGCACTTTGAAACCAATCTGAAACTAACCCATAGGATGTCACATAGAGCTGCACTTCTTATAGCTTGTTGATAAAAACATTGTGTGACAGATTGAGCAGGACAAAAAGAGAGATCTTGTCTTTACTCAAATTGTGGCAAAATATGTCAAAGCTGAATTAGCAATATTTCATGTAATTTTAGAACTCGATTGTCAAGATGCTCGGCTTGGGTACAAAGTCCTTCATTGTATCATGTTATTCGGACCCTTTAACCTGCTTGTTAAATGTTTCAATCCAAAACAAATTTAAATAGAAAAAGTGTCTCCCCCAAAAACCTCCATACCAGACGGTTCTGAACCGAACCCTTTTCATGTACTTACCTGAATAAGTTTTTATTAAGGCTGGTTAAAATGGTGAAGTTCTTTATTGAAAAAATAAAAATACATATATACTGTCCAGGCTTGGATAGTAATGGATTACATTCAACCGGATTACGTGATCAGGATACCATAAAAGGTAACTGTAATCCTTACAGTTACATAAATGAAAAGACAATAAATTACTGATTCTTGGGATATGGGACAAAACAGGTCTTTCATTGGATAGTCTTCTTGTTGTCTAAAATCAATAAATTAATAATAAAAAAAATACTTAATCTAAAAGAATCTTAACATTTAGCTTTTTTTCTAGTTATTTCATAGGTTCAAATGTGAGCATTTTACAAAGAGGTTCATGTAACCTGTCCTCGGCAAGACTACGAAAGAAAAGTGTTTACTGTATAAATGCTACAAATGCATAAATATAGAAATACAATGAAAGTAATGGCTAAATAACATATCACATAATTCCAATCCAATCCATTTGATTTCTATAGCACATTTAAATACAACAGAGTTGAACAAAGTGCTGTACATCAACAACTGTATAAAAAACATAGCATGAATACACGAAAAACAGACAGAACATGAAACAAATGTAAAACACGAGGCAATGAAACCAGATCAGAAGCCACAGACTGAAAAACTCTCCTACATGACGTAAAAACAATACAAAACACTAGTAAGATAAAAACCCAAATTTAAAAGCACAAGTGTCATACCTGGCCTGTAAAAGCCAGTGAAAAGAATAATTAAACATTTTTATCAGCCCTGATTAATCAGCAAATGTCCTGTTCATCTATAACTTTGTAAACCCCTTCTCCACTTCCTGCTCTAACAGTGGGACACTTGGTCTGGTACATTTTCCATTTGATGATATTTTAAACAAACCATCTTGACTTCACTGCAGTCACCGCTTTAACATGTCAACACCGTCAGAGTTATTTAATTTCTCTTGTTTTTATTTGCATTGCATTTCATATTGAGGTTATCCATACATTACTGTAAGTTATCAGGTTATTTTGATACTCAGACCAGGTTACATCACTCTGTAACTTGTAATTGTAACGAAATACAATGTCAAAGTAAGAAAGAAAATAACAACAGAGCAGCCTGGCAGGAGCAGTTTGTCCGGCTCAGGTCACCACCGGCCCTCAGCACAGGAGGCGGGGGGGGGGGGATGACCAGCAGCGCTCTGTTTAAGTGAGCATCAATCATGTCTCCGAGGCTGACCCCACCCCCCCTCCCTCTCTCTTCCCTGCAGCGCTGCTATTGGCTGGCAGCAGAGCGACCTGCTCTATCAGTGTCCATTCAGGGACAACAATGAGGCTGAATCTCTAATGACCCCATCCAGGCTGAAGGGTCTTCCTCCTCCATTCTCACAGCAGCTTTGGACGTGACCAGCAGCCTTCCAGGGGCCAAACACTGGACCAGGGAACCTAAGGGACCGCAATGCTTTGAGAAAAACTGTTCAAATTAAAGCTTTATCACCAAAGAACATCCAGGAGGAGACCGACACTGTTCCATTGCGATTACTTTTTGATCCATCTGATTTTTTTAAGATTCCATGGATAGGAACCTCTGATGTCAACACGTTTTGAAAAACCAAAATGAAGCCAAGACTCTTCCTCTCCGCCCTGACAACTTTCTATATTTTGAGTAAGTATAGCTTATATTCTGTTCTCTGCAGCTGTGTGAGGGTGCATGGAGAGAACTTTGCCCAGAGTTGTGTTGTACTTTGAATTTGACATTTGATAGAACTAAAACCTTTGTCACTTAAGTTATTAATAATCCAGTTAATACATTGAAATCCATAATCATCATCATAACAGTAAGTTGTTGAGATCAAGCTGTTCTCCATAGAACAGTCAGTTAGATAAACAGGTTGTAACAGCAGTGGTGTATCACCCTTGTGTTTTAGACGACTTGACTTGTTGTCAATTGGAAGAACTCTGCTGTGTCCTCTTTACTACCAAATATGACCCGTCCTGATCCATGACTTCCACTCTTGTGAAATGATTCTAACTGATCTCCTGCACATAAAAGTAAGACATTCAAACTCAAAAGAGCTGTAGATCTGATCAAATAGAAGTCAAAAAGACTAAACGTGTCATCACATTATTTACTTGGTGCTTCTTCACTATCAGCCACATCTCCTGGCCTTCCAGGCTGCAGGAAAACCGATTCAACCTGAAATGTCCATGACCAGGGATAGATATACAAAGTGGTACATAAATGAAGCCTATCTATAATCTATGAAGGGGTCTCCTTGAAACAATTCCTTAAAATATTAGGACCTAAATACCTTGGTGATAGGATGTCATTATTATTAAGCATCTTTATATCTTGAGGAAAAAATACAAGATTCAAGATGAAGGCCATCGAACACAATACAACACAGGGCATTCGGTCAAATTAGATGCATAAAATACATAAATAGAATACAAATAAACATATGTTATAATAATCAACATTTTTGGGTGACACAAAATATTTAAAACAATTCTGTGTCTAGAATTATTTTATACACCCAGGACTAATTTATTCCAAACATTTATTTAAAAAAAGATAAAACCTAAAGATCAGGGGCCGTATTCACAAAGGATCTTAGTGCTAAAAGTAGCTCCTAACTGGCGAATTTAGGAGAAACTCCTAAAAATAATGGGCGTGTCAGTCTTAAATTTAGGACTCCTAATTGTATTCACTAAGAGCAATTCACAAAGTATTTTAGGCCTAAAAGTAGCACCTAAGTTTAGGAGAGCTTAAAAGTCCTCGAGAGGACTCCTAACTCAGTAAGACCTATTCACAAAGAATCTGAAAATGCCTGCGAGACGAAATGTTTTGGAGACAATGGAAGACTGTGAATTGATCAAGAGATATGGCTAAATCGTGAGGGTATCAAACTTGTTGTGGAATTAGTGCGGGATGCAATAACACCCCCGACTAACAGGAATAACCCGATTAGTCCGGAAATAAAATGTTTGGCAACACTACGATATTTAGCAACAGGGAAAATGCAACTTTGCAAGGCCGACAATTTAGGAATATCGCAACCATCAGTCAGCCGTGCCATAAACCAAACCATCAACGCGCTCTCTAGACCACATATCATCCAACAGTTTATCCGGTTTCCTTTGGACAATCAACAACTACACAGGATCAAAGCCAACTTCATGGCAATTGCAGGTATGCCCGGTGTGCCCGCTGCTATCGCACATAAAATAATTGCGCCATCAAAAGATGAGGACGTGTTCGTCAATAGAAAGAAAGTACATTCCATCAACACGCAGATTGTTTTCATTCATCATGATAGGGGGACTTGAACGGCGGTATGGGCTGTTATTGAAAGTGTTTAAGTGCTGGAAATATGCTCATTGGATAATAGTTTGCAGGGTGCTTTTAGTTGCCTCCTTGATTTAATGCAATTTACGTATTATTATTGTTTGCTCTCTCTCTTTAACGTGCATATACAACGTCATTATCGTGGTCTGCACAAACTTGTCATCATGCGTGTATTCTGCTAACTGCACTGTCCATAACTATTTGATAGGAATACATTTCTAGCCTAGGCTATTTCCTTGTTTTAGTGGGCTCGTTTGTGGGATGTTGCAGATGAGTTTCACCAAGACCGCCTGCTCTGAACAACCAATCACCGTACTGACCGCTTCTAAACTCATGCACGAGAATCGACGTAATCCATAGCAACGGCGCGTCACTCTTAGTTCACTCTTAGTGATTTATCCTTAGTATGAGTAGGTCTCAGCGGCTTTGTGAATAACTTTTAAGAAAAAACTCCTACGTAAAATGTTTTAGGGCGAGTTAGGAGCACTCCTAGCGGTAAGATAAAATGCTTTGTGAATACGGCCCCAGGTATCTTGATTTACATTACATTTTGGATCAAGTCTGTAAACTAACCCAAAAGTTGAAGAAAACCTGTTTATTGGAGGAGAATCGGAGCAGCTTAGCATAAGAAAGGAAGCCGTGCAGACGTTGGTGGAGACCCTGTCTTCAGGTCACACCACAGAAAGGGGTTAGAGTCTGTGACCTCTGACCTCTGGGAGGGGGTTTGGCTCTGGATCGTCCTGGTCAGTGGAGCAGTCAGCTGGGGAACCTTTTGTTTCTGTGCCCACCCCCCCAAAACCTCAGTCTCCTAAACTGACCTTCACACCCTCATCTCCATAACACTGCCCTCAGATTGAGACCTTGTTAAAAATATGTGTAGAAGGTAATCCCCCTACAGCTGCCCATGACCGTGTCCTCGACAACCCCCCACCGTCCACGTCCCCCGCTCCCACTCCTCATTCCGACTCACATGCCGGCAGGAACACCCCTCAGTTTAAAATCCCCAGCGGGGACACAAAGGGCCTGTGGTGGCCGGCGTGTCACAGAATAGAGTCCAACATCTCAATCTGTGCAGAGTTTAGACTCCTGCTAACACGATTTACACCATCTAAAGGTGCAGTTGTAAAGGCCTTCATGTAATGTTGACTTACTATGTGAGGTGTTCATTTTTTATTTTTTATTTAACTAGATAAAAGCATTGAGATAAAATCTCATTTACAATGCTGACCTGGCCAACAAGGCAGTAACGTTACACATTATTACACATAACACAGACATATCAAATACAGAGAACCCAACTAAGTAAACAAAAAGAGGAAAAGCAGTCACTACATTTTGCACATTTGGGACATTAAGGTGCACTAATTATTACTGCAAGAGCTGCTGGTGGTAAGGACCTCAGACAACTTCAATTTAAAACATGCTATAGGGACAAGTGCCGTCAGTTTGAGGCTTGATTGAAGGTCATTCCAAGACCAAGGACCATAATGAAAAAGACTCCTTTTTCCAGCCTCAGTCCGCACAGCAGGAACCTGGAACCGTATCCAGGCACTGAGTCTGAGGTTGTAAGAGTCACAAACTGGAGCAAATCTGGCATATACAGTTGAAGCTTACCTAAAATGGCTTTATACATTAATAAACACCAATGCTGCATCCTACGCAGACTAAGCGAGAAGTTGAAAAACAACATTTAAGTCTGTAAAGGAAGCCAAGATAATAAGCACACACTGCTTTAGTGAATTGTAATGCCACGTACCTACAGTGGTTTTATTTAAGTTTCAGTCGGTGTGGAATCTGTAATGCTTCATACTTGCAGTTTGAACTCTAAAATCCTAGTGTCAGCAATTATATGCAGTGTCACTGAGACAACCTTTCCCTCATCCAGCACCAGTCACTTGTCTGCCCACCACATGGAATAGTCAGCCTGTAACTGAAAGTGGTGTTGATGCTGCTTATTATTTCTCCCATTAGATTACAGTCTCCAGGCCAGCACTACTTCCAGGGTTATCAGGAGCCGCTCTATCCTTGTGTTTTGTAAGGTCTAATGCCCCTGACACACCTACCCGATTTTGGGAGTCAGAAGCCGTCAGAGGCAGTCGGGCATTCGCGGCGCCCTACTCAGGTTGGTGTGTCCTGCACAGTCGTCTCTTTACGGCACATTTTCACATCTCCCGGAGGCCAAAGAAAGTCGGGACAAAGAAATCACTCTGATTGGCTGTTCAGCTTAGCGAATCAGTGCATGAGAAGCGAAGCGGAAGTGAGGGACCAAAACAAACGATTAAGAATTCACACACAGACGGTTAATCTTTTTCATTTTCATTTCACCCGGACGCAAGAGTTTCTTTTTTATGTTTACATGTTTTCGATCGACGAGAGAGAGTGAAAATGGAACCCAGACGCTATTTGTTGTTTGTTTATATCACGCAGCCTGTTCTTCTTCTCTCGGTGTGTAGTCTGTCTTCCGGTTGTTGGCTCTTTTGAATGATGAATACACACTACCGCTGCCTGCTAGTAAGGACAGTTATTGCCACTCGTCAACTGTCTTTGCGGTGTGTTCGTAAGCGGGCGACGTAGCCGACGCGGGCGGAGTAACTGACGTAAAAGTCGGGACGCCTTCGGTACGCGTTCTTTGGTCTCAGGTTGGTGTGCAGCGGCCTTTAGTGTCCTACCAGGACACTAAGACCTTACAACTTATTCCCCTATAAATGATCCCGCCCCCCCTGTGTGAGTGACACCTCACTGATTAAAACTGCAGGAAAAACAGAAGCCTCCTCTCAATCACATCAGATAGATGCGTATTGATCCACCATTCACAATTCTGCACTGACCATTACTAAATCAATCCCCAAATGCAGATGGGGCACCCCTATCCCAGGGCCCCATGGGGCCAATATCAGTTTATGCAGGTAACCAGTCATCAATAGGTCAGGAAACTGAAATTGAGAAGTTGCTGTAGGAAGACTGATTTCAAACTGCATTAGCATTATATTATTACAATAATTTACACTGCCACTCTTTATATTGTATGATATACATCTTGTATGTTTCACCTTTGAGCTAATTACAAAATAAAGTTAAGTTCTGAGAAAACGCTTTGAGTAGGGCTTGGAAGCTAAATGCTAAGGAGCGATAATTAAATGCTTCCCTTCTCATCTCCCTAAGCATGAGATACACTGTAAACATCTGTTACCAAAGGAAAGACAATGCTCTCCCACAATTCTTTGCTGCAGCAACATTTAAAGGATGCACCATGCGGCATCTTAGCATTGCAGTTGCAGTCTCTTCCTGATGAAGTCAGCATCACATTTCTCCTTGACCTCACAGTGGTTTACATACTCCTCAAGGAAAAGACATTGAGAAAAGATGTTGTCTGTAACCGTGTTTATTTCTGCTGTGAAGTTGGGTATTTTAACATGAGGGTCTTTGAGGATTGGCTTTTGGAGCCAACATTAAGTAGCCCCTTAACAAACTGCAGTTTTGACTCTGTTTGTTCAACGGGTATAAAAAAGGTTTTTCAGGAAGAAGGTTTAAAATAAGACCCATAGAGGTTTTTACACCAAAATGTAGGTCATTTAACACTGAAAATATAAAAAAAAAACTATTTGGAAACCAATTTTCTCCACAGTAGTTTTGTTGAGTTGTTGAAAAAGTAAATGAAGAGTTCAAGCTGCCCTAATGCCTATGTCTGTAATCTATTTAAAACTGCAATTTGGGACACAGAAATAAGCTAGCGAGATAGCGTTTAGACATTGAACTTGGCATATGAAAAAATGACCAAAAGGCCTGGGTAAGCCCGCTACAGCCTAACCCTAACCCTAAGCCACTACAATAGTTTGAGAGTTTCACTCCCATGAGGAGGACAAAGGATGAAGGCCAGATCACAGCTGGCCCTGCCTACATTTTCCCACCTTTTAGTTCAGATCTCCATCTTCATATTCACTGTTGAACTGCATCCTCTTGTAAAACAGATATAATATAGAAACACAGGGGCAAGGGAAAATAGCAAATGGAAATATTACAAGATATATATATTGTTTTCATGTTGTGACTTTAATCTTCTCTGATTTGTTCATATTAAACTCATGAATCAAACATGTTAATGGTATGTCTCAAGATTGAAACCATTAAATATGGAGTCCAACCCAACTTTTAAACCACTAATCTTCCTTAACTTAATATTTCTTATTTCCATTCTTGTCATTCCTAGCTAAAATCTATTTAGCCCTCCAAATGTGCCTTTGAAAGTGAGGGAAAGAGCGGGCAGAGGAAAATAAATGAGTGCAAGGATCTAAGGACTCCCTTCACTTTCTCTGTCTCTTGTCATTGGGGGGTCGGCAGAGATCTGTGAACTTCATTCCAGCTGAACACTAGCAGTGGAGGCTGGGAGAGTCGCTCAGGCTGGACACAGAATGCCATCCACCCACCCCCCCCCACCCACATCTGCAAATCCATCCTCCTCACCTCTGACTCATGACCCCTGAGGGGAAGGGGGGTTCCAAACAGGGTGCAAGTGTGGGGGGTTGCTGGTCATCCCCCACACTTAAATAAATCTCATTATGGTAGCAGCCATCTATATTGAAAATAGTGCACTCTCAACGCTGTGCTCTTAATCCACCTCATAGAGTCAGCTTGTGGGGACTAGAAAAGGCAACATTTAACTAGCCTGAAGTGCCTCAAGGTTGTTTTCTAACATCCTTCATACATACACTGAACAAAAATATAAATGCAACACTTTTGTTTTTGCTCCCATTTTTCATGAGATGAACTCAAAGATCTAAAACATTTTCTATATACACAAAATAACAATTTCTCTGAAATATTGTTCACAAATCTGAAAAGATCTGTGATAGTGAGCACTTCTCCTTTGCCGAGATAATCCATCCCACCTCACAGGTGTGGCATATCAAAATGCTGATTAGACAGCATGATTATTGCACAGGTGTGCCTTAGGCTGGCTACAATAAAAGGCCATTCTGAAACGTCCAGTTTTGCTTTATTGGGGGGGTCTGGGGGGCTCCGAAAACCCTAGGGTTAAACCCTAACCCTAACATGTCACCCATTGAGCATGTTTGGGATGCTCTGGATCGGCGTATACGACAGCGTGTTCCAGTTCCTGCCAATATCCAGCAACTTCGCACAGCCATTGAAGAGGAGTTGACCAACATTCCACAGGCCACAATCAACAACCTGATCAACTCTATGCGAAGGAGATTAGGGTTAGGGTTTAACCCTAGGGTTTTCGGACCCCCCCAGACCCCCCCAATAAAGCAAAACTGCACGTTTCAGAGTGGCCTTTTATTGTGGCCAGCCTGAGGCACACCTGTGCAATAATCATGCTGTCTAATCAGCATCTTGATATGCCACACCTGTGAGGTGGGATGGATTATCTCAGGAAAAGGAGAAGTGCTCACTATCACAGATTCTTTCAGATTCGTGAACAATATTTGAGAGAAATGGTTATTATGTGTATGTAGAAAATGTTTTAGATCTTTGAGTTCATCTCATGAAAAATGGGAGCAAAAACAAAAGTTTTGCATTTATATTTTTGTTCAGTGTAATATATGTATATGCAAATGGTTATACATCCTTACAGTATGTTGCTTCATGTCTTGGATTTCTCTGATACACTGAAAAAACGGAAACGTTGACTTTAATTAAATGTTTTATGTCAACAAATTTCACATGAATGTATTAGGATAGTTGAAAGCAATAATATTAAGTTCAAGTTTAACTTAATGGACGTAAAACATTGAATTAAAGTCAACGTTCAAGTTGTTTCAGTTCAGCACATCTTGAGTTGTGATTTCTTTTACAAGACAATATCTAAACAACAAGCAATATAAACGTTATAATCAAGCAGTTCATGCTGCAGTGAGTTGGGGGGGGGGGGGGCAGTTCTGCTGTATGTCCAAGCTGTGTGGAAGGCTGTGTTTTATAAGTGAAAAGGCATACAACAATGTCATGTTAAAATGTGTGACTTTGTGGTCATGGTATGTCACATCAGTCCATACCCCTCCTTGTGTTTGGCCAACAGGAAGAATTGTAGCTAATTTGGAAGATATTTTAGCAGTTCTAGCAAAGAACAAAAAGTCACATTTTCCTCACACCCTGGCATTTAAGATGTCTATTTATGGAAAATGTTTTGGTCCAACTTGTCCAAGTTTGGAGATACCATTGAAACATAACTTTTAAAAAAACGTAACAGTGGCATCTGTTTCTAGAATCAGTGTCCTTGATACTGCCTTTTCTAATCAGTGACAGGACTCTGGAAAGTCATGTTCTGTTGAAATATGTTATGTAATATCTCGTTGCAAACCCTGTTGTGTTGGTGTAGAGGTTGAAATCCCAGAGACTGAGTTTTCTGCTGCTTTTTCAAACTTGGTGGTATCTGCATTCTCACCACTAAACTAAGTGAGACTCGTTTGTTTTTGGTTTTGAAGAGATATTTAAAATCAATGATAAAAGAAATGTGTACTGATTTGTTCATTGAGTGAAAAGGACTGTCACTAGAAACAGACATGCAGGGGCCAAGTTCAGCTGCAAGTCTGTGTGTGAGACAGCTCATGTTGAGTGGGCCGGCCGGGGATAAACAGATGCAGAACTGGAGGTTGACATTGATTAGGAGTTGTGCAGGTTCAAGTGCAACGGCCATTGTCACTGCCTTACAGCTGGGAAGGAAAGCAGCTTTATCAAGGGCTCGCTTTGCATATGAGGACATTACCACCAAAAAAGACGTAGACTGCAAATGTCACCAAGGTCACACAGGGGAGGGGACAAGGGTGAGGCAGAGGGCTCTGGTGGCATGGGAAAGTCACCTCGGAGATGGATCTGAAAGGATGGGAGAGGTGGGGGGTGGAGGGATGCATTAGAAGGGGCAGATGGTGCCCTTGGGTGCATGGTGGCTGACGGGAGTTTTTACAGAGGTTGCTGTGGGAGAGGTGCAAATCAGCATAGTCACAACACTATTGTCACACTCGGCCCCGCTTCAATAAGGGTCTCCTAACTTGACCCTGGCCAGTGTTCTCCCCCCGCTCGGGTATTGTTGTTGCCCTCTTTGGCTGGTTGGCTCTCTGGCATCCAGCTTCTATTGTGGTTCGCCTTTCCGAAAGCAGTTCAGGCCGCAAAACCAAGTGCACTATCAATCAGTGAGATCGCTCCCGGTGTAGAGTTAGGGTTTTCAAGCAGTTTAGATTGGTTTCTCTGGGGCTCGGTGTCCGACAGAGAAGCCCCCTCTTTTGCTATTGTCTCTGGAATCCTGAGATGATTGTGCGTTTGGGATGAAAGATAGGTACAATTTCCCATTAGCGACCAAATCCTCCCAACGCCTTTAAAAAAATCTGTCCCGCAGTTAGAAGATTCTGTTATTCTGTGTTAGAGTAGAAAGTATACTGTTCTCAAAGACTGGTTTCTTCAGCTGTGGATTCAACAAGTTTGTGCAGTTCAGATTTATTTGCAAAAAACAGCCAATGCAACAAGTGTAGAGCTTAATGCTGTGTTACTGCAAATATGCAGAGACTCCTGGGTCTATTTATACTTTAAGTGAACTAAAGTTGATCCATGACAACATCTACAGTACATACATTAGCAACGGCTTTAACTAGCAACACGTTTGTTTTATAGTTGTGTGTGTTTGTAGGAAAAATAGGTTATACTGTTAGTGATCTCAAGATACACTGAAAAAACTGAAATATTAACTTTAATTAAATGTATAATGTCAACAGATTACACATAATTGTATTAGGTTAGTTGAAAGCATAATACAAAGTTTAAATAAAAAGTAATTGGGTCAACTTAATATTATTGCTATCAACTACCCTAATATTAAAGTAATCTTTTGAAATAATACATTTAATTAAAGTCAATGTTTCAATTTTTAAATGTTTTTCAATTCTAAGAGATGAATGTCTTGGTCCTTAATGCGCCTTCCTTCACTTCCCTAATGTTCCGGAAGGTTTAAAGGCAGTATGAGCCTGATTACATTTGTGGGTTTGAATATTACTCTGGATTCTGGACTCTGGATGGTCAAGTAAGCAGACATGTGTCATTCATTGTCTCCCTCTCTGATGATTCTTCTCCCCCCCCTCAGATGTATGTCTGGCCTCAGAGCTGTCCTTCCTGCTGGAGCCCAGCGATGTGATCGCAGTGAGGGACCGCCCGCTCCTGCTGGACTGTGGGGTGACGGGCGAGGAGCCCATCATGGTGACGTGGCGAAAAAACGGGGTTCCTTTCCCCGTCAGCCAGCGGATCCAGGTGCTGGCCAATGGCACGCTGTTCATCCAGAGCTTCCAGAAACGCAGAGAGGGAAGCGACGCGGACATGGGCGAGTATGAGTGCGCCGCTCAGAACCGCTACGGCATGATCGTCAGCCGCAAGGCCAAGGTCCACTTGGCATGTAAGTGTTTGATGCTGCAACCCAGAAAGTGAATGTTACATTCTGAATCTAGATGTCATACAATTAATATTTCATTTTACACAACATGTTCATAACCAGCGATGTTTTTTTGCAATGTTGTTGCAATGACAGTAACCATTCAAATCACATTCCCAGGCTAGCTATTAAATGAAGAGAACCTGAGAAGAAAAGTGTCAGGACCTCGACTGATGAACCCAAATGCACGACCCAGAGACAAAGTCTTGAATATATAACAAAAAGTATAATTATTATCACAGTTAAGGTAATCCCTCTTAACAGAGTAGGTGCTGGAAATAACAAAAGGCGCTCACGAGGAGGAAAAAACTAGCATAACAAAAAGAGGACTTAATAAAAACTTAAACCAACAAAATAAACAAAATAACAAAACCTGACACGAGAGAAAGCGATCCTTTCTTAGCTGAGGCTTGGCACGACCATTCGGGGAAACAAACAAGACGAGCTGACACAGGACAGGGGAGAGACAGGACTATTTAAACATGAGGTAAGTGGGAAAAGGTGGAAACAATCCATCATCACTGATGATGGCGGGAAAAACACACAAGGGGAAGAAGTAACAGGGCCTGAAATGAAAGACAAGAGGTAAGTACCAAATAAAACAGGAAATGACAGACAAAATACATAAACATAACCAACACATTTGACGAGACACAACAAGGCAGCCGGTTTGCACATTCTTTTCTGGTTAATACGCACATAGAAGAATAGAATTGGGAGGGATGACACCCTCTTTAATGGTCACACATGCAGAGCACACAGCACGCAGAGTGAAATGTGTTCTCTGCATTTAACCCATGCTAGTACCAGGAGTCTAGTACTAGGAGCAGTGGGCAGCCATCGCACAGCACTGGGGGAGCAATGGGAGTGAAGGGGGGAGGGGGGTGTCCGGTGCCTTGCTCAAGGGCACCACGGCAGGGCAGGAGGTGAACTGGGACCTCTCCAAGTAGCAGTCCACACTCCATATTTGTTTTTAGGTCTGGTCGGGGACTTGAACCGGCGACCCTACAGCTCCCAGTCCAAGACCCTACTGACTGAGACACTGCCGGATAGTTGTGCCTATTTCAGTATTTCTTCATAGTCTCGGTCTCAGACACAGTACACATTCCTCGGGACGTCTTTGGAGTTTTAGTATTCATTTACAATAGACTTCGAAGCAGCCAGTCAGCCACCAGGTGATCACATTACTGATACTGGTCCAAAAGTGACACACCACTGGCAAGGACAAAGCTAGTCTCTGCTGGTGCTGTGGGGTTGCTTGAGTTTTCAGTGAGCGAGGGTGCTCTGAAATGTAGTGTTTCCCTCTAAACCAAATGTGTTCTGCAACACCACTGCACACAGCTACGCAGTTATAATAATGATCAGATTTATATAGCGCCTTTCATGAAACCCAAAGACGCTTTACAATAGGAGGAGGCGGCTAAAAGGAAAAACAGTCACACAACAGGGACGAGTAAATAACAGTAACAGTTACAATGTCCCTCTGTGTTAAACACAAGGTGACATACTGTACATAGCTGAAGGGATAGATAAGGTTCACAAACCAGCCTACATACAAACACCTCTGGATATAAAATGTGTTTCTATGGGCATCCCCCTGCAGCACAAATGCTCTGATTAATCAATGTTAATGTTGTAAATAAACCACAGAGCTTTCTTGGGGGTGATGGTAGGGACGCTATGGCTATTCTAGGGGGAGCTTAAGTACCCCAAATCCCCTCCCTGGCCTATGGCTCAAAGGGATCTTCCCATAATAGTGACCTTCACTACAGTGATGTAACAGTCATTGATCACTCTCTAGTCCTGCTAACTTGAACATCACACCGTCCTTGCTTTGTTGAGGGTTGTTGTTTTATGGATGCAGGATAGGAGGTAGATTGTATTTATTAAATAACCAAAAATAAAATTCCTGAAGTATTTTAATATACAAATACCTTCATTCACCACGGGCCGAACCCTAAAGCAGGGAGGATGTCCCACAGATAGTCGCCGCATGTTGCCTTTTTCCTGTCAAAACATCCAATAGTCCTTGTTAGAAATGATGCTTCACATGGTGCACACCTCTGCATCATACTTAGAAACCAAAGCCCTCCCAGGCTCTTTAATCCTTTGTTGTCAGAGGAACAGACGCTGCTTACAAACCCCTCAGCAAACATACCAGCACTCATTATAAAAAACTATAAATTACACTGTCCAGCACATGTAGATCTACATTACTGTACTCGCCTACATGTGCTCAACACACACACACACACACACAGACACACACACACACACACACACACACACACACAGTGTCTGCAGGTCACCCTTGAAAAAGAGATATTTTTATCTCAAGGGGCTTTCACCTGGTTAAATAAAGGCTACAAACAATCAAACAAACAAACACACACACACACACACACACACACACACACACACACACACACTCACACACACACACACACACACACACACACACACACACACACACACACACACACACACACACACACACACACACACAAAAGGTTTCTAATGACCTGCTGGCCTTAATCAATAAGGTGTGTACAATGGATGAGTGTTCTGCAAATGAGACAGCAGCACCATGGCAACTCATTGCATTGAAGTAAGACCACCTCAAGATACCCATAATTCTCCAGGATTAACCATAGACCCCTGGTTTTATGGTGTGATTGAAGGGAGTGGGGGTGGGAAGCAAAAGGTTGTATGCAGTACAGGTGTGTGTGTGTGTGTGTGTGTGTGTGTGTGTGTGTGTGTGTGTGTGTGTGTGTGTGTGTGTGTGTGTGTGTGTGTGTGTGTGTGTGTGTGTGTGTGTGGTTCTCTATGTACTGAAGGGTCACAGGGTAGAAGAAAACATTTATATTCTTGTAAACTGTGCATGCAGAATGCTACATGAGCTCTGACTCATCCTCTTAAGCTACATAAGAACAGGGTTGGCAGGGTTACTTAAAAAATGTAAACCCTTACAGTAACTAGTTTCATGTCCAAAGATGTATCAAAATGTAAAGTAATGTAACCTGATTACTTTCAGTTACTTTTGGATAACCGCAACATCGAATGCAAGATTAAAAAACAAATAACAATTAGATGTGTTTAGCTTTATGCAACAATGTAACCTTAGAAAAGAAGAAACCAAGATATTTCATATCGGAAATGTACTTCACACATGCTGTTTAAGCTTAATACATTCATCAAAAGCATAGACTGTATTTTTGTTTAACCTGGTGTCCATCTACTGCATTAATGAATACATGTGTTTAAAAGAAAGAAGAATTTAAGTCGCCTAAATATAAACCATAAAGAACATTCCTTCAGGAAGTCTATGTATAACATATCCATCTTCATTTTATAATGTATTGTAACGCTGTAATCCTGCTAGCAATCTCTATTTTTGAAAAATGTAACAGTAATCTGATAACTATGTTTGTATCCTGATTACATCTTCTCGTTACATGTAATCTGTTTCCCCTGTTAAACTGCATTATAGAAATTATACTAAAGATATAAACAGCTTTTATGGGAGAACTAAGGGTAATCACGACGAGTGGTCAACCCACCTGAATTGATAGTATGCCCTGTCAATGTTTCTAGTGTATCCAGGCTCATTAGACTGATGTGTGTGTGTTTTGCCCTGCAGCTCTTCCCAAGTTCCACACCCACCCTCTGTCCATGTCTGTGGACGATGGAGGCGTAGCTCGCTTCCAGTGTCAGATCAACGGGGTTCCTGAGGCCAACATCAGCTGGGAGAGGGGCCGAGAGGCCCTCAACACCACCGACAACAGGTAGAACAATACACACCTGCACTACAGTGTGGGAAGACAGCTGCTGCTTCTACTGCTACTGTACACACTCAAATACAACTAGGACAAAGACAAGAACAGACATTTACAAGATTACAATCACTGATACGTTAAGTTTAAGACCTTTTATTGTACATTATATGGAATAAAACTCTACTTTTAAGGTTAGGATTGAATGGTGCATGAAGGATTTCAAACCTTATTAAATAGTGGCAACCTTTATCTCCAATTTGATAGGACATGGTTGGTAATTATGGTCTTTTTATTCATATCATTTCTCAGGGGTTAGTGTTAAACCTACAATCTTTGAACATGTCAACATGTATCATAAAGTACATATATACAAATTAGGGCGGGGCAAACCATCACGAAACTCTAGGAAACCACCAAGACAGAAAGTGGAACAAGACATGACACAAAGGTAGTGTTGTGCAACTAAATCAGGGAACACAAAAAGCAAGATCAAGACAACACCGTGCTGTAACAGGTGTCCTGTACATTGTGTTACACCACAATAGTTTATTCAAGTACAAAACATACATAACTATACAAATGTGTTTACTGTGCCTCACCTGCCTGCCCACCTCTCCCTACACAGATATACTCTCCTGCCCATGGGTGTTCTTCAGGTGTCAGGCGTGAGGCAGCAGGATGCCGGAGTGTTCCGCTGTGTTGCCACCAACATAGCTAACACCCGCTACAGCCACGAGGCCATGCTCAACATCAGTGGTGGGTGGACACACATGAAGCATGTGATATACTTGTTAAGTTAAGAATGTGTGGAGTGACCAAGGATAAAGAGTTCTATTCCCTCTGGCTCTGTACTTGTAAGGATATATTTAATGTTTATATGTACATAGAAATTGAGTTATCTTCACTTAAGGGATAATATAGGGTTAGCTCTTCTCCATGAACCAGTCTCAATCACAGCCAGAGCCCATACAGTGTTACCATAGAGTTTACTTCCTGTCTGTGTTCTTCCGCTGTTCCCTTTAGTGTTTACTTCCTGTCTGTCTTCTGCTGCGGTTCCCTTTAGTGCTTACTTCCTGTCTGTCTTCTTCTGCTGTTCTTGTTAGTGTTTACTTCCTGTCTGTTTCCTTCTGCTGTTCCCTTTAGTGTTCACTTCCTGTCTGTGTTCTTCTGCTGGTCCCTTTAGTGTTTACTTCCTGTCTGTCTACTTCTGATGTTCCCTTTAGTGTTTACTTCCTGTCTGTTCCCTTCTGCTGTTCTTGTTAGTGTTTACTTCCTGTCTGTCTTCTTCTGCTGTTCTTGTCAGTGTTTACTTCCTGTCTGTCTTCTTCTGATGTTCCCTTTAGTGTTTACTTCCTGTCTGTGTTCTTCTGCTGTTCCCTTTAGTGTTTACTTCCGGTCTGTCTCCTTCTGCTGTTCCCTTTAGTGTTTACTTCCTGTCTGTTTCCTTCTGCTGTTCTTGTTAGTGTTTACTTCCTGTCTGTCTTCTGCTGCTGTTCCCTTTAGTGTTTACTTCCTGTCTGTGTCCTTCTGCTGTTCCCTTTAGTGTTTACTTCCTGTCTGTCTTCTTCTGCTATTCCCTTTAGTGTTTACTTCCTGTCTGTCTTCTTCTGCTGTTCCCTTTAGTGTTTACTTCCTGTCTGTCTTCTTCTGCTGTTCCTGTTGTGGCGATCCAGCACTCACACAACATGAAAGAATGAAACAGAGAGGAATCAATAAAACACAAACACAGACATATCTGAGCAGTAATTATTATTTAGTTGTTGCAACAAATAAACAATAATGGGAAGTACATCACCTGCTGCCACAGCAGCCAATCGCGGAAATGCCCCCCTACAGTAGCAACAATCATACAGCATATATAGCCACTGCAATGAGCACACACACATTTTCCCTAAGCATGTTTAACACACACACATGTTATCATGCAGCCTACCACACAAATGTCACATGTTTTTCTCTCTGAAAGCTATATATGTTTAAACGTCATCGTCTCATGACATCCTTAGGATTAGTTAACTAACAAAGGTTAACTGTTTTTATAACCTGAGGCCTTCCTGAACTTCCTCTACCCTCGGTGTCAGCTCACTTAAAATGAATACATCTATTGATAATTCAGAACGACCATTGTCTCTCTAACTGTGTGTGACCCAACTCAGTAACACACATCATATGGAATACCATGTGATCTTTAATGAATATCAGAAATACGCTGTATTAAACATTCCGCTATAACATTCCCTTTAGTGTTTACTTCCTGTCTGTTTTCTTCTGCTATTCCCTTTAGTGTTTGCTTCCTGTCTGTATTCTTCTGCTGTTCCCTTTAGTGTTTACTTCCTGTCTGTCTTCTTCTGCTGTACCCTTTAGTGTTTACTTCCTGTCTGTCTTCTTCGGCTGTTCCCTTTAGTGTTTACTTCCTGTCGGTCTTCTTCTGCTGTTCCCTTTAGTGTTTGCTTCCTGTCTGTCTTCTTCTTGTTGTTGTCCATAACTCTCTGTATTTTAACCTCTTTCCACCTCTTTTTCTCTTTTTCTTCTCTTTTTCTGGGGACAGTTTAGCCATCATGAATCCCAAGTATTCCATGGTGTTTTCTGAGAAAGAAAAATTGATTGATATTGATATAACTGCACATAGTGCCGTGATCAGAGCGTTCTTAGCAACAGTCTATTGAAAAAAGAGCAGTTCACTAAATATCCAAATTGACCAATCAAGTAATAAACAGTAAAAGTACACTGTGTAACACTGCAATAAATCTTAGAATGTATTGCCAGTACAACTTCAGATATTCCTGTACAACAGTCAACAAAGATTCCCTAACTGAATCCTCTATATTCACTCTTTGTTTTTCCTATATTCCAGGTGGGGCTCCCCGAACCTACAAAGAGCCGTTCATCCTGTCCGGACCCCAGAATCTGACCATCACTGTCCATCAGACGGCCATCTTGGAGTGCATCGCCTCAGGAAACCCCAGGCCCATTGTTTCCTGGAGCAGGCTAGGTACCATTGGACATTTATAATAGAGTGTGTAGAGGAATATAAGGAAGATTAGGTAATAACAGCTTGTTTTAAGTTTTATTAAACAAACATCGTTGGTGTCTCCATCAGACGGGCGCTCCATCGGGGTGGAGGGGATCCAGGTCCTGGGGACGGGGAACCTGATGATTTCAGATGTTTCTCTGCAGCACTCCGGGGTGTATGTGTGTGCTGCCAATCGGCCCGGCACCAGGATGAGGCGTACTGCCCTCGGTCGACTCGTGGTACAAGGTAAGGCCATAATAAAGATATACTGCTTTAGCGTTCTTCTTCTTGAGCTCCTTACTAGATATCACTACTGGCCACTGGTGTTATACTAACTCACATGCAAGGCACTTTGTTAACAAGTAACTCTCTTATAGTATGGGAAATATGTGTTACCATGTCGGTTGAGGAGATTGTTGCAAAAAAATCGTTAAAGGTTTTCTATTATGGTCTTATTGTAAATCAAATCAAAGTTTATTTATAAACCATATTTATAAACCATATTTATAAACTAAATTTATAAAGCATATTTATAAAGCATATTTAAAAGCGATTTTTGGTCGGGCCAAAGTGCTGTACATGTAATAAATACTACAATCACATAAAAACACATTACTAGAATCACAATAAAAGACAATAAATTCCAACAGATATATAAAAAACACAGGGAAAAGTCAGGAGTCGTGCTCCGCTCTGACTAAAAGGCCAGGGAGAAGAAGTGTGTCTTAAGAGTAGATTGAAAACCCCTAGGGTATGGGCCGACCTCACATGGAGGGGCAGAGTGTTCCAGAGCCTAGCTGCTGCGAAGGCTCGGTGCCCTCGGGTTTTGAGCCTGGTCTTGGGAACTATCAGCAGCAGCTGGTCAGCAGACCTTAAAGCTCTGGCTGGGGCGTAGCGCTGGAGGAATTCAGCTATATAGGCCGGAGCCAGCCCATTTAGGGCTTTGAAAACAAATAAAAGGAGTTTAAAATCAATTCTGAACCGAACTGGAAGCCAGTGCACTGAGGCCAGAATTGGGGTGATGTGGTCACGGTTTTTATGGCCAGTGAGACGTGCAGCTGCGTTCTGCACTAGCTGCAGGCGTCTAATTGACGCCTGGTCCATACCCACGTACAGAGCATTGCAGTAGTCCAACCTCGAGGTAACAAAGGCGTTAATAACCCTTTCTAGATCTTTAAAAGATAAAAACTACTTGGTCTTGGCCAATAGTCGTATTTTCAAAAAGCAGGTTTTGACTACGGTGCTGACCTGCTTATCAAATGTAAAAGCGCTATTGAAGGTAACTCCAAGGTTCGTGACAGAGGGGAGGATATTATTTTTGAGGGAGCCCAGAATATTAACCTGGGAGGCTGGAGGTTGGGGTCCAAAAAAGATAACCTCAGTCTTGCTCTCATTGAGGGTGAGGAAGTTTTGGCTCAGCCAGGATTTGATCTCTGCTAAGCAGTCCATCAATAGCTGTAATGAGTTGACATTTGAATTGAGTGGCATGCAGATAGATCTGTACATCGTCGGCGTAGCAGTGGAAGGGGATGTTGTGTTTTGTGAGAATTGAACCAGGGGCAGTATGTACAGTAGAAAAAGGATGGGGCCCAGAATCGAGCCTTGTACATTCATTGTTAAAATGTCTGCTTATTTTGAAGGCTGTCTTTAAACATCCAGAATTACAAATATGATGGAAAAACTGTATACTTCAAATACAGCTCTGACCGATTGTGGACTATTCACTTTTATTATTATTACTTTATTATTCTATTATTAAGAATAGAGAAGAAGAATTACGTATTTATTTTTCAAATATATAACAGTGCTACTTATCCAGCCAAGACTCCACCAAATGATGAGTATACTCACTCAGTCAAGGTTCAAGGTTCTTTATTGTCAAACTAACAGTACAGAGTAATTATGTCGTTGAAAATCTTAGGTCACAGGCTTCTCCAACAATGCAACACAATAATACAGATAAGCAGACAATATTATCTGTATTATTGTCTGGCATTGTTGGAGAAGCCTGTGACCTAAGATTTTCCACGACATTCAGACGTTAGAAGAAGTATTTTTCAACTTTTGGTAAAGCTACGCTGTTTAGCCTTGTTCCCAGTGTTTGTGCTAAGCTAGGCTAAGCATGCCCTGGTGCGAGCTCGGTACTGGTACATGGTGTATCTCTGCAGACACACTAAATATAAATGTATTTAATTATATATAAACATACAAATGTTTGGCTTAGGAATTACTCAGATGTTCTACTTTTGCTTTTAGTAAAAGTACCCATCTGGGTTACTATAATGATTATTGATGTGTTTTTATCACAGCTGGTGAATGTAGACTTCATTTTAATAACTTTATTTACTGCTGCTGTATATCTTAAGCTATAAATATATGTCAATGTTTATTTGATAATTGATTTATATTAAGATGTCAACTACATGTAATGGAGTAAAATCTACAATATTGGCTTCTAAAATGTAGAGGCGTAGAAGTATATAGTATCACATTTTATTTATAAAATAATCAAATGAGTTTGTGGTTCAGTGTATATGTTTGTCAATTGAACATCCAAAGTACACACATACAGAAAGTGTGTTTGTGTGTGTTTGATGTGTGGGTGATGGGAGACACATCTATGGAATCACAATTTCAGTAGCTTACCATTAAATGACGGATATACCTTTCTGTCTGTGATGTTTTACTAATCAGATATTAATGTGTGGAAGTAAAACATGTGAAATATCATAGGAATATCCTGTAAAATTATGTAAAAACATGAATAAAACTACACATCTTCAGATGTTATACATACATAAGTGTCCTACACTAATAATACAAACTTATTATGGTATTGTATGCTGTGTGTGCCTTGTGTGCACCGCCTAGTGCAGGGGTCGGCAACCCAATGCTGGCACGCGGCACCGTAACCAGTGGCACACTAGGAATAAGTGGAATAAGTGTGCAAAATATTTAAATTGTATTTTCTGATCCTGAACGAGACGCCCACCAGAGCGCGTCTCCCCGTTACCTGCAGAAGGAAACTGCGGTCAAGCCAGCCGTCTTTCACTTTTGCTTGGTCAAACCAGCCGCCCCTGTATTTCGAGTGCGCGATTACTTACAGGTTTACGGTAATGCAATAAAACAACCCTGGGAAGCTGGATTTCAAAGTAAAGGATGGCATGTGGTTCATTTCTATTATTTGCGATTGAGGAACAGGGTAATTTATGAGAATAATTTTAGGACTTATTGC
The DNA here is from genome assembly GCF_949606895.1 of Notothenia rossii. NCBI lineage: Eukaryota > Metazoa > Chordata > Actinopteri > Perciformes > Nototheniidae > Notothenia > Notothenia rossii. The sequence continues at coordinate 33,603,618 of NC_136908.1, forward strand.
TTCATAAACTTGTTGCACAAATACTATGAACTACTTTTACTGTGTACTTTTTGAGAATGGCAAAATTCCCTCCAGAGAACAAGAAGGAGCATTTTTGTCTAACTTTGACGTGGGATAAAAAACATTTCTTCAATAAGTATTTTATGAAACTGCCATGTTTGTACTTAATACTTCTTAGACTACTTGTAAACATAATATGAACTACTTTTACTGTGTACTTTTTCAGTAATTTGAGTTTCAAAGTCCTCTCCAGAGAACAAAAATGAGCATTTTTGTCAACTTTAATGTGGTCTAAAAAACATTTCTTCCATAAGTAGTTTATGAAACTGCCGTGTTTGTACTTAATACTTCTTAGACTACTTGCAAAAATAATATGAACTACTTTTACTGTGTACTTTTTCAGTAATTTATGTTTCAAAGTCCCCTCCAGAGAAAAAAGATTGAGCATTTTCGTCTAAATTTGATGTGGGATAAAAAACATTTCTTCCATAAGTAGTTTATGAAACTGCCATGTTTGTACTTAATACTTCTTAGACTACTTGCAAAAGTAATATTAATTACTTTTACTGTGTACTTTTTCAGTAATTTGAGTTTCAAAGTCCCCTCCAGAGAACAAGAATGACCACATTAAAGTTAACAAAAATGCTCATTCTTGTTCTCTGGAGAGGACTTTGAAACTCAAATTACTGAAAAAGTACACAGTAAAAGTAGTTCATATTATGTTTGCAAGTAGTCTAAGAAGTATTAAGTACAAAAATGGCAGTTTCATAAACTACTTATGGAAGAAATGTTTTTTATCCCACGTCAAAGTTAGACAAAAATGCTCCTTCTTGTTCTCTGGAGGGAATTTTGCCATTCTCAAAAAGTACACAGTAAAAGTAGTTCATAGTATTTGTTCAACAAGTTTATGAAGCAATAAGTCCTAGAATTATTCTCATAAATTACCCTGTTCCTCAATCGCAAATAATAGAAATGAACCACATGCCATCCTTTACTTTGAAATCCAGCTTCCCAGGGTGTCACGGGATGAACACTGAGGCATGAACTCAATTGCACGACTCAAAACTCAGACTCAGATAGCATTTCAAAATAAAGACTTTACTGGAATTTTGCACAGTAATAAAATAAGGAAAACAAAACACTCTTTCGAGGAAAACTAGAATCGTGATCTATAGCATAGGTCCGTGAAAGGTCCGTGAAAGGTCCGTGAGGTAAGCCGATACGTAGGTCTTCGAGAGACAACGAACTGACAATTAACAGGAGGGAGCTAACACAATATATACACAGGTAAAGGGGACACAGTTGGAAACAATCAGGGCGGGGAAAATAATCAAGGACGCAGGAGACAGAAAGGGGCGGGGAGCGTGGAGGCCTGAAATGAGAGGAATAATTAATTAAGGGCATAGACATAAAGCACAAGACAAAGGAACATGACAACTCTAACATAAAGAATAAACTTTCACTATAAGTTTCTTGGACATGACAGTACCCCCCCCTTCTAGGGACGGCTCCTGACGGCCCAGGCTCCTCTGAGTTGAGGCGGTCAAAATCCTCAATGAGGTTTTTGTCTACGATGAAGCGGGAAGGAATCCATTGCCGCTCCTCAGGACCATAACCCTTCCAGTCAACCAGTAACTGTCGCCCTCTACCCCTTTTCCGACTAGCCAATAGTGACTTGACCGTGTAGACCGGACCTCCATCGATCATCCTGGAGGGCGGGGGGGGGTTTGACGGTGGGAACCATAGCGCTCTCCTTCAACGGTTTTAATTTCCCTACATGGAAGGTGGGATGTACCTTCATGGCCCTGGGAAGCCGTAGTCTCACTGAGACTGGGTTTATGACCTTGGTGATGGGAAAAGGACCCACAAACCGGGGAGCCAGTTTTCGGGAGAGTACGTGAAGGGGAAGGTCTCGTGTAGAGAGCCAGACTTTTTGGCCTGGCTGGTATACAGGGGCTGGTCGGCGTTTTCGGTCTGCTGCTCTTTTAACCAGTTGCGCATTCCTGCAGAGTATCTTCCTAGCCGCAGCCCACACGCGCCAACAACGCCTGACCAGAGCGTGGGCAGACGGGACCGTGACCTCCCTCTCCGTGGCTGGGAACAGTGGCGGCTGGTAGCCATAAACACAGTGAAACGGGGACAGGCCCGCGGCAGAAGTAGGGAGGATGTTGTGTGCATACTCAACCCAGGTGAGGTGCTTGCTCCAGGAGGATGGATTCTGGGACACCAGGCAGCGCAGGCAGGTCTCCAGTTCTTGATTTAGGCGCTCTGTCTGGCCGTTAGACTCCGGATGGTATCCAGACGAGAGACTGACCGTGGCACCGATGAGGCTGCAGAACTCCTTCCAGAAGCGTGACACAAACTGGGGGCCCCGGTCGGAGACAATATCCTTAGGGAAACCATGAAGCCGAAACACATTCTGCATCATGACCTCCGCCGTTTCCTTAGCTAAGGGCATCTTGGGCAGAGCAATGAAATGTGTCATCTTGGAAAATCTGTCCACTACCGTGAGAACTGTGGTTTTACCTCCAGAGAGGGGCAGGCCAGTGACGAAGTCCATGGAGATGTCTGACCAGGGCCTGTTGGGAATAGGGAGTGGTTGTAATAGTCCTATTCGCGACCTGGAAGAGGTCTTGTTTCGAGCGCAGATAGGGCACGCCTCCACATACTCCTTCACCTCCTTCTCCAAGGATGTCCACCAGAAACGTTGTTTAATAATGAAAATAGTTCTCTTGACTCCGGGGTGACAGGTGAGCAGCGAAGTGTGAGCCCAGTGGATCACCTGTGGTCGCTCGGCCTCCTGAACAAAAATCTGGTTAGGCGGGCAACCCCTTGGTGCAGGAGCTCCAGCATTGGCACGTATTACCTCCTTCTCTACTGGCCAAGTCAGCGCTCCTACCACCCGGTTCAATGGGATGATGGGTTCCGGCTCCTTTGCTGCAGGCACAGGGTCAAACAGACGGGACAGAGCGTCAGGCTTGACATTCTGAGACCCCGGCCTGTAGGAAAGAACAAAGTCAAAACGGTTGAAAAACAAGGTCCGTGAGGTAAGCCGATACGTAGGTCTTCGAGAGACAACGAACTGACAATTAACAGGAGGGAGCTAACACAATATATACACAGGTAAAGGGGACACAGTTGGAAACAATCAGGGCGGGGAAAATAATCAAGGACGCAGGAGACAGAAAGGGGCGGGGAGCGTGGAGGCCTGAAATGAGAGGAAGAAATAATTAAGGGCATAGACATAAAGCACAAGACAAAGGGACATGACAACTCTAACATAAAGAATAAACTTTCACTATAAGTTTCTTGGACATGACACAGGGTTGTTTTATTGCATTACCGTAAACCTGTAACTAATCGCGCACTGGAAATACAGCGGCGGCTGGTTTGACCACGCAAAAGTGAAAGACGGCTGGCTTGACCGCAGTAGAAGGAAGCCATGCACGCAACGCAGCCCCGCTCTCTTTAACTCCAGGTGACTTTCTGCCGCTTTCCTCCGTGGTGCAGTGCTGATCGTTTCACCACGGAGGAAAGCACTTCACTAATTGCAGTACCCATAAGGAGCTGTACAAATGCCGCAGTTTTTGCGTGGCTGTGTATTTAGTTGAAAGCCCAGTGGCGATCTGCTCATCTCTCATCGAAATAATATGCTACAAAGGGGCGGACTGGCCATCTGTGTGTTGAACTTTCTTGTCGGCTCCCAGACCGTAGTCGAGGAGGGCAGAAGCAACAATCTTCAGGTTCAATAACCCACTTTAGCTTAAATGACTGGAGAGAGGCGAGCTCTTCTTGGGAGGCCGTTGCATTTATTTAGCTGTTCTTCTGTTTCACAAAATACATCACAGACCTCTGTTTTTCTGCTTCCTCTTTTCACTTCCAGAAACTGAGGTTACGTAATGTAACCCAGCTTCTATGAGTATAGGCGCAGCCCTCTAAGGCTATCGCTATTGGGTAATCCCTCCTGCAAGTGTGCAGCACTGACAGATTTAATCCACGCCCACCTATGACGTGGGCCCCACCTCCGGGCTCACTTCCGTATAAATAGGAAGTAGGCCCTACCATCTACTCCCACACAAACAGCTTTTCTTCAGCTATTCGCGGAGCCAGTGGGGCCCGACCCTTAGAGGGCTGCGCCTATACTCATAAAAGCTGGGTTACATTACGTAACCCCAGTTCTATATCGTATAAGGCTTCGCCCTCTAAAGCTATCGCTATTGGGTTAAGGGCGAAGCAGGATGTAGTCTACGCCCCACTGGTTCCGTCCGTTACCAGAAGCACAAAACACACCTACTCAGTTAATAACCCATGTCCATTTTGTCCTGCGTAAATGGAGCATCACATTCCCAGGGAATATAGCATTTAAAAAATGAATATTCTCCATCAGGGAACGAGGGTAGGCTTACTTAGGCTACCTGTCGTTTATAAAAGATAGAGACCGAGTCTCCTTAAATAAAACGATCAAGAGAGGGGGAAAAGGGCAGCTCTCTAAGTGCCTACAGGCAGGAGAGAGGGCACACAATTAAAAACCCCGACATTACTCATTCTGACAGGCTATTCAGTACTGAATGTGTCAGAGAGGAATGGGAGACATCCCTCAAATAAAAACGAATAAAAGAACAGGGTGAAGACCAAAATGCAGCAGTGCAAATGTCTTCCACTGTCATTCCTCCGTGCAACGCCGTAGAGGTTGAAACTCCCCTGGTGCTGTAAGCTTTAATGTTCTCTGGGGGATCCAACCCAGCGGAGACATACGCCTGTGACACCGCCTCACATAGCCAGTGTGACAGGCGCTGTGTAGATAGAGGCTGCCCTAATGAGCGCTTTCTATAATGTACAAACAGACGCTGGGATTTGCGTAAAGCAGCCGTGCGTGCAATATAGCCTGCCAGCGCGCGCACGGGACAGAGGAGATGAAAAGTGGCTTCTTCCTCCAATGTGTGAGGAGCGGGAAAGAAGCCCTTCAAGGTTATCACTCTTGATCTAAAAGAGCTTGTGATCACCTTTGGCATAAACGCCGGGTTCGGGCGCAATACAGCTGAGCTGCCATCTCCTTGGATCTGGAGACATGACGGAGCCACCGAGAGAGCAGACAAGTCATTCACCCTTTTAGCTGATGTCAGAGCTAAGAGCAGAGCTACTTTGGCTGACAAAAACTTCAGGGGAACCTGATCTAATGGTTCAAAAGGAGCTTTACCAAGTGCGCGCAGCACTAAAGCCAAATCCCATTGAGGCGCTAAAGCGCGTGACACCGGTCTGAGTCTCTGTACTCCTCGTAGAAAACGTTTTGTCAGAGGGTGACTAAACACCGTGCTGATCTCAAAACCTACGTGGCATGAAGAAATGGCAGCGGCATATATTTGTATCGTGCTATAGGCCAAATTCCTGTCCAGCAACAGCTGGAGGAATGACAGCATGTGAGGCAGGGGACACGTAACGGGGTCCAAGTCTTTCCCTACACACCAACGCTGGAACGCTGTCCATTTGGCTGTGTAAGACGCCCTGGTGGACGCGGCCCTAGACCCCTGAATAGTACTCACAACATCTTGAGAGAGGCCAAGCCTCTCTAAGTGTTCCCGCTCAGGGGCCATGCCCACAAACATTGGCCTAACATTGGGTGACTGCTGATCGCTCCCTCCACCTGGGAGAGAGCATCCCCCCGCCACGGAATTTCCCACGGTCTCCCTGAAAGCATCCGCTGTATGCAGGGGAACCAGGACGCTCCCGTGCGCTCCGGGGCTATTAAGACCGCTATCAGCCGCTCCTCCTGCACTCGGTCCAGGAACCGAGGGATCAGAGGGACTGGTGGGAAAGCGTACAGTAACACCCTGGGCCAAGGTCTGTGCGCAAACGCGTCCACCCCCAGAGGGGGGTGATCCTGCCTTCTCAGGGAGAACCAGAGAGCACATTGCGCGTTCCCGCGTGCAGCGAACAGATCCACCTCCGCTCTTCCGAACCTGCTCCATACCTGGGAGACCAGCTCGGGGTGGAGGCTCCAGTCCCCTTGTCGAGGACCTCCTCTGGACATGAGGTCTGCCCCTCTGTTCAGCTCGCCGGGAATATATACTGCTCTAACAGAGAGTACGTGTGTGCGCACCCAGCACAACAGCCTCCTGGCTGTGTCCAGCAGCTGCGCTGATCGTACACCTCCCTGACGATTTATGTATGCTGCCGCTGCCTTGTTGTCCGTTCGAATCAACACATGATGATTCCACAGCAACGGGGCGAAGTGCCGGATTACTCTCCATATGGCGAGTAATTCCAGCGCGTTTATATGAAGGGACATGTGAGGCGGCCACTGTCCCCCCACTGCCTGCGACATGCATGTTCCTCCCCACCCTGAGAGCGATGCGTCTGTAAACACCGAGGTGTGTGACGTCACTCTGCCAAGGGGAACCCCCACTGACAGGACGTGGGGATTTTTCCAGTAGGTCAGATCTAAACCTACGGACAGAGGAATGTACACCATGCGTCTCTTCTGACACACGGGGTCGATGCGCAGGCGAATAAACCACCTCTGAAGTCTCCTCATGTAAAGGAGACCCAGGGGAATCACCACGTGACCAGCTGACATCATGCCCAACAGCTGCATCACGGAGAGGGCTGTCACCACCCTGCCGGGTGTGACGCGCCCGAGGAGAGCTGTCAGATCCTCCACTCTCCGCTGTGAGAGTCCTGCTCTCATGCGGGCTGAGTTGAATTCCACCCCCAGATATATGATCATCTGGGAGGGAAGAGGACAGCTCTTCTCCCAATTGATTATGAAACCCGGGCTTGACAGGTGAGATACAAGTTGTACCGTCTGTAAAGCAGCTTCCTCTCTGGAGCGGGCCAGCAATAGCAGGTCGTCCAGATAAAATAACACTCTCATCCCTCTTCTGCGTAGCGGCTCCAGTGCCGTCTCCACACACTTTGAAAAAGTGCGTGGAGCCAGAGAATATCCGAACGGCAGTCGATTGAACTGGTACGCTATTCCCTGGAATGAAAAACGCAGGAATTCTCTGTGTTTTGGGATGATGGTTATGTGGAAGTAAGCATCCTTCAGGTCTATGGAAGTGCACCAATCTCCCTGGTGAACACACTCCATTACCTGTTTGATTGTCAGCATATGAAATGGTCTTTTCATTATCACCCTGTTGAATGCTGACAGATCTAGGATGGGTCTCATCCCCCCAGTCTTTTTCGGGATAAGAAAATAACGGGAGAAAAACCCCCGATTTTCTTTCCCCTGAGGAACCCTGGAAATTGCTTTCTTTAACAGGAGTCTCCGCAGCTCTGACTGGAGCGCAAGACACTGTTCTTGGGATGACAGGAGCGTTTCCTGAATCCCCTCGAACTGTGGGGGGGGGGTAAGGCAAATTGCAGAGACTACCCTCTGCTGATCAGCCTGCTCATCCATCCGTCCATTAAACATAGCCGCCTCCACTCTGAGCACCGCTCTGAGAGCGGGCGTACCTTTTTTTGTTGTGCTGTGGTAGTCATGGTAACAAGCCATGCCAGAGCCCTTGCCGCCGTTGCCCGTGAAGCAACCCAAGGGGGGCCCCGCCCTAAAGGGCTTTGAAGGGCTCTCCACACGCTGCATCACACACCGGCTCTCAACCTGTCTCTGTTTAGGAGAAGACTCATCAACAGGACCCTGAGGCGGGTTTATGCTCCAACTCGTGGAGGTGTGTGCAGTGCTATTCACCTCGTGCGTAATAGCCGCGCTAGGCTTAATACGACTGTGTGTAGGCACAACTGGAACAGAGAAAAAACCGCGCTGCTTGTTACCCGAAAGGATAGAAGCAGCCGATTTAAATGTCAAGCCCTGCTGTCTTTTAACCGACTGGTTAAATATCGCAGACTTATACAGCGAGCCTTGCTGTTTTCTAACTGACAGATTAGAAACAGCTGGCTCAAACGGCGAGTCCCTCTGTCTATTACCCGAAAAGGAAAAAACTGATGGAATATGCGACAAGTCCCGCTGCCTTTTAACCAATAGATTAATGGCAGCTGGCCTGACTATTGTGGGGGACATGTGAGACACAGTTGCTACAGACACACTGTTGAGATTTGAATCATTTTTATTAATAATCCTCTCTTCCCACGTAACCACCCCAAAGAGTCATCTTCGGTTCTGTTTCCTCTGAGGTTCTCTCGGAGGAGCAGACCAGGAGCGGGGTTTCTTCCTTCCCCTCCGACTCGACGCCTGCAGATCCTGTCTCTGTGGCGGAGGAGCGGAGACCTGGGACGGAGCCCCTGCAGCTGCCGAAGGGCGATTCTGACGCCGTTGCTGTTCTCGCCGTTGCCCGCGCTGCCCTCGCTGAGACTGTTGCGGGGGCTGCGGGTGCTGTCGTTGCTGTCGCTGCTGTTGCTGAGGACGTTTGTCCTAAAGCCAGCTAGCGTGACGCCTTATGTCGTCTGCCTGCTCCGCGGCAGACTTCATAGACTCCACCATGGTGTGGAACTGTGGCCCAAACAGTCCGTCCGGACTGACTGGAGCCTCCAGCAGCTCCTTTCCTGCACCCTCCGGTATATTCCCCTGCTGTAGCCAGAGGTACCGTTGAACCTGTGTCGCCCATGTCGCAATCCGCGCCTGCGAGACTGCGACTGCTGCGCACAGGGTAAGTGCAGTACTAGCCGCCTTACCTATCTCCTCAGCCTCCACTGAGGACATAGTTTTAGACTGCTCGGATATTTCCACCATGGAGTTTGACAGCAACGCTATATTGTTTGCCGCCGCCGCCGCCTGGAACGCACACTGATGCATGCGGTCAGTCTGACAAACCGATCTTTGGCGGCAGCCAACATGGGTTGCCGTCCGGAAACCGTGCTGGCCTGCCTAGTCCCAAAGAATGCCGTGAGGTTCGGCTCTAGAGGAGGCACGGTCGGGAAATTCACGTCCGTGAATCCCTCCACTCTCGTGAGGGGCACGTGTGTCCCTATCGGAGCTTTCATTGCTCCAGGGTCCCTCGCTGCCCCCTCCTGGTACTTCCTTATGGCCGGGAAGCGTGGCCAGATCGGGTCACTGCTAACCCTCTGCACCCGGGAGAACACCCCGGACATATAATCCGGCGGTGAGCTCTCCTGAGCTAGGGGAACGGGGAGATTTCTCCAGGCGGCCACCTTAGATATAATCTCCGGAAGTTCTAGGAGGATTCCGCCAATCGATGGCAACGCCGTGGCGTCGGAGATAGGGATCACTGGATCGTACACCGGCCCTGCACCGGGCCCCATACCTGTCTCCTCCGTCCGGAGGGGAGAGATGATGGGGGAATCACCCGGTGATCCCTGAATGGAGGGGACGTAGTCGTCCGACTCGTGCCCTCCACTCGGATCCAGGAAATCAAGGACTTTGTCCCCGGAGTACTCCTCCTGGACGGGCCAATCGTCCTTGGCGGCCGCAGCAGCGAGAGCATCCGCTCTCTGCTTTCTGAGGGCCAGCGGGAGACGGGCACAATGCGAGCAAGACACCCCGGGATTGAGAGCAGCGTTTGCATGCTCTAATCCCAGGCAGGACTCACACTGTGAGTGCCTGTCAAAACTCATAATGTAGCCCGTTCCGCATACGAGGCAATCCCTGACACAGCCTTGACTTTCCTGTCCAGTCTCCATTTTACCGGAAAACAGAAGCTTTTTAGGAGGAATGCTTGCTTTTCGGTAAGTAGCTCTTAACAGAACTGTTTTTGCCTGACAATGCTTCTGCAACGGAGTGCTGAAGAAAATTGGGAGTAGATGGTAGGGCCTACTTCCTATTTATACGGAAGTGAGCCCGGAGGTGGGGCCCACATCATAGGTGGGCATGGATTAAATCTGTCAGTGCTGCACACGTGCAGGAGGGATTACCCAATAGCGATAGCCTTAGAGGGCGAAGCCTTATACGATATAGAACATACACACGTTCTCTCCATAGGTTCTCTCACTGTCGCTCTACCATCCACAAACACACATGCACAAAATACACCCCTCTCTCTCTCTCTCTCTCTCTCTCTCTCTCTCTTAAAGGGACAGCGATCTCATCTCACTCTGCATGACCCTAATATCATAACATGTGTGCTCTGGAGAATCACAGAACGGACGATCGTCCTTATTATTATGCCGTTTAAACCAATTATTTAAATGTGTTTGTTAAATTCGGCATCATGTAAGTTGCGCTGACAGGTCCACAAACTGCTTCCCCGCAGCGAGGCTCCCCCGCCCTCCTGCTGATAGTTGACGAGCGTCAAGCTCCTCAACCCCCACCCCCCCCCCCCCGTTGATAATTATCGATCGTTGGCACGCTGATAACATTTTTTAAATGGCACTTCATATCAAAAAGGTTGCCGACACCAGGTTAAAGCACGTTATTGAATTATTGTTTTAATGTGTTATATTTGATGAAGACAATATTAAGAGTACATACTTTAATAGGGGGAAAGTAGAAGGTCAATGATAGAAATATAGAATATAAAAAATCAAGAAGATACTGTAAGTGATCTCTACAATAAAACAGGTTAGTGCTGGATGTACAAAGATATTAATATGAGAATGTGCAAAACAGACAAACTAATTAACCTTTATTAACACATTAAAGAATACTTTAGGTTAAGGTCTTCTTTCAAATAAGAAAAAAGCTTTGGGGGTATCTACTGTATCCACAGATAAATATAAAGCCTGACAAAGTACTTAACGTCTAACATATTGCCTCCCTGCAATGTTAACTATGTTGAAGCACTTATTTTAACTGATATTATACACATTAATTATACTCTTATGTATGTAGATAGTATAAGAAATGTGCAGAATATGACAGTTTAATGGTGGAGGTATTCACATATTGATAGATGTCTTGTAATGCATTGCTGAGGAACCTGTGACCCACGTTTTTCATTCATTGCATAACTACACCGTAGTTGTGTATATGATATGTCAATAAACCTTAGAAAATCTTGAAATCTTGAAAGCGATGTGCAAAATAGCAATGATATACAGTCTTTAATTAACTATTAGTAGAGAATAACGAGTAATGAATATACTTTATAGAGATCTGCAGATAAATGTTTAGTCTTCTCAAGCACCAACTATCAAATATCTCTCCTGATTGTTGGCACTTGACAATCACCTTTCCCTGAATTTTACTCAGGTGTAACTAAAGTCTGCTTTAAGGGTTGTTTATATTTCATATCATTAATCAGAATCTGTAAAGTAACTCAAATAAATGTAGTGGAGTAAAAATACCAGGTTAATCTCTGAATTGTAGTCGAGTAGAATTACAAAGAAACAATGAGCTGTCGTGTGGGTATATATTAATGCTGCGCATTATGGACACAAGCAGTTTTCACCCATTTAGTAATTACATGTTTTAAATTTGATAACACCAATGTGTTTAATACTGGCAACTTCTAATTGTGGGAAAAACAAAAACGTTCCCAGTAGAGACGTCCCATAGAACATGTTGCGAAACACAATAGCCAGCATGTGTAGTTCGGGGGGGGGGGGGCTGGTCCCGTTCAAATCCAGTTTTGGATAGTCTGCCGTGGTTTCGTTCCATTTCAAGAGCTGTTTGACGCTCGGCGTAACCTTGGCGCACTGCCACTCCAACATCCAATCCCAGAGCTTGAAGATTAATCACAGGGTTTGTCAACGGGACTGTTGTCCCTGACGATAGCTGAGGATTATGGGTAGTGTAGTGTCTTCGGCCATCCTAAACTCCGAAATGTTTTTCGGATTTCATATTGCATTAACACCATATCCCTACATGCATTGCGGCTAAAACATCCAATTACCAAGCTTAAACCATAGCTGAGGATCTTGGGTAATCAGTTCAGTGACTGTGTATCGCAATGATGCTCGAAATGTCCCATATAGGCCTATGTCTGTTTCTGGTTATTTTATTTTGAAATGCAGTTCCTGACGGATGACAAAAAAGCCAGAGATTATAGAATTAAACAAATAAATAAAAACAAGGATAATTGTGTGTTATTGTTGAGTAAATAACAATGTGTTATTTAGAAAAGTGTTACAGTGCTGAAGCTCTCATTAGCAGGAGGAATCTCTCTGGAGTGAGTTAATGTCACTGGAGGTCATCTGATCTGAAGCCAGGATTAAGCTCTGTGAAAAAGCCTTAAAGGCATCATGCACTTCCTCTATCCTCTCCAGCAGGGATCACCAACTACATTTGTCCAAGGGCCAAAATGTATCCAACAGGTTACTGCACTCAGACACAGATGTATATTCATCTGACATCGGTAGTTCCATGCAGATGAAGATTATATTACAAAACAAATGACAACACCTTTACATTGAGAGTCTTTGTAGTTAATTAAGTGAAGGATATGAATACTCGTAGAACAATGCAATTCTACAGGCAGTCACAAGAACACTAAGGCGGTAGAACGTCCATTTCACTTCCTTGTGAGAGTCAATAGTATGTGCAGCAGAGGCCAATATTTCCACTCATTTATGGCGCTTTTCCACTGCAGGACCTAGCACGGTTTAGTACGGTATGGTCAGGCCTTGGTAGGCCAGGCTCACTTTATGGTGCGTTTCCATTACAGTTTAGTTACAGGGGTAGTAACTGTCACTACCCGATCCGTCCCCCTGCCCGATCTGTACTGCGCATGTGTGAGATGGTCCGCCATATTGGAGAACTCCGGACGGCAACCCAAGAAGGACACTTGACACAGTGGATTTTGGCAAAGCTGAAAAATAAAACTCGAGAGAAATGAGTTATTGTTATTACAACGTGACTTCACTATTATTTAACAACTCTTTTTATTGGGTTCTTTTATGTGGGGTTAGGTACATTGTCAGAATAAGTGAGAAATGGATTTAACTTCTGTTAGACAGCTATCATACTGAATACATATTTACTGTGAATGTATGCAAAAATGTATGGCATATGGCTGTGTCAAGTCTCCTTCTTGGGTTGCCGTCCGGAGTTCTCCAATATGGCGGACCATCTCGCACATGCGCAGTACAGATCGGGCAGGGGGACGGATCGGGTAGTGTTAAAATGTGTTCTTTATTCTCGCGTCCAGGAGAGAAGCTTTAAAATGAGACTAAATGGAGTCTCTGAAAAGATTCAAATGGGATACTTTAATTAAAAAAGGCGCGGTAGTGTTACAGACAGAATATTGTTCCGTCAGACAAACAGCTGTGGTCCGGTTCTCCTGAGCAAGAAAGACAGCGGATCTCTCCCCCGGCGCTGCTATATATATCCTCTGCTGGCTCCTCCCCGCCAGCCGGCTCACCTCGTCTCCAATGTCCGTTATTGCATTTAAACAGAGGATAGGTTCTTTTCACATTCAATATATGCTTAACACGCCGTTTCTCCTCATATTCTCTTTCATCACTTTTCATTTAACACATTCTAAACGCTGTAATCAATACTCTAAACAATACTTCTCGGCTCGTTTGGTTGCCGGTCATTCCGGATGTTGTCACATGCTACTCGTCTGTAAACAATAATGTATTCAAATAAACTGTACCTTCATTTAATATTCAGCATGGTAATATCTCGACATCTATCGTTGTAGTGTTAAATCAGTAGGTTTCGGTTTTCACCACACCAAGTCATTTCGCTCCTCAATTCACCTCTTTAGGAAATCGTATATTAGCCACATGCTACATGCTAACCGTAGATGAAGGATTTTCAGAATAAAAGCTTAACTGCTTGTGCACAAGAATTTCTGGTTTTTCACTATAAAAGAGCGTTTGAACTGACGGTATGTTTAAGCTACATTATACCATCAAAACATTGATTTTAATTTCTAACAGTCCCTCCTTACACACCTAAAAGGTGTGTATAATACTGAAATCAATGAGTTCTTCATCTGAACTTTGCATATTACATATCTCATATTAACAAACATACAATCAAATGGAATGGTTTCACAGCCGGCTTTACAAAAATACAAAATAAATTCTTGTCTGTGTTCAAACATAAAAGTTGTCCCTTGTGCATAACTTCTAGTGTTTACATTCAATATCATTCTTCAAAATAGCAGCAATGGCTTGGTATCAGAACATTTCTTCCTCCCTCCTTTCACAGAAACCGTTCTCATACCACGCTCAGTGTTAAGGCACTTGTTTTTACAAAGTGAAAAGAAACAAACCATTTTAGAATAGCAATGATTTATACAACATGAAATCTACCATATTAGAATAGTATAAAGTAATAAAGTCAAATAAAATGGACTATCTTAGAATAGTGTAAAATTAATTGGAATAATAAAAATATTAAAAATATGCTATCTTGGAATAGTATGAAGTAAATTGAAATGGATTCACTCCATTTTAATTTTGCTCACTTCTTCACATGATTTCATCATTTAAAGAATCACATCGGCTGGACATTCATTGATCAATCTCATCTCCGAACATCCATATCATTTAAACTAACTCATCATTGTCATCCACATCTGTATACGGGGTGGGTCGTCTTGTTCTGCTAGCATTTGTAACCGTCTCCTCCTGAGAAATTTACCCTCCCTCCTTTCATACCATTTAAGGTATGAAAGTAATATGTTCTCGAGAAGGGGCCGTTGTGCGTTCTACTCTGGGGTACGGCATTCTAGACAGTCATTTCTGGGAGAAGATTTTGGTCAGTTACAACAGTTGTAGAGTTTCATCACTTAAAGGTTCCTACTCATTACCTTTGGGTGGTCTGTTCTAATGCAGTGATAAAGTCCCTGAAATGGTGTGAAAACCGGTGGAATATCAATAACTCATTATACTAATTTATTTTCAATTATGGTCTACTTAAATAACTATGCTAACCCCTTTTACAGTGTGTGGAACCTTGGGTGCCCGAGCATGTGATAATTACTCCCTCCTTTAACAAGGATTTTAAAAACAGAAGTCATTTCATTAATGGTTTGTAGTTTAATTCAGGAATTTACACCTATGGCAGATATGTTTCTCCTTTAAATAACATCTCTAAATGTCAGGTCATCTGGTGAATGGATGACCTTTAGGAGCTGGTGGCGCTTGTCTTTTAAAACTCATACTCTGGTGCCGTGCGCTCCCTCTGAAGCTGCAAGTAAGATTTAAAACATCTGCAGGGTGGGTTGAGCGACCCCTTCTCCCTAAACGATGTTTGTTGTAACAAATATGTACCATCACAATGAGTGCTCCAAGACCCTGCATGTATTACTCCCAACTACATTAGTTTTTTTTTTTTTTAAATTAAACTTTGCTTTCGCTCTTTGCCCAGTGTCATTTTAAAACTCTACATCTTGGACGAAAAACAAATGTTATTTCCACCTTAATCTTCCCTCCTGAGGTAATAACCATGCTACAATGGAGAAATCAATACTCTAGATTGGAACACCATCTTTGGCTTGGTACTAGCTCTACCTTTAACATTTTCCATACAAATAAAGATTTGTCTGCTTTTATAGAGTGGTTACTAAAACCATCCCTTTAAACTGTAGGTCTATACTGTAACAAATTAAATCTTCCCCAAATTCACGCATGAATAAAAAACTCTTAAAGAATAATTTGTTGATATGATGAAAAGATTGAATAATATGTTCTACCCTCAGTGTGTTTTTAGGGTTATTTAATAGTTTCCTCTTTTTTCTTTATAAATTCACCAATTGATTAATTCATGGCTGATAAATCTTTTTCTTTCCGTATTTCTCGTTGGTGAATAAGTGTGTTTATGTGTAAACTCACTCACTCCCGTTTTCCTTCTCTCCCCCTCTGGTTGTCGCCACGACCCCCTCACATTCTGCCGGACCATGCCAACTCCTCCGTTCTTTCCTCTCCTCCGTCCACCTTCTCCTCAGTCCATCCGCTCTTGGATCCTTCCGCTGTAACTCTTCTCAGTGTCCCATCTGCTTTGCTTTTCATCTCCTCCTTTACAGTCTCTACTTTGTTGCATGGAGGGCGTATTCCGCTCTCATGTCCCACACTCTGCTCTTGTGCCCAAATCTTGTGGCTCAGCTTGGAACTTCATGTCCTGTGGGGGACCGATGAGAGTGTGCCTTTTTATGTCACCTGGTTTTGGTTCTTGGTGCCTCAGGTGGAGATGGTTCTGGATGCAGCGTTGGAGTTGTTGGTTCAGCTCTGGTTCTCTGTCTGTTCTATGGAGGAGGAGGAGTCTTCCGTGGTGAGGTCTTTTGTCTGCTTGGACGATGGGGTCGTAGCGTTCTGACAGGTGGAGAGAGAGAGATCTCGGGAGGCATTACGTATAGTTAAATTCTAACACACTGAGGTAAAATAAATCCAACCTTTTCCACTCTATTTTCCTAACCATACTATCCATCTTAGTTGTTAAATGCCATCTAAACACAATTCATGTCTACTAATAATTTTACCATATCCCTAAACATTGCCTTCACCCACTGTAACATGTTTATTCCAATTAACTCTTTCAGGAAACCATTTTCTTCTATACATTTAAATACCTAGATGTTTCAAGCACCACATATTTCACACACTATAAAAGAACGTCTCCATATTTTCTCCATCACTTTAAATCTCACTGTTATTTAGAACCGTAGTAACTTTTGTGACTGGACATATCTGCAATGTCGCCACTATCTGCTGGGGAATCTTGTTCATAGAGTTTGTACGTACAAAGCTGTACTTGTGGGTTAGTAGCCTGTGTCTAACAATCATTTTCAATAATTGTGCTCAGGTCACCGATCGGTTGTTCATAGCTTAACAGGGGGTGTTTCTGGTACAGACTAAAACATGGATCCAGTGTATTTAGAGATTCCCCTAATCTGTAAATCCCCATCACTTACATATCCCAATCACTTAAACCCATCTCATCATTTGATACAAGAACTGCATATAAGGGGGTGAATCATCTTGATTATAACCGCCTCTTGTTTGGGACCGAGTATTTCTAACTCCTCCTCTTATTGCTCAGCTGATCTTTTGGCTCTGGGGATAAGTGAAAGTCTCTGAAACCCAGCTGGAGTCTTGTTAGTGATGTGGGCATTCTATGAGTGAACTAATGGATCCATGCCTTACATAATATTGTACTCCCCTTCCAACCAGAAAGGTGCCAAGTGTAATGAGCACAATCAACAATGCTATTCTGACTCTTATCCCTAGGGGACCCCACAATTGGTTTGGCTTTGTTCTCATCATCTCTATTTTAAACCTGGTTGTGTCCGTTACAGAATTTAAATAATGAGTACAAAAACAACATAACAAATTGGACTCTTTTTACAGATGTAAAACAAAAAATAGGTATTCACATTAATGTACAATCTATAAAAATCTATAGACAATTTGTCTTTTGAGCTGTTTCTATCTTTATCTTATTTCTATTTATTGTTTTGTTCCAGCTCTGCCAAATCAGTCCTAACTCCCAATAATGTTCTGGAAGTTGCCAGTGAAGGGTGACAATGTGTGAGGTGGTGTCAATTTGCTCCTTTTTCTTTACCTTTAAACCGGAGCGCGTGTGAAGTTTGTTACAACCTTTCACGCTTCCGTCCACCGGGGATGAGCCCACTGTCTTTTGTGAACTTTCACCCTCACCCAATCACCTGGCCGAACAGGAGTCTCTTCTGGTGTCTCGTCTGGTATCTCTGTAGTTTTCCTAGCCTGTGTAGACAAAACTTGCATAATATTACTCAGAGTTCTGACATATTCATCCACTTCTATTTGTCTAATATCTAAAACTGGACCACTCCCTCCTTGGAGAAGGCCCGAGCTTCGGCATACCTCTTGTTGACTACATGTTATTATTTATTAACTACAACGTCACTGAAATCAACATCTCTGTATAATCATGACACTCCCTCCTTTGAGCATAAAATGCTCAATTAATATTGCAATGATTACCGTATTATGAACAGGACATGTAAAACCCATAACGTTGCATTAAAGAAATATAACTTCTCCGTGTACCCACAAGGGGTACAAAAATATCGTATGATTTATGGTTTTCTGATGGTATAATTGCATATTCACTAGAACAAAAAATCAGCAATTAGCACTTCTAAAAGTTTACTTGTTTCAATAATGGCTTTTGTCATGGTATTATGCATCATCGTTGCTGCGAAAAACAATACCCCTGGTGTCGCTAATGCGTCTCAATAATTCTAGGATTAGAGGATTGGTTGACACTGCTGAACTAACATATGATAAAATAATATTTCTCCAAACTGGAGGGAAAATATGAACTATTCTCTCAGAGAGTGACCTGCATGAAGGGCTGGTGCCCCTCACTCAAATGAGATATTGCCTTACGCACAACACCACAAATCAGTAAAGTTACTCAAGAATAAATAAATAAAGACTGATTCTTGAAACTGTTAAAGCATCTGATCTGATTTTTACCCTTTCCTTGATATCTGCAGTTGAGCCTGGCCCTGCGTCTAGTCTCAACTTAGTTTGTTTTGGTGACATGTTCTCTAATTATTTATTAACCTATCAAAGATGAAGCACTAATCTTCTGACTAGCACCGTCGTTGCTGTTCGTCCGAACTTTAAATTTTTTTTTTTTTTTTTTTTGCTCAAAGTTTTATTATTTTTATAGATGTCTTTTTTTTTTTTTTTTAAGTTTAAGGTAAAATATTAATAAAGTTAATTAATATATAAAAAATATGCAAAATTAAAATATGAAATGTTAAAATAAAGTTGTACCGTGTATGGTTTTGACTTTGAAATATGAATTTGGTTCAAAATCACAATGTTATGGTGTTTCCGCTATTTGGGTAATAATTCTGTACTACCACCAGAGTGCGCTATTTTAAATTCCAGCTTAATCCACTAGGGAATAGCTGTTTCAAAACTGACTCGTTTTTGACAAAGGAGAAACGTAGTTTCCTCAAAAATATCTTTAAAATAGGAATTTACACTATGGTTAAACAACACAACACATAACCGCCAAAACACATTTGCAAAGAAGAATATTCACAATGTTATGGTGTTTCCGCTATTTGGGTAATAATTCTGTACTACCACCAGAGTGCGCTATTTTAAATTCCAGCTTAATCCACTAGGGAATAGCTGTTTCAAAACTGACTCGTTTTTGACAAAGGAGAAACGTAGTTTCCTCAAAAATATATTTAAAATAGGAATTTACACTATGGTTAAACAACACAACACATAACCGCCAATACGCATTTGCAAAGAAGAATATTCACAAAACCGCCAATACACATTTGCCAGCAGAAGTACTTCCAATAGTTCTAACTCTAACAAGAAGTATGATGTTCTTTAGAAGATGGAATGCCCAGCCTCAGTGTGTTAAAGCAAACAGAGTACTTCAATTAGCATTTCATGAAATGGTGACTGCCGTGGCTCACCGTGAACATGAGGTCAAGACAAAATGGCAACTGGTTTTCCAACCTTTGACCTGAAGAACAAAGGGATTTGAGAAAACACCTGGAGTTGAAATTGGTGAGGTGATATTTTGTCTAGTAAATTCAACACACAACACTGTAGTTTAAAATAACATTTCCATTTAGTTTACAATGATAAATGGGCCTCATACCCTTACGTCATAGTCCTCTACCCATGTACGTAAATGTTTTGACTTTAAGAGCCAGTATGGTCATTTATTCTGTTTAAACACGCTATTTATGGGACAAATAGGACGCTAAGCAAACACAATTAGAAGAATATCGTCTATCTAACGCACGAATGTCGCACTTCCTGCCGTAATCCACAACGCAATGTCTTGAAAAACAGAATGGTGTAACCACTGAGAGCTTCAAACTGCTCAGGCCTTTTCCTTGAAATAGGACTTTTTTAAAACAGCCTCACGCTGTTGTTACACAAAACACTCACTCCAATAACCTTAGCTTCAAACTTTGGCTGTGTCTTTCCCTCAAGCAGTCCCGACTGCTTAATGGCCTAAAACCATTCACGTAAAACGTAAAACGCCAAAAAAGACACATATAGTGATTGGCCTCTAGCCGACATGTACTAACAGACAAACGAATAGCATGCAGGGTTAAATAGAAAAAAAGAAATTGAACTCACCCTGCCTGTAACAAAGCAACGCCACGTGGTAGGCTACCAATATTTATCAATTTAGGCTTGTTTTAACTTAAATTGCACAGCTATTTTCAGGATCCGCTGGCCGCCGTCAAACACACAGAACTAACATTGTCCTACATTAACTATTGAAGAATTCGATATAACAGGTTTCTCCATACCTAGTTGATTTGAGCTCTCTGTGTGCTGAACGGATGCCAGCGGGTCCAGCAAGCAGCCTGCTGTAGTCTCTCCCGGTTTTGCGAGATCCTGGGCTAGCTCGCCAATTGTTAAAATGTGTTCTTTATTCTCGCGTCCAGGAGAGAAGCTTTAAAATGAGACTAAATGGAGTCTCTGAAAAGATTCAAATGGGATACTTTAATTAAAAAAGGCGCGGTAGTGTTACAGACAGAATATTGTTCCGTCAGACAAACAGCTGTGGTCCGGTTCTCCTGAGCAAGAAAGACAGCGGATCTCTCCCCCGGCGCTGCTATATATATCCTCTGCTGGCTCCTCCCCGCCAGCCGGCTCACCTCGTCTCCAATGTCCGTTATTGCATTTAAACAGAGGATAGGTTATTTTCACATTCAATATATGCTTAACACGCCGTTTCTCCTCATATTCTCTTTCATCACTTTTCATTTAACACATTCTAAACGCTGTAATCAATACTCTAAACAATACTTCTCGGCTCGTTTGGTTGCCGGTCATTCCGGATGTTGTCACATGCTACTCGTCTGTAAACAATAATGTATTCAAATAAACTGTACCTTCATTTAATATTCAGCATGGTAATATCTCGACATCTATCGTTGTAGTGTTAAATCAGTAGGTTTCGGTTTTCACCACACCAAGTCATTTCGCTCCTCAATTCACCTCTTTAGGAAATCGTATATTAGCCACATGCTACATGCTAACCGTAGATGAAGGATTTTCAGAATAAAAGCTTAACTGCTTGTGCACAAGAATTTCTGGTTTTTCACTATAAAAGAGCGTTTGAACTGACGGTATGTTTAAGCTACATTATACCATCAAAACATTGATTTTAATTTCTAACAGTAGTGACAGTAACTATAGTAACGCAGTGTAGGCGGGGCGATCGGCTGTTAAGCAGGCGGAGCGACGCTGTGTAAAACTGCCGTGACGTCATCTTCAATGCGAACCACAAAACCAAAACATCAGCCGTTAGCTGTTAGCACTCAGAGCTCACAGCTCCTCATATCTGTTCAGAAACTAGACAACAGTTAAACAAGTACAAACCACAGACTGTCTGTTTCATGGTGAATACAGTCTCTGGTTTATTTCTGTCTGTAGGCCGTTGTTGTGAGTGTGGACAGTCGGAGCATATACAACGTTAGCTTAGCCTGATCAATCCGATCTCCATTAATAAAAAACACGCACTTTAAAAGGTTTTTCGCCTGCCGTCTTGTCTGCAGACCGGTATCAGTATGTTGTTAAGATCTCCATTAAAAAAAAACACGCACTTTAAAAGGTTCTTCGCCTGCCGTCTTGTCTGCAGACCGGTATCAGTATGTTGTTACTTCGGCATCATTTTGAAACGTGTATTACAATTAAATCACGGTCAAATATGTTCATGTTGTTGTAGTTGTGGCCCCCTTGCCAGTGATTCTCTCCGACCATTCAGCAGTCGAGAGTGTTTACGTCACTAGTTTAGCATATTCAGCCCGGTTGTTGGCCCGGTAAGAACCTCTTTTTTGGAGGGCCAGAAAAAAGGTGAAAAAGTAACTCCTAGTGGAAAGGCAAAAAAAAGTGGGCCTGGTTTGGCCCGGCCTGCTTAAACCGTGCTACGTGCTGCAGTGGAAAAGCACCATTAGACCCCAGAATGAGTCTAGCACCAAAACATTTATATAATGCCCTATTAGCATCATTTTATTATACCCACTATGTTGTGTACATTTGAATACTACAGAATGATATTTCTAATTCAGGTGCTGGCTTGTTTTCATATCTCTCCTGTATGTCTTCAGCCTGAGAGAGTCCACATGCCCAGCTGCAGTTAAAGACATGACGGTCACAGAAAGAGATCAAATATAAAGAAATCTGACAATATTTTGTTTGGTGTGTGTGTTTGGTTCTGTAGTTTATACTTTGCAAACTGCTGACTATTGAGAAACGAATGCAGGAAAAACATTTAAATTTAGCAACAAAAAACAAAAAAAAGCACTTAAAAGTGAAAGTGATGCAGCAGCACTAACAATGATCTTGCTTGTTTAAAGTGTCATCACTGTTCTTGTTGTCCTTAGTTTGAATCTTTATGGTTTATTGCACTTATTGTAAGTTATTTTGGATAAAAGCGTCAGCTAAATGTCATGTAAAAATGTAATGTGTATGAACAGCATACATGAGTAGTTAAATAAAACATTGTATAACAGTATGTTTAAAGACAATAGGTCATGATCTGTATCATCATGTACATGCTCTTGTTTCTCCTCCTGGATCCCTCTCACTGTTTGGACTGTGGGTGCTGTAGGGTGCAGAGACAAAGGGGGTGTATTTAGTATCATTCAATGATTGGAGACAATTACAGTGGATAATCTGTACTATACATTTAAACAATGCCAAGCAGTTGAAATCAAAACAGCTGAAGCACACATGCTTTAGATTTATTTAATCTCCATTGCGTACAAATCATAAAATGTAGCTTGGCCTTCATCTATCCATGTCAATGTTGCTGTTGTCAGACTCTCTGACCGGATCAATCAACGCTAACCCCCTCTAATATAGATGAAGGGAGAAGGGGCTGATCTATAATATATTCATTAATTTATTGATCAGTTTCATGAAGATACCAAACAGCTTTTGGCTTTTGTTCTGCAGTGGTTCCTCCAAAATGACATAATTAAAAAAACTGCATTAGTGAGAGCTGAGATTACATCAAGCTATAATCACCATTAAAACTGGCTAATTTGACTGAATACTGCTATGTTTAAGTAAGTGTGGAAATCGTTGCTCATTCTTGATATGCAGATGATGTGATGATGTGTCTCAGATAAAGCATGTTTGAGAGAAAACTTTGCAATAAGGATTTGTGTGCAGGGAAGTGTGTTTAAAGCACTCAGCTTAGTGTCACTTAGATTTTGTGAAATGATGCTTCTGAAAGTGCAGGACGAAGTTGTAGTCATACAGAAAAGGGAGATTGCTTTAATTGACATGTGTGCACTGATTGCAGAATAAGAACAGTTAGGTTTCACAAAGACGAAAGAGAAAAAAAAAGTGCTTATGTTAAATGCTACACACCATACTGTGTTGGTCCTGTTTCTTTAGACAGAATGAACCGAGAACAGATATTTGAAATTGTTCTGACACAAAATGAATGCAGCACAAATGCCCTGTCTAGCGATATATATGAAAGTGTAACATAATGTGTGTATCATCCCTGTGATTCGGATCCACTCCAATATTTAGTGCTCTTTTCTTTGGCCTACGCCCTTCCAAATGAAATGGAATGCACTCTTATTTAGTCGTGTAGTAGTAGAACAGAGAAATGTTCAAATGTATCAAACAAGTGTTTACATTTTGAAGTATTTAGAAATAGGTTTCCATAGCTTGGCAAAAAGCTTGACCTGATGAAAAATTAGGAACGTTTCTGCAATGCATTTGTGTTTTGTAACAATTCAAAGAATACAGCATGACGGTGCAGAGACTTTGTGCTGACTCACAGTAAGGGTGAACTTTAGTTTCCATCTGAAGTGTGTGTGTGTGTGTGTGTGTGTGTGTGTGTGTGTGTGTGTGTGTGTGTGTGTGTGTGTGTGTGTGTGTGTGTGTGTGTGGGTGTGTGGGTGTGTGTGTGTGTGTGTGTGTGTGTGTGTGTGTGTGTGTGTGTGTGTGTGTGTGTGTGTGTGTGTGTGTGTGTGTGTGTGTGTGTGTGTGTCCATGGTCATGGTCAGGCCGAGGGGACAAAGAAGACAACAAACAAAGAGACAAAGAAGTGGCGGACAGCTAGATGGTCAATGCTGGGTGCAAGGTGCATGGGGGGAGGGTGGGGGGGATTGATGACCTGTGACCCTGACTCCGACAGGAGGACTGTCTGTGGAAACGGTTGAGGTGAGGGAGGAGGGGGCGGAGTCAGGATGGACAGATAGGGAAGTGGAGAGAGGGGGGTGTGGTCCCAGAGTTAATTAGGGAAAACTGGGGGTGAATAGCGACCCGGCGGAGGGGTCAGGGCAGCCGGGTTGTCACCTCGGAGGGGGGTACACAAAGGATGGACGGCCATATTGGAGGTTCCTGTGGTACACCCCTCCCTGTTCTGCACACCAGCTGAGCCGCACAGCTTTTGTCATGCAGATCCTGCTGAGCGCCTCAAAACATTTCTCACGTTCAATATGCAACAAAATCTTTCCCACACTAGAGATGGAGCATCACACGCTGTGACACATTCATTATTGCCCAAATGTGTTGAAAGTAATACAATAATTCAAAAATAATACAATGATGTTGCCCCTGTGATGAAAATGGGTTCAAAATCTGAATAATTATTATTATTGCAATAAGCTGCAAAGAGTCTTTTATTGGTTTGCATTAGGAAATGCGTTCAGTTCTATGAGGACAATGACACAGGATGGCTCACATATGTAAAGGGTTTATGTTCAGTGCCTGTCTGAACAGTGACAGATGATTGGCTGCTGCAAACAAAACAAAAAGGAAATAAACGTATGTATGGGAGGGGGGGTAAACCACAAGGTCAACAGAATCAAGGATCAATAGTATGGATCCACTGACGGACGCTCAGACTGACACTTTCTAACGGTGACGGGACAATGATAATGACCACACACACACACACACACACACACACACACACACACACACACACACACACACACAGAGAGAGACCTGATAACAAAGGAAACAGTCTGAAACGTCATCCTGTGTTTCATAAATGGGTGCTTTTGCAAGTTGTCAATTTGCTACAGATCAAATGAACATCACATTATTGCTGAGCAAAGCTGCATTACTATGATAACAACATTAAACATGGCCACCAAAAATACTATTTAATGTGTGATTGGCAGGAGTTCATTTATCACGTTATGTGTTACTGATATGTAACATGAACTCTGTGCCTGCAGCGGCCAACACACTAACTCCATAATCGTCCAGAAGCGACGTTTGGTCAGGGTCCCGTGGCGTGCAGTTGTGACGCTCCTAGGCTCCTTCGGCTTCATAAAGGGACACAAATAGCTTTCAACTGATTGCAATGTATTCCCATCTGCAGCGGGATTTGACGCTCATGGAAGCACTGCATTCGTTTGTGTCGGCTGCCCTTAAAGGCAATGTGAGCGTCCATTCCCATTGAATAACGGAGAATTGTACACCCGGAAGTAAGTATTCCCCTTACTGTCGATTGATTTTACAGTGATATCTGCACTACTCATCGACTAAAGAACACCAGATTATCCTTGTTAATTACACAACATTGATTGGTTTAAATTGTGTGCAATGCTTTTGTATTTTTCCCCTTCGATTCGGAGAAACAAATATTTTTTCGGAGTAAAGGAGGGCAGAAGACACTACACTACCCAGAATCCCCAGCTATCATTTAGGACTACACCTTGTGCTCTGTTTGACAAACCCCGTTTTTTTTCACCATTCATTCCAATGGCTGGCGTCTATGTCACGTGATCTTCACATTTCTCCCTGCAGAAAAATAAAAACATGGCCGAATTTCGTTTTATTCTCGGTGGAAAATGCCTATTTTAAAGTTAGTTTGGCCATTAAAATGCAGTTTTGATGTCATTTGATGCGAGAAATATAAGTTGTTATTTCAGATTATATGTGCAGTGGATGTACATGATCTTTAGTTTGCTAGTTATTACGAAGATTACTTCAGGAAATTGCGTCCATAGAACGTTTTCATTGTTACCAAGGTGGTTGCTAGGGACGCTGCTATCGATATTATTTCTGTTATGTTGTGTAACTGTTTAATGGTGTTATCTTTATTGCTACCCCCTTCCCCGTCAATGTATAGTGTTGGTCCACAGCGCAAACATATTAGTTTAACAAAATCCGCATCTAAAGATACGTTATTTTCCCCTGTGCAATTCCAGTCTCACATCTCACATCACATCGTCATTAACAAATAGACCGAAAACATTTAAAAAAAAATAAAAAACGTTATTCCTAGTTTGCTTGCTTTTCTCTTTGAAAGTCATCACATAACGACATTTTAATACACGGTTCGGCTGCATTAAATATTAAATATCTGCCGTAGTTCTCTATTTATAGAGCCCTGATTTGAAGACTTCTAGACAAACATGAGGAACTACCGCCAACACTGAAAACGTGACGTGGATCATAAATATATCAGCAATTAAACAACATCTTACATTTCTTTTCACACAATACGTCTCTTTGCAGGATCAACACTAATTCGGCTGACTTTTATATTTGATCCAATTGGTAGATAGGCTGTATTTACACCATAAAGGTGCACAGCTGATAGAAAGGGACACCTAGTGGTTAAAGCATGTTATTGAATTTCATTATTTTTATTATTAGATATTAATAGGATCCCTATAAAGTATATTCATTACTCGTTATTCTCTACTAATAGTTAATTAAAGACTGTATATAATGACTATTTTGGACATCTCTTTCAAGATTTCAAGATTTTCTAAGGTTTATTGACATATCATATTCACAAACGGTGTAGTTATGCAATGAATGAAAAACTTGGGTCGCAGGTTCCTCAATAGTGCATTACCTCCAGCAATGTTAACTATGTTGAAGCACTTATTTTAACTGATATTATACATATGTATTATACTCTTATAAGATGTATGTAGATATTTCATCTCCGGCCTTGTCAGGTATTGAACAATCAATAAATAAAGAACACAGAATTATTAAATATAAAACACAGAATTTGTGTGGTTATACTTAATGATTTACAAATAAACACCACTGCATATTTACAACTGTTACACATGCTGATGTAACGCAAATGTTTCCAACTTGGGATCAAAAATGTATATCTTATCTTAAGATGATCGATGGCTACTGCCATATTTGCAAAATTTGCCTCTGAACTTTGACAAGTGCATGTTTTAGGCTTATCAATTAATGTAATGTAATGTAATGTTATCAATTAACAACAGGAGGGGTCACAAACATAAGACCAGCTGTTAAATAAAGCTCTTCTGACCTTAGCTGGCATGTGGGTATATATATTAATGCTGCCCATTTTGGGCACAAGCAATTTCCACCCATTTATTAATTATATGTTTTAAATGTGAGTGTTTTCTATCCCCTAAACCTCCAGGGATGTGCACAGTATACTGGCAACTTCTTATTATGGGAAATACGAAAACCTCTTTTAAAACTACAACTCCCAGTAGAGACGTGCCATAGATAGAGAACATGTTGCGAAACACAATATCGATAGCAGCGTCCCTAGCAACAAGTAACAAGTAGTTAATAATAATAAAAGACATTAAGAAAAAGGCATTTTTGAACAGTCATTAAAAAGCAACACAATCTACCTGCATTGCATTACTCCAAACGTGTAATAACGTGCTTTAACCAGTAGGTGGTTTGGGTTAAAAAGCTGTCAAGTTTACAGTGTTAACAAAATAAAATATACTGCTGTTTCTGGTTTAGTTTAAGACGGATATATTTAGTTATTGTTCTGATATTTGTAATACAAAAGCGGTGGAAAAAACCCACAGCAACACAGAAAATATGGTCTTAACATGACCCAGTGGTCTAGTAGCTAATAAAAAACAATAATATCAAAACAAAATATTACTACTAAATTTATTGTGAAATTCAAACTGAACGGTAAAAGAATAGTTTCCGGTCTATTCTGAGCCCGATCTCTGTAGATAAATAAAAAATAAAGAACTACGACAGATGTGTAATATATTTAATGCAGCCGAACCATTTATTACAATGCATTCATGTGATGACTTTCAAAGAGTAAAGCAAGCACTGCTGAATAAAGTATGATTTTATCTTTTACGAAACGTTTTTTTTCATATGGAATGCAGTTGGAGGTCAACCAATCACAGAGCTGGAGAACTAATCACGGGGTTTGTCAAACAGAGCACAAGGTGTAGTCCTAAACGATAGCTGGGGATTCTGGGTAGTGTAGTGTCTTCTGCCATCCTTTACTCCGAAAAAATATTTGTTTCTCCGAATCGAAGGGGAAAAATACAAAAGCATTGCACACAATTTAAACAAATCAATGTTGTGTAATTAACAAGGATAATCTGTTGTTTTTTAGTCGATGAGTAGTGCAGATATCACTGTAAAATCAATCGACAGTAAGGGGAATACTTACTTTCGGGTGTACAATTCTCCGTTATCCAATGGGAATGGCATTATCATAGCATTATTAATAATACTAATAATAATAATATTATATAATATTGCACATAGTTATATATATAGCAGCAAGTGTATTGTAGTGATGGAACTTACAGTATATTGCACATAGTGTTGGTGTGGGAGTTCTCAGTGCCCTTTACTTAGGGGTGAAGGGTTAAAAAGTTTGATTGCCACTGGGAGGAAAAACCTCCTGTGGCGCTGTGTGGTGGTTATGGGCGATCTCAGTCTGTGGCTGAAAGTGCTCCGGTAGGAAACCAGTGTGGCATGCAGGGGGTGAGACCCGTTGTCCAGAATGCTGAGAAGTTTCCTCAGCATTCTCCCCTCCGACACCACTGCCAACGACTCCTGATCCACTCCCAGGACAGAGCCTGCTCTCCTGATAAGCTTGTTGAGTCTGTTGGCATCTTTTGGATTTCTATCCAAATCTAGATCTACTTATTGAAACCTCACAGTTGACACCATCTCTTCTTCGCCTCACCATGTAAACAGCCTCACACACCTGCAGGGTGACATCTTCACTTCAGCCTTATGGGATAGTTTTGAGAGTTGTGACTGATATAATAAAGAACCCCCTGGCTGCAGTGATAGGAGTGTTCTTATGGAAATGGTCATCGGCCCATATTTAGGGGCTGGGGGGGGGGGGGGGGGGGGTCACAAAGGCTGTTAAGGTCAAAAGATGATTGAGGTGCTGAGCGTTGGGGGGGGGGGGCTTTAGGGCTTTGTTGGCTACACCCCGCATTTATATGCATGTTCATTGTGTCTCTAATATTGAACTGGGGGGTTGGAGGAGCAGTCCCTGCATCTGGACAGCTGAGAGTGTGTGTGTGTGTGTGTGTGTGTGTGTGTGTGTGTGTGTGTGTGTGTGTGTGTGTGAGTGAGTGCGTGCGTGCGTGCGTGCGTGTGTGTTTGTCTGTCAAAGATTGATTAACTGATGCTCAATGTATTTCTGAAGGAAAGGATTTCAAAGTATATGTTCCATATAGATCCCTTTGTTGCAAGTCAAAAGTTATTTCTCATAAATTGTCTCCACCAAGACTTTTTAAACTACTTTCTTAAATAAAAAGTATAACATGGTATATTCCAATGGAGTTAAAACGAATGTGATTTTTGGCAAAAGCCGAAGTTAAATGGACCGGACTTCTTTGAGGAAATTGATATGGCTGCACATCCTATTCAAAGTTGTGTAATTAAAGAGCCTGTGACACGAACCCAACAACTGTTGTGCAATGAAATAGTGGGCTACTAGTAATCTCGAACCGTCAGTTTAAAAAAGAAAAAGCGATACCGTTCCGATAAATATCAATAATTTCGAACATCGCGGGAAAATTCCTTCGACTCATTTTGAGGTTTTGGGGGAAGCCGGAAGTGACGTCGATGCGGGAACGCTTCACTGTGCGGCGAGAGAGCCAAACACGGACAAAGTGTGTTGTCATGCGTAGAAATGGTGAATTACTGAGTTTAGGCACGTTAATAACGTTTTAATGAAGTTGACTACAGTATATTCATATTTGTCAGTGCTTTCATGTCAATTCGGCGAACATAAACATAAATGATCGTGGTGAAGATGATTAAATTAGGATTACAAATCGGTAGTGAGAGCTGCTGAATTTCCTCCCGTCGGATGTGATATAAAAACAAATCGATTATTTTTGTAAACTCAAGTGGATGAGACTAAAGTGCTTTCATGTCAATTCGGCGAACATATGATACATCAAATGATCGTGAGGATGATGATTTAAAAATATTTTGTTTGAGCCGGTCTGCATTTCCTGATGAGAAAAAAAACCTTAGCTTTTTGTAGTTGCAGTCAGTGGTGTAGTGGGCGTTGGACGCGGGGGTACACCGTACCCCCACTTATTTGAAGCATGATTTCTTTTTTTAATAGTCTAATACATCTAAAATCATTGCCAGTGTTATCAGTTGCAAGTGTGTGTTTGTTGTAATAATGACGAAAACATAATAGGCAGATTTCACAGTAATTATAATAAAAACGTAGCTCAAGCATTTATGCAACTTAATTTGAAGCGTGTGTGTGTGAGGGGCAGAACTGTGTGTGTAGCACACACAGCATTTTTATTATTTGTCCCGCGTCCCACACATTGAGATTATGTCCCGCATTTGAGTGATAGTCGCGCAGAAAGGCCGGATCGGTTCGCTGACAGCCGGCACCGCCCTTTATTGTTATATTGTCTAAACGGCATCATGTAAGTTGCGCTGACAGGCGACACAGAGGTCCCCAAGCCCCCCCCCGTTGACAGTTCACGAGCGCGTCCATAGTGTCTCCCGTCCACCCACCACCCCGTCCACCCAGTTAAACATCCCCACTACACCACTGGTTGTAGTAGTAGATTAAACGTGTGGTTTTTTTTACCACAATGTTGGGGAAATTAATGGATACAAAATAAACCGATCCTTCAGCCTCATATGAGCTCTCAGACACGTTCAAAATTAAACTGTCATCGCTGTCTGAGCTTGCTGCTGTGTGCGCCATCGTGCGTTTACATGCAGATGCTGGGATCCTGAACGGTGCAGCTGGAGCGCTGTGCCCGCATTGACGTCACCCATAATTTGGCGGGACTTGAAGAATCCCCGAGAAGATCCAGGAAATGGTCAACATTGAAGGGCAGATTAATGGTTATCAAAGTACAAATATCCAAAATCAGTTCAGTAAAGGTTTTCAAGGGGACAATATTTACTCAAATTGATGGGTTTGGATGATGGGGGAAAATCGTGTCACAGGCTCTTTAAGCTACATAAATGAACCCTTGGTATGTTTCAGCTATGTTAACAAAGATTGTTTTAGTTGTATATTGTGATGGTGTGTGACTCTGCTCCTTGTGTCATGTCCCTATGTCTCCTCAGCTCCTCCTGAGTTCCTGCAGTGGCCGCAGTCTGTGTCCCGACCAGCAGGGGGCAGCGCTGTGTTCACCTGCGTGGCCCAGGGGGTCCCGGAACCCCACCTCATCTGGCTGAAGAACGGCAAGGTGCTGGTGACCGGGAACAACGTCAAGCTGACCAACAACAACAGGTAGGTGGCAGTGATGTCATCACATTACTTGTATTACTTTTATTAACTTTTATTTAGGAAAACTACTTGACAAAAAGGACTCATTTTCAATGGTGCACTGGTTACATATTAACTATATAATATTTTTGTTGTGACCAATTCTTTAGTTGTTTTCACGAGATGGCATAAACAGATTCTATAGTATTCAATTAATGAAAGGTGGGAAAATGTATCTTATAGTTTTCGAAAATCTGAAAATACACATGTGTAAAGATATCTTCTAAACTGGTAGCAGTTGTATTCTCAGATGTTTTCAGTACTCACTGACGGCAGAGCTTCACGTAGTCCTGCATCTCACAGCTGTGCCACATGGTGGCAGAGCTGCACAGAGTGTGCATGTGAATGTGATCAGTCTGAGGTCTTCAAAACATGTAATGTTAAATTGAATCAATACAATATTTGTATTAGCCTATATTCCAAATATATTGGTTGCCTCCATGTGTTTCGCTTTCAAATACTTCATGCACCATAAACACATGTTTTGCTGTTGATTTGATCATTGATGTTGGTTTCTCACTAACAAGCTCGTATCAACAGGACACTCTAAAGCTGATTTTTAAAAATATTTTAAATGTTAAATAACTGAGTTTATTCCACTATCATTGAATTCTGTATGTATCCTGTATGTGTGTACTGGACCTAGTTTGCAACAGATCACACAAGCTTTATTGTATTGAAAACCTAGAAAACAATCCTTCTCTATAGAAAACTACCCTCATCAAGGTTTGTTTAGTGATTAAATACATATGTAAATTGGAATATGCAACATGTAACACATTATGTACATAATAAGGTATTAAACCAAGATGTTGACACTGGGTCCTGTAAAGACAAAAAACGTAATGCATGAGCCCTTCACTAGGTCCTATTGTAATCCATAGTGTGTTTAAGATCATATTTGCAACAAAAAAAAGCCCTTTTAAAACGACTTAACCCTTGTGTTGTGTTCCAAAGCTGTTACCGTTCATGGTGTTCGCGGGTCAATTTGTTCGGTGGGGCAGAGGGAGGGGAGACCAGGTGCATGTTGCGAAAAATTATTGTTACAGTGGCTGAAGGGGATGAGGCGTCTAAAGTCAAAGATGAATCTTGATTGGGCCAAATTTTAACCCGAGTCACCCAAAACAATTCTGCTGGGTCTTCCCAGACCCCAACACCAAATTATACACTTTTTTTTGGCTAAAATTGTCAAAATCTGTTTTGTAGTGTTTATATAGCTGTTGTGGAGGATTTCATGAAGACTTGTTCCGTAAAAAAAAACTAGAGCGTAGTTATTATATAATTTTAACTTAAAACGGGTCACGGGAGACCTGAACACAACATAAGGGTTGAATTGGAAGTAGTAGTAGTAGTAGTAGTAGCAGCAGGAGCGAACTGACTCTCTGTGTTCTGAGTAGCACCCTGGCTCTGACCCGGATCAGTTCTGAGGACGAGGCCATCTACCAGTGCATCGCAGAGAACAGTGCCGGCACCAACCAGGCCAGCGCCCGGCTGGCCGTGGCGCAGCCCAAAGACCTGCCCAGCGCCCCCCAGGGCCTGAAGGCCAGCCCACTGACCACCAGCAGCCTGCAGATCTCCTGGATCCAGCCCCCCCCCAACGTAACCGACAGCATCATCGGATACGTCCTGCATATCCGCAAGATAGGAGGTGAGTGTCAGCACCATCAGAGCAGGAGAAGTGTAGAAACACACCATCTGTACTTAGTAGTCAAATCTATATGTGCTTCAGAGCCGGACAGCCTGGAGCTGCAGGAGGCCATCAGTAAAGAAACCTTCCAGCATGACGTGGCCAACCTGGAGCCCGCCACCACCTACTCCCTGTACCTGAAGGCCTACTCTCCTCTGGGGGCCAGCCAGCAGTCCCTCTCTGTGGGGGCTACAACTCTAGGGGGCGGTGAGAACAAGAAACCTGACACATATGGACTATTGGTGCTTTGACAAAATAATAACACAAAGAGAGTATAATGAATGAATAATAAATGCTACATGTTTAGTGTGTCTAACTCTATTTCACTTACTAAATCAAGAATTTAAACGGCATAATGAAAAAACTGTAAGAACAAAAACTAGTCCACATGGCATCAGAGTGTTTTTCCAATGAAGTAAATGCTGTTCTAATGCAATACAAGTACTTAAACATGCTGCATGCTACATTAACAGGAAAAGACACTTGTGCGATATTACAGTATCAGACATCTAAGAAGGTACCTAGTCTCATATCACGATATCCATAAAATACCCATATATTGCCCAGCCCTACAGTCCATAGGTCCATTATTGCTTTCTCTTTGTTTGGTAATATTTCACACCACAGTGAAGCGAATAGGTTATAACAAAACCAGGTGCCGTGCTGCTGGATATCTTTGTTCAATCTGTAAAAGAGCCTGTTATCAGTTCCCCTCTCATCCCTCCCTCTACTTCTCCTCTCTCCCTTCAGTGCCCACACCCCCCACCTTCTTCACCAAGGTGGTGAACTCCACAGCCGTGCAGGTTCTCTGGGAGCTGCCCAGCAAGGCCGGCAAGGCTGAGGGCTTCAGGCTGTCCTACCGCAGGGTCCCCCACGCTGACTTCCAGGGGCCCATCCAGCTGCCATGTCACATCAATGCCCACACCATCTCTGAGCTGGGTGAGTGTGTGTGTGAGCGAGTGTCTACCTAACACTGACCCTGATCCTGTATACAAATATAATATAATTTATCCAGTAGGTCTACTCATCTCCTGTTAGACTGAGGCTTCAATAAAGCCAAGGCAGCAGCACTTTACATTAGCTTTCAAGAATTGTTAAAAAGCTATTTTACTTGTGTGTGTGCTGTTCTGAGTTTGTATCTTAATGGTTGATTTGACTTATTGTGTCATGTAACTTTAACCTATTGCACTTATCTTAATAATAATGTAATGTATTTTTTGACCATGGCTCTGGCACCACCATCACCTGGTGCTGACTCTCACAGCTGCAGCACGTTAAAGTAAATAAGTCTAAACCTCTGTTCCAGCTCAAGTTCATCACTATGTTCTCTACCTGCTGATGGAAAAATAAATGAAGATTTGCACATCAAAGCACTAAGATGTCACGCACATGTCTGAGCAGCATCTATTACTCGCTCACCTTCGTTTACATGACAACTTCGGGCTCAATGCTTGTTACCATAACAACACACCTCCAAAACAATATGGTTGAATGATTATACAAGACATCAGCTGCACTAAGCTGCTCCTTTTATTGGATTATATTTCAAAGGATACAAGACCTCTGAGACGTTTGAACAGACACCACTGACTGTCAATAGAGTGGTGCAGTGACGAGTCCTAAAACAGGAAATGAGTTAGCATTTTACCACTTCCTGTTCCCTCGTCTCAGAGTCAATGGGATCTCTCCATAGGATTTTGTAAAATAGCTCCAAATAAGGTCTGTGGTTGAGACACATTGAAGAGACGGATCACGTTTTGTTCTACGAAATTAAATCCATCAGCAGTGACCCCACTGATGCTTTCTGAAGAGTTGACGTGTCTGAAAAACGATGGTTGTTAACAAGTGGCTGAGAAGGACTACAGCAGTTGTGGAGGATGTTGTACGTCATTACGCAGAACACGTAAACACTCCTCTAAGTTTGTTTGCCCTGTTCTGCTTGAAAGCAAGTACCTGAGGTTACCTACTGTAACCCCAGCTTCTATGAGTATTGGCGAAGCCCTCTAAGGCTATCGCTATTGGGTAATCCCCCTGAGCACCCGCGCAGCACTGAAACACAGTCCACGCCCACCCGCAAGGTGGGCCCCACCCTCGGGCTCCCTTCCGGTATAAATAGGAAGGAGGCCCGACAATCTGCTCCCATACAAATTAACTTTTCTTCAGCTATTCGTGGAGCCAGTGGGGCCCAGCACTTAGAGGGCTACGCCTATACTCATAGAAGCTGGAGTTACATTAGGTAACTTCAGTTCTATTTTGTATATGGCTTCGCCCTCTAAGGCTATCGCTATTGGGTAATCCCCCTGAGCACCCGCGCAGCACTGAAACACTTGTAGTCCACGCCCACCCGCAAGGTGGGCCCCACCCTCGGGCTCCCTTCCGGTATAAATAGGAAGGAGGCCCGACAATCTGCTCCCATACAAAATAACTTTTCTTCAGCTATTCGTGGAGCCAGTGGGGCCCAGCACTTAGAGGGCTACGCCTATACTCATAGAAGCTGGAGTTACATTAGGTAACTTCAGTTCTATTTCGTATATGGCTTCGCCCTCTAAGGCTATCGCTATTGGGTTAAGGGCGAAGCAAGATGTAGTCTGCGCCCCACTGGATCCGCCCAGTACTAGAAGCACAGACACACCTGCTCAATAACAACCCATGCCTGTTGTGCCATGGGTAATGGCGCATCACAGTCCCTGGAAAATAGCATAACATGAATATTCTCCAAGGGGGACGAAGGCTGGGAACAATACATACCCGCCGCTGTGAGAAGTAGAGATGAAGGTCACACTTTTTCCAGCGACAAAAAAAAGGGGGAACAGCAGCGCCCTGCGTCACTCACTCTGACAACGCATTCCGTACAAAATGTGTCAGAGGAAAAAGGAACATCCCTCCTATGAGAGGGAAAAAGGGGCCGCTCTCCGTGTGCCGAGAGGCAGGAGAGAGGCGCACAGCTGGATCCCTGACGTCACTCACTCTGACAGGACACCCAGTACAGGGTGTGTCAGAGAGGAATGGGAGACATCCCTCAAATAAAAATGAATAAATGAACAGGGGGAAGACCAAGATGCAGCAGTGCAAATGTCTTCCACTGACATTCCTTCGTGCAAAGCCGTGGAGGAGGAAATTCCTCTGGTGGAGTGCGCTTTGATGTTCTCCGGGGGCTCCACCCCAGAGGAGACATATGCCTGCGACACAGCTTCACACAGCCAGTGTGACAGCCGTTGTGCAGACAGAGGTTGCCCGATCGAGCTCTCTCTATAATGCACAAACAGGTGCTGAGAATGGCGCAAGGCAGCCGTGCGCGCCACATAGCAGGACAGCGCGCGCACAGGACAGAGGAGATGAGACGTGGCTTCTTCCTCCGACCTGTGAGGAGGAGGGAATAAGCCAGCCAGGGTGATCACTCTTGACCTAAAATAGTTGTGATGACCTTAGGGCGTAAAACAGCTGAACTGCCATCTCCTTGGATCCGGAGACATGACGGAGCCACAGAGAGAGCAGACAATCACTCACCCTTCTCACTGCTATTAGAGCCAAAAGTAATAGCCTACTTTGGCTGATAACAGTTTAAGGGGAACCTGATCCAAAGGTTCAAATGGGGCTTTGCTTTAGTGCGCGTAACACCAAAGCCAAATCCCACTGACCCGCCAATGTGCGTGACACAGGTCTGAGTCTTCGTACTCCTCGCATAAAACGGCTGCTGCGTTCTGCGAGCCCCTCTGTTCAATTCGCTGGGAATATACATTGCTCTGATGGAGAGCAACGTGTGTGCGCGCCCAGAACAGCAGCCGCCTGGCTGCGTTCTGAAGCTGCGCAGATCGTAATCCTCCCTGGCGATTGAGGTAGGCTGCCGTGGCCTGTTGTCTGAGCAATTCAACACATGTTTGATTGAACACCAACAGGGTGAAGTGCTGGAATACCAACCGAGTCTCACAAAAAAACGTGTAATAACTACGTTGGTCCACAGCGTAGGACGTAGTATTTCTACAAAAACGCCTCTGAAATTGTAGGATCCCTACGTTTTTTTCACCATTCATTCCAATGGCTGGCGTCTACAGTCTATGTCACCTGATCTTCAAATTTCTCCATGCAGAAAAAAAAAACATGGCCGAACTTCGTTTTATTCTCAGTGGAAAATGCCTATTTTAAAGTTAGTTTGGCCATTAAAATGCGTTTTGATGTCATTTGATGCGAGAAATATGAGTTGTTATTTCAGATTATGTGTGCAGTGGATGTATATGATCTTTAGTTTGCTAGTTATTATGAAGATTACTTCAGGAAATTGTTTCCATACAACGTTTTCATTGTTACCAAGGTGGTTGCTAGGGACGCTGCTATAGATATTATTTCTGTTATGTTGTTTAACTGTTTAATGGTGTTATCTTTATTGCTGACCCCTTCCCCGTCAATGTATAGTGTTGGTCCACAGCGCAAACATATTAGTTTAACAAAATCTGCATCTAAAATTGTGGCATAGATACGTTATTTTCCCCTGTGCAATTCCAGTCTCACATCTGACATCACGTCGTCATAAACAAATACCGGAAACAGACCGAAAACGTTTACAAAAATAATAATAATACTTTATTCCGAGTGTGCTTGCTTTTCTCTTTGAAAGTCATCACATAACGGCATTGTAATACACGGTTCGGCTGCATTAAATATTACATATCTGCCGTAGTTCTCTATTTATAGAGCCCTGATGAGAAGACTTCTAGACAAACATGACAAACTGCCGCCAACAATGAAAACGTGACGTGGATCATAAATATATCAGCAATTAAACAACATCTTACATTTCTTTTCACATACGTCTCTTTGCAGTATCAATACTAATTCGGCTGACTTTTATATTTGATCCAATTGGTAGATAGGCTGTATTTACACCATAAAGGTGCACAGCTGATATAAAGGGACACCTAGTGGTTAAAGCATGTTATTGAATTTCCTTATTTTCATTATTAGATATGAATAGGATCCCTATAAAGTATATTCATTTCTCGTTATTCTCTACTAATAGTTAATTAAAGACTATATATAATGACTATTTTGCACACCCCTTTCAAGATTTCCAGATTTTCTCAGGTTTATTGACATATCATATACACAAACGGTGTAGTTATGCAATGAATGAAAAACTTGGGTCACAGGTTCCTCAATAGTGCATTACAAGACATCTATCAATATTTGTGCATATCAGCAATGTTAACTATGTGGAAGCACTTTTTTTAACTGATATTATACATAATGTATTATACTCTTAGATGTATGTAGATATTTTATCTCCGGCCTTGTCAGATATTGAACAATTAATAAATAAAGAACACAGAATGATGAAATATAAAACACAGAATTTGTGTGATTATACTAAATGATTTACAAATAAACACCACTGCATATTTACAACTGTTACACATGCTGATGTAACGCAAATGTTTCCAACTTGGGATCAATAAAGTATATCTTATCTTAAGATGACCGATGGCTACTGCCATATTTGCAAAATGTGCCCTTGAACCTTGACAAGTGCATGTTTCAGGCTTATCAATTAACAACAGGAGGGTCGTAAATATAAGACCAGCTGTTAAACTAGAGAATGCAATTCCTGAAGAAATTGCCAGTGGGAATGCTTTATGCTGAAAACCTGACGCTAAACTGCTATGCTGAAATGTAATGTATAAGAAGAAAGTGAATAATTTAGATTGAAATGATACATGAACACTGGGGGCTTGAATGTGTGATGAGAGAAGAAAATAAAGTAAAAACGCTTGGAAAAGCAGCAGAATATTTGAACTGCAAACTTGTGAACTAACTTGATGGCGAATGATCTGTCGCCATGGCAACGGCATTTGGCGACACCCCACGCTTAGATGCATTGATGGCTGCATCATTACCAAACCTGTGAAGTTTTGGGCTGTTTGGAGTATTTTCACTGAAGTTTTTGGAAACCGTGTTTCAAGGCGAGCATTGTGTTGCCATGGCAACGGCATTTGAAGAAATCACAAAACTGTCCCGTAGATGTCTTCACGGCTGGACTGTTAGTACACATGTGAAGTTTGAGCACTTTTTGAACATTTTCATGAGTTATAGCGACATCATGTTTTATGACGAGGGAAACGCTTCCATGGAAACGGCATATGGTGAGATCTCAGATTTGGCGTAGAGCTGTTGAGGCATGGACCGGTGATATACAAGTGAAGATTGGGGGACGATTGGACCGTGTCCATTGGACTTATAGCGACATCATGTTTTATGGCGAGGGATGCGTTTCCATGGAAACGGCATATGGTGAGATCTCAGATTTGGCGTAGAGCTGTTGAGGCATGGACCGGTGATATACAAGTGAAGATTGGGGGACGATTGGACCGTGTCCATTGGACTTATAGCGACATCATGTTTCATGGCAAGGGATGCGTTTCCATGGAAACGGCATATGGTGAGATCTCAGATTTGGCGTAGAGCTGTTGAAGCATGGACCGGTGATATACAAGTGAAGATTGGGGGACGATTGGACCGTGTCGATGGGACTTACAGCCACATCGTGTTTCATGGCAAGTGGTCCGTCGCCATGGCAACGGCATTTGATGACACCCCATACTAGGCTTAGATGCGTTGATGGCAGAATCGTTACCAAACCTGTGAAGTTCTGGGCTGTTTGGAGTATTTTCACTGAAGTTATGAGAAAACCGTGTTTCAAGGCGAGCATTGTGTTGCCATGGCAACGGCATTTGAAGAAATCTCAAAACTGTCCCCTAGATGTCTTCACGGCTGGACTGTTTGCACACTGCTATCTGAAGTCTGCTGCTCTGAGCATGTCAGTTGGAGTGATGACATCATCGTGTTCCATTGCACAGGTGTTAATTCATGGGTACCAATTACGTCATTTCCGGAATGCTCGCCGCCATCTTTGTGACCGATTGACAGTTTGTTTACACTCGTCATCACAGCAAACACAGCGCATTTAAACGGGAAAGAGAGAGAGAAATATTTGTTAAAGACGGCGATTATTGGATGCGATCCCTATTTGTTACCCCCAACTGTATTTTGTTTATTGAATTCGGCTAAGTGTCTTCCCCAACTAACTTTTCCCGACATATATATTTATCTTGTTCACAATCCATC
Source organism: Notothenia rossii (assembly GCF_949606895.1). Classification (NCBI taxonomy): domain Eukaryota; kingdom Metazoa; phylum Chordata; class Actinopteri; order Perciformes; family Nototheniidae; genus Notothenia; species Notothenia rossii. The sequence goes on from NC_136908.1 coordinate 33,643,742, forward strand.
TCCATTCACTGGAGAGAGCCTGAAGGCTTTTAAGAGCACAGATGCATATCAATACGCCGTTGCTGGGTGGGTGAACGACACCAAGATATGGCATGTGGAGAAGACACACCTACATGTGATCACAGCGAAGGTAAGTAATTTAACAACAATCATAAACCGTGTTATTATAGTTGTATTTATGTCTAAAGCTGATGTCAGCTTGCTAGCCAGTTGCTAGCAAATGGTATTTCTAGCTAACATCATAACTCTAGCTGGCAGCTAGCTATATTGTTTTAAAGCAACATACTCTTCTTTCAATGATAAATTAATTCTTATTTTTTTCTACATAAGCAAGAGGTCCATGTTTATTTCACGATTCTCTGTCACTTGCACTATTGTTATATTTCGCGTTGCTCTATCTTTACTTGTTTTTTTATGTCTTAAGGATATTGTATGTTGTAGCCTACTTTTGGAGCAGCCTGGGACTTCAGATATGAAATGCCAATCTGCGCTGTAGCTATTGTATTTGACAATAAACCTTTGAATCTTACATTTGTACAAGCTCAAGAGAGTTTAGCTTTTATATGACAAAATTAATGTACTGCATTTTTCACTTAACAGGTCAATCATTCCCAGGCTTTGAACAGCAAACCAACATCTCCATGGATTGTGGTGCAGGAGGACGGGACAGTGGTGATGGCGCATTGTACATGCATGGCAGGGTTAGGAGAGGTTTGTTCCCACGCAGCAGCACTTATGTTTACAGTTTTGGCTGCTGTTGACGAGAGAAAACCAGACATGCACAGAGAAGCCATGCACATGGACACAGCCTAGCACTAAAATGGTGAAGTACGATGAGGTGTCTAACATCTTCGCCATCAAAGAACAAGTTCAAACCGAAGACCTGTTTCAGCACATGAGACCATCTGCTGATGATTTCAAGTTATTCTGTGAACAACTCCACCAAAGTGAAGAACAAGAGACAAAGCCCAAGAAAAGTGCTATCCTGTCGGTCATTGAAGGCCATTCCCACAGATACACGTCAAAGACTGTACAACTGGATCTGCCAACAACCCTTACCAGTCTGTATCAAAGCAGCAGACTTGTACTGGATTTGCCTGCACTGCTAGAGGAGGGTGCCAAAGTCTTTGAGGAGCTGAATCTCACACCAGAGCAGGTAAGAAATAGAAATGGCTTACGGTAAAATAAAAGCGTGTCACAATGCTAAATCCTAAACATCACTAAATGTATTAAGAATAACTTCACTGCTTTCTGATAATTACAGCTCTTTTGATAGTTCAATTCTTTTTGAGTGTTTGTTAGTTGAGGAGAAGACCAGGAAACAGAGTAGGTCGAGGGTCTGGTTTGAGCAGAGAGCAGGGAGAGTTACTGCGTCATCCTTCCATGAGGCAGCCAAGACAGAGAGCTCTTCGTCTTTGATTAAAAGAGTTTGCTATCCTCGCTCCTCTCAGTTTTCCACTGAAGCGACCAGGTATATATAAATTTAGGCAGCAAGACTAAATCATATATTCTTTCCACTACTTCATCATGAATAAATACAATAATTGAGTAACTAAATATTATGAGGGTAAAACAAGATATTAACATTCTAATAACAGTATTTTAGGGAGTTTTTTTTCCAAAATAACATGTTCTTTTCCTCAGATGGGGTTTACAAAACGAGGACACTGCCAAAAAGTCTTACCTGGTGGCTATGCAAGATCACCATGAAGACATCAATGTTGCAGCATCAGGGCTCATCCTCAACCCAGAGCTGCCATGGATTGGTGCATCCCCAGATGGTGTCGTGACCTGTGCTTGCCATGAGCCTGGCATTTTAGAAATTAAGTGTCCTTTCAGCGCTAAAGACCACAGTCTACTTTAATGCACCAAAGACTTGCGGTTCTGCCTGACCGTCCCTGAGGGAGGTGTGATGAGCCTAAAGCTGAATCACAGCTATATGTATCAAGTGCAGGCACAAATGCGTGTCGCAGAGGTAATGTTCTGTGATTTGGTTGTGTGGACACCTCGAGAACTTTTTAAACAGCGCATCATGTTTGATGGCGCATTTTTTGATGTTGCACGTTCAAAGGTGGTAAACTTCATTAGAACGGGGATACTACCAGAGTTGTTGGGTAAATGGTTTACTGTGCCACGCTTCTCCTCCACTGCAACCTCTGACAAAACATCTGAGGGGCATTAAGAAGCTGACAATAAATAAGCTCTTCTTGTCAGACACTGGTCTTTTTCTTTTGTCTTCATGGTCAGGTTTTTGTTTACCCATTAAGCTTACATATTCATACACTGTAGATTATGCAATAAATAACTGTATCTAATACTTGCAGATGCATTGTAGTATAAGTAGGAGTATTAAAAAAAAAAACTCAAGGAACAAATACTTGGAAAAAGTGATGTTTATTAGTTAAAAACTGGACATTTTAATGTATTAATTGTAAAGATAATAGAGAGAAGATCCAACATACATAGAAAAGGGAATACACAATAAGCATTTTGTTTCATTTAGCTGACGCTTTTATCAAAAGCGACTTACAAATAGTATCTATCTATTCTGTGGGTACCACAGATGGGCAGACATTACAAAGAGCACAGCAAACTGTTACCATCTTGTCAAGGGAAGTAGGTTGTCCTTGAGTGGCTGCTTGGCAGAGAGACAGCGGGATGGTGCTCTGAAGGATGGTGTATTTGTTCCTGACCAGGCCAATGACTCTTTCCACATGGATCCTGATGGCAGCGAGTCCCCTTGTGGATTCAAGTTCCAGTGAATGCAGTTGCTGCTTGCCTTTGGTGAATGCTGGTATTTTCAACTGTGCATTATACAGTCCCACAGTGTTTTTCACATTGAAGCCTCTATCAGCAAGAACAACATCTCCTGGTGATAATTTCTCAAGATATGAGCAGTTTTCTGTAATGTACTTGTCGCTTGTGCTTCCCCCCCAGCCCTTTGACACAAAGAATGTAACACCCTGTTGTGTTATAGAAATGAGATATTTTACAGTGTTGTGGTGCTTGTAATAGGAGTATGTTTGTGCACGTGCCCTTAAATTCTTTGGCTTCTCTACAAACATTTCAAAACAGTCAATGATGGAAGTGCAGTTGCTCAAATTATCCCTGAAACACATGGGCAGACTAACCTGAATTTGATCTGTTGAGGGCCAAAATATAAGTGGTGACAGTCTGACATACATGACATCTAAAGTATTGTTGAACATTCTGACAACACTGCTCTTAGACATATGAAAAAGATAAACAAAAAAATATAAAGGTAAGCTAAGCCTCATTCTCATCAGTGTTAATAAAAAGCTATGAAAGGGAGTCAGTCTTGGGCCGGCTTTCACAAACCCAGACAGGAAGCCAAAAACAACCATCATTTTAGCATAGCTTGGTAGGCCTGTTAGTTCCTGTACCATCTCATCATTTCCTTTGAAGGCTTCTTCATTGAAAGACAGCACATTAACTTTGTCCTTAAGACAATTAACAATTAACCTCAGCTCTTAATCGTGCACACTCGTTTGTCAATGCCTTGACTGTAGCTTGGCAGGCTGCATTTGAGCATGGTTCCACAATACCTGAGCAAAGAATGGCTGGAGACTAACTGTGGTCATCTTTCACACATTCTACCTGTTCAACTAAGGTGATGTCAAGCCCAGTGGCATCACTGGTGCTGGAAGGTGCCACACTCTCATGGTCACTATCAGAAACCAAAGTCTCAGTCCGTTTCCTTTTCATCTGCTGAGTATGCTCAAATCTGCTGGTGGCATGGATGCTTCTTTGCCGCTGTCCAGCTGACGTGTGCGCAAACAGGCTGGGGATGTAGTCAGGACTCATGGGGTTGTCATTTTTTCTTCCTAAGCAGACAGAGGCAAACATGGTAGAATATTAATGTGTGTATAAGGCCTCCTAATAAGATAATGACAAGTATTACGATCCAACTTAGGTAAAAGTAGCAATAATAGATGTAATATAAATACACAAGTAATTTAAGGCATGCATTCAATAATATTGAGAACGGCAATTTCTTTCTCAGTTTTCTGCCAGAAGTGTGTCTTTTATTCAAATGCAGTCGGTTTCAAGCGTAAAGGAACACAGAGCAAAACTAATGCAGTCCTTTCAAAACTGGGAATATTGAGTGCTATGTTACCATTACACTGCTAACGGTAATTATTATTCGGCAACTGAATTATCTATGTTGAAGTATTTAGAAAACTTATTTCTGACAAAAGAAGCTAAAAGATAACAATAAGTGAAGAGCTTACCGGAAACAAAGTGTTGACTACACAATCTGGAGTTAGATGTCGGCTGCCAGTGATCCTTTCTGATGGCAGCCAGCCATTTATTACGACGGTCTAAGTCTTTGGGGATCGATACAAACTGTAGTCCGGGGTTCCTGTGGCGACTATTGTCACAGCCCACAGCACAACAAATCCCAGGCATATCCACAAACTTTATTATTCACGATGTGTCTTTCTCTGTTGCTTCCTCCGTGTTCTCTGTTGTTGTAATGATTTGCTGTGACCGGACACCAAAATGGCAGCGCTAGAATACAGTGACGTCACGTGGTACCCATGAATAGTTGAGCTAACGAGGTGCCTAGACTTCAAAGGCTTCATTGTTCTGAATGAGAGATGAACCTCTTACATGTGAACGTTTTTTGGAAGAACGATAACAGATATCTGTGAAATTTCAAAACGTGAAGCATGTCAAGGAAGTTGAGTATCTGAATTTTTGTCTACTTTCGGGTTAATAATGTGGCCTTTTTGGCAGTTTAACTAAAGGTGTGCGCCTGCTGCCGTGAGGAAATATCTGCCTGAAATTACAATGGGGTTTAATGGAGGAATGTTGAACGTTTTTGTCACTACATGCCCTCAAAAAGCATTTTGTTTAATTTTTTTTGCTTCATTATTTGTCATTTTTCAAGCTAAGAGATGTTTTCCTACGTTTGTCATGATAAATTATATCTCAGGAATGTAGGGTTTGGGAATTATGGCAGTTTAAAAAAAATATATGAATGCGAATTTCAAGCTTTCCTCCACTCTAGCTGTGACATCACACACTCTAGCTAATGTTAAAATGTGAAGATAACCTCAAAAACAAGGTCTGAACAATGTTTAATATCTCTAAAAGTAAGAATCAGATTTAAAAGTTATTTTACACGAATAATGTCATAAAGATGTGTAACATTTTAAAGTTGGAAAGAGGTTTTCTGAGTGAAAGTATGAATGAACAGTTAGCAGTTGAAGTTGCATGAAGATTTGTTGAAGTTGAAGAATTTCTCCATTGACTTCAATGTTAAAAATGTGATGTATTATGGGATGTATCTCTGGAATTATGAAAGTTATGAATGAGAAAAGTAATAGCAATCGATTGAGGAACCCTGGAAATAGCCTCTTTCAACAGGAGTTCCTGCAGCTCTGATTGGAGCGCAAGACATAGCTTCTGGGAGGACAGGAGTGTTTCCTGTATCCCATTGAATTGTGTGGTTGGGGGGAGAGGCGAACTCCAGGACGTATCCTCTGCTGATCAGCCTGCTCATCCATCTGTCCATCAGACACACGCGCTGCCACTCTGAGAAAAACTCTGAGAGCGGGCGCACGTGCTAGAGATGTGTTTTTGGTCGTCATGGTGATGAGCCAAGCCAGAGCCCCTGCCGCCGCTGCCCGTGAGGCAACCCAAGGTGTGCTTGGACCGAAAGGGGGCCTCCACACGCTGTGTCTCACTCCAACTCTCATCATGAGGTGCGTACACGCTCAGGGGATGGATGGAGGTGTGTGCAGTGCTGCCCACATGAGGCGTTATAACGGCGCTCATGGGTTTATTATGAACGTGTGTACGAGGCATATCTCGGACAGAGGAATGCTGCGAGCTCTGTAGTTTATTAACCAACAGGTTAAAACCAGGCTTCAGCAGCAAGCCCTGCTGTCTACTTAATGAACAAATTAGTGGCAGCCGGCTTAATTAGCGCGCTCTGCAGTTTATTAACCGACAGGTTAAAACCAGCAGGCTTCTGTAGCGAGCCCTGACGCCGTGGCGCTGCGGGCGCTGCCGCTGGGGGCGCTCAGCCTGGAATACTGACAGATCAAGGATGGGTCTCATTCCCCCGTTCGGGCTTCTCTGTGATGTGCTGTGATGGTCGTCGTGGTGACGAGCCACGCCATTGCCCTCGCCGCCCGTGAGGCGAAAGGGTTGCGATGGAGCCTTCACATGCTGCGTTTCACTCCGGCTCTCATCATGAGGCGCGTACACGCTCAGGGGATGAGTGGAGGTGTGTGCAGTGCTGTTCACATGAAGCGTTATACCGGTGCTCATGGATTTATTATGACCGTGTGTAGGAGGCGTATCTCGGACAGAGGAATACCGCAAGCACTGCAGTTTATTAACCGATAGGTTGAAACCGGCAGGCTCCTGCAGCGAACCCTGCTGGCTAGTAACCGATAAGACATAGGCAGCTGGCTTACACAGGGGGGGTATGTGAGAAACACTTGTTACTGATGACTCAGTACAAAAAGTTGGAAAATGAACACACTTTATTTTACTCACAATCCCCAGAACGTCAGAACCGGCTCTGCTTCCTCGGAGGCTCTCGTGGAGCAGACCAGGAGCGGGGGAGCCTCACTCCCCTTTGAGTCGCCGCCGGGAGACCCTGTCTCTGGGGTGGCGGGGGAGCAGAGACGTGGGACGGAGTCCCTGCAGCCGCCGAAGGGCGAGCCTGACGCCGCTGCAGCTGTGGCCGGGTTGGACGCTGCAGCTGCTGCGGGCGTTGGTGCTGCTGTGACCGCCCAGCAGGCTGGAGCCAGCTAACGTGCTGGCGGATGTCGTCCGCCTGCTTTTGCTGCCGTCCACGTGCTCGAAAGCCTGGACGGGCCAATCATCCACCTCGGCCGACAGGAAGCGAAGAGCGGACACAGTGTTAGCATGCGACCTGCTGGCTGAGAGCCGCGTCCGTGTGCTCTGGCCCCAGGCAGGATTCGCACATCGTGTGCTGGTCGTAGCTCATGATGTATCCTGAGCCACATGAGGGACAATCTCGTACACAGTTGTTGCTCATAATTGCCTTTGTTTAGTGTCTCTGTGCTTCAGTAACACTGGCTGAAGAAAAGAGGGAGCAGATTGTCGTGCCTCCTTCCTATTTATACCGGAAGGGAGCCCGAGGGTGGGGCTCACCTTGCGGGCGGGCGTGGACTACAAGTGTTTCAGTGCTGCGCGGGTGCGCAGGGGGATTACCCAATAGCGATAGCCTTAGAGGGCGAAACCATATACGAAATAGAACTGCCTCCTGCAAACTGTTCAAACAAACGCTTCAACTCTGACCATTTAGAATCTGTATTTTTTAATATGGATCTTAAGTTGGCGTGACGTTGAAGTCGTGCGACCCTGCAGTACTCGGCTGTAGCTCCTTTATAGCATAACGTTAGCATTTAGCTTCTGGCCATTAGATTTATGATTCAAAAATTATAAAAGTAGGGTAGACATGTGGAGATTATCCGTCTGAACAAAACGTGCATTTATCAAACAGGTTCATTTTCCACAGACCTTATTTTGAGCTATTTTCCAAAATCCTATGGAGAAATCCCATATCTTTTTTGTCGAGGGAACCCGAGCGCAGTTTACTTCCAGTTAAATACATAATCCCTGCACCTCTCTATTCCTGTGGAGCTTTTCCTTTATCATTAATAGGTCTATTCATTGTCGGATGTGGACTGTAAATAATTATCCGAATGTTTGTCTTTTATGCTGCTCCGTCTAACAGGATGGTTACATTTTCTGTGACACAAATGGGCAGGAAACTAGCAGGGTGACGAAGTGCAGCTTTAAAGGTCCCACAGTTTTCTAAAATTTCCTATAGCTGTAAATTATCACAATATATACAGACTGAGAGTAGAGAGTTTTGAGTCAGTACACAGCGGTACAGCTGAACATGCATCAGTCTCTCATTTCCATCAAGGATCAATATGCTTGGGTTCAAATTCCTCTTGAAATCCCTCATGGTCTGCCTTCAAAATATACTTCATTATTTTTTTTAAATGCTTTTCTAATCTTGCCTTTATTAAATCAAGACAAATAAAAAGGAAGTAATCATGATTTATAAATGGCCATGAGAAGATATTTCTCCCTGTTTAGCCATTGATCCTTATATGGTTTTCTGACTTTCTCTACGCTGACAGCTCATTGAAAAGTGCTGTCAATGACAATCATGTTTCATGAGTCGTAACCTCATGAGCTCATTATCTGACTGCAGGGGGATTGCAGGTGCTCCAACAGGCACCATGCAGAGCGTTTAGAAATAAATGCAAAAGGCTGTTTCTCTGATTGAATTGGGAAATGAGATGGCACCAATTATGGATTAAACCAGTTAAAGTCAAAGCAATGAAACGGTGGTGCAGTGATGATGTGTTTTTGTAAGCCGACCCCAGGACCTAGCAATGCTCCCTCAACAAAAAGCAATGAGATCTCTTTCTTGGATTCTGGGATATTGCAGATTATAATATGTGGCAAACACATGTGTCTGATTCTTACACGTTTTGTTCAGCAGGATAATCTCCCAATTTTAACACCACTGTCTGATTTTTGAAACTCAAATGCAATTGGCAGAAGTGAAAAGCTCACGTTGGGTAATAAAGGAACTTCATCAAAGTCACATGACTTCACGTCACCACCGCTAAGCTAAAGGCGGCTAATGGTTAATGGCTAATGGCTAATGGTGATGACATTAAGTAGTTTCATTGAGTCACTTGTTAGCAACCACCTTATTTCCAAAAACATGTAAAAAACATTGACTTTAGGAAGATGTAACCAGTATTGCTAAAATGCTAACTACTTTCCAGGTTTTATGAGTAATTTCTGCATCCATGTTCAATAACCAGCGTCCTTGACCTCATGTGTTGATCTAGTGGGTATAAGTCATGGTCTCAAACTCCTGACTCACTCTGTTTGGTTCCTGTGTTTCAGAATCGGGTGCAGTGTATGAAGTGAAGTTGGTGGCCTACAACGGAAACGGGGAGAGCGACTGCTCCAAGAGACTGGTGTCTCTGGCAGAGGAGGCCAAGAGCGCCCCGAGCCCCGGTGAGTCTCACACAGCGGATTCAATTAGGAATCCCATAGTACCCAAACCTATACACACCTTTAAACCTTGCTTAGGTGTTCAAATGAGACTTTTTCATATGGTGAAAGAACAGACAACATTTTTTCTAAATAGATATTACTTTGAAAAACAGATATCAAGACAATACATATACACTGAACAAAAATATAAACGCAACACTTTTGTTTTTGCTCCCATTTTTCATGAGATGAACTTAAAGATCTAAAACATTTTCTATATACACAAAATAACCATTTCTCTCAAATATTGTTCACAAATCTGAAAAAATCTGTGATAGTGAGCACTTCTCCTTTGCCGAGATAATCCATCCCACCTCACAGGTGTGGCATATGAAGATGCTGATTAGACAGCATGATTATTGCTAAGGTGTGCCTTAGGCTGGCCACAATAAAAGGCCACTCTGAAACGTGCATTTTTGCTTTATTGGGGGGGTCTGGGGGGGTCCGAAAACCAGTCAGTATCTGGTGTGAGGGTTAGGATTAGGGTTAGGGTTAGGGTTAGGGTTAGGGTTAGGGTTAGGGTAATGTTGTGAATCGAGTGGCCCATGGTGGTGGTGGGGTTATGGTATGGGCAGGCGTATGTTATGGACGATGAACACAGGCCACTCGATTCACAACATTACCCTAATCCTAACCCTAACCCTAATCCTAACCCTAACCCTAACCCTAATCCTAACCCTAACCCTAACCCTAACCCTAACCCTAATCCTAACCCTCACACCAGATACTGACTGGTTTTCGGACCCCCCCAATAAAGCAAAAATGCATGTGTCAGAGTGGCCTTTTATTGTGGCCAGCCTAAGGCACACCTGTGCAATAATCATGCTGTCTAATCAGCATCTTGATACGCCACACCTGTGAGGTGGGATGGATTACCTCGGCAAAGGAGAAGTGCTCACTATCAAGGATTTTTTCAGATTTGTGAACAATATTTGAGAGAAATGGTTATTTTGTGTATATGGAAAATGTTTTAGATCTTTGAGTTCATCTCATGAAAAATGGGAGCAAAAACAAAAGTATTGCGTTTATATTTTTGTTCAGTGTATGAAAGATAAGAACAGAATTTAATTATTGCAATAAAAGATGCATACATGATATTAGACAACAGATATATTATATCTCAATTATGCAATAGGACATAAAACTCCAGAAATGACTCGACAAACTTTATCAAAAATTAATAACACAATAATGCATGACATATCTGAGTTAGATAACATGGGTAAATCGGAAGACACCAACTCAAGCCTTTATTAAGGGATATGTTGAAAAAAACCTGGAAACATACATTTACATTGTATTTGGTTTAATATCATGTTAAACTCCAAAACAAAGCACGTTGGCATGTAAGGACATAAGTTGTAAAATGCAGAATATTTAGATTGGTGATTCAGTGAACAGCCAAATGGTGCACCACAAGGAATTGTGGGACAGCATTATCTCCATTCCTTCTTATAAAGAATACTCCCTAGTTTCCTAAACTAAATGAGATAAAATAATATTTGAAACACCTTTCCTATCATCTAGACCAGTGGTTCCCAACCTGGGGGGCGTAGGGGGGGGGGGGAGGGGCGCCAGGCCTCAGATGATTTGAGGCCAAATATCATATTTAGACTTTTTTTTCATTTGTTTACATATAATTGTAACGCAATACATGATTGTCACTAAAAGCCTTGTCTCTACATTACAATAAAATATAAAAAATAATTGATTAATTCATTTGAATACAAATTCAAGTTAGTAGCTATTATAGGCATAAAAAGACAGAAATGTATAATTCTTTCTTTAATAGAAATGTTTCTTCTGCAGGTAAAGTGTCCAAACCGGGCTTTTCTGGATAAGCGCATTTTTAAAACATAGTCATTGTCCATGCCGGTTTCAGTTGGATTATTTGTCACAGTTGCTCCGATCAGATCGGTCTCCTCCATTTTGTAGATTATTTATGACTTTTGAATCCACATAAACCAATGGTTCTCAAACTTTTTCTGTCAGGACCCCCCTTTGGAGAAAAAAAAAAGTTGGGCCCCCCTAACACAAATAGTCAGGCTCAGTGGCAGCGCCAGAGATTTATTTTGGGGGTGCTGTGGGGTAGCTTGACGTTTCATAGAGGGTGCTCAAACATTTAGGGTTTCCCATTAATGTACCGGGCGCTACAGTGGAATTTTCTACTGCAACACTCCCCACGCAAATACACAGTGTACCCGCGACTTTCACAATGAAGGCTCTATAATCAGCTCACGGCATATACAGTAGGTGTAAGCAGAGGTAAAGTTCTATTTTTATAAGTGGTGTGTGGACCTAACATAGGGGGGTCCGGGGGCATACTCCCCCGGGAAGATTTATTTTTAAATATTGAAGTTAAATTCATCAATCTGGTGCACTTTGAGAGCACAATGAAGAGATCTATGGATACATCTCTCAACACCCATTTGAAACAGAATTGTAAACAGATTTACTTTTTCTTTATGGATATTTTACAAATCACACTTTTAAACTTTATTCTTGTTTACTGTCATATAGTATTTCATACCTGTTTTTCATTTATTCTCTTATTTTTTTTATAACTATAATGATCATATAAACGTGTGCCTTGGGAAATTAATTGTTTACCAAAATGTGAGACCCACCGAGATAACACTCAGAGTCCTGTAGTTCACTGAGTCTCTCAGTCTGACAGGAGAAGACTCTCCTCCACTTTGTTGTTGAAAAAACTCCTTATACCCGTTAGCATAGCTCGCTAGCACCAGAAGCTAACACCAACAATCTCCGGTACCGGTGTGCTCTCTCTCTCTCGCCCGCGCACACAAAATGGCTCGTTCCACACACACACAGAGCCAAGCTTTAATGAAACACAGAGACCCAGACGTAATAGTACTGTACTGTATCATATTATTTTCGAATCAATAATTTTTTAATTATGATTTTTTTTTTAACCATTTTTCCTCCTGGTCTCTCGCGCCCCAGTTTGAGAACCACTGATATAAACCCATCAGCAAAATCCGGCTTACTTTAAGCATGTGTTTTAAACAGTTTAATCCCTATGTGAATTGTTTCCACTTGCGCCGTCCTTTCATTTCTTCATACAGCGGGGATCCAAATGAATTAATCCTGAGTACAATAACCATCAAAGTCACTCCAATAGTGCTCCTTAATTACGCCTTCATCCTCCTTTAACAAAATACTTGACAGTAGTTGTAGCATTTTGAGACTTTGAAACTTCAATTACTGATGCTGCGCCCCCCCCTGGGTCATATAATTGCTAGTTGAAGAGCTCATGTTTCCCATCATGAGGATGTAATGTGTGTGTGTGTGTGTGTGTGTGTGTGTGTGTGTGTGTGTGTGTGTGTGTGTGTGTGTGTGTGTGTGTGTGTGTGTGTGTGTGTGTGTGTGTGTGTGTGTGTGTGTGTGTGTGTGTGTGTGTGTGTGTGTGTGTGTGTGTGTGTGTGTGTGTGTGTGTGTGTGTGTGTGTGGGGGTGGGGGTGTGTGTGTGTGTGTGTGTGTGTGTGTGTGTGGGGGTGTGTGTGTGTGTGTGTGTGTGTGTGTGTGTGTGTGTGTGTGTGTGTGTGTGTGTGTGTGTGTGTGTGTGTGTGTGTGTGTGTGTGTGTGTGTGTGTGTGTGTGTGTGTGTGTGTGTGTGTGTGTGTGTGTGTGTGTGTGTGCGCCCAGCAGAGAACAGCCTGTGTCAGTGCAGGGGGGGGGAGGCCTCACTCGGCAGCATCGTCATCGGCATCCACATCGGCATCGCCTGCATCATCTTCTGCGTCCTCTTCCTGCTGTTCGGGTACCGACGCAGGTCAGTCCTACTCTGCTTACTTTATACTGATATGTATTTATACACTCTCAATCATATTTATTAAATCATAATCTGGGGGATTATGCAGTCGTGTTTACTGTCAGTGGTGAAATGTAATGAAGTACATGTACTCAAGTGTTGTTCTTTATTAAAATGTTTAGGTAACTGAGTGTTTTTATATTGTATGCTACTTTATACTTCAACTTCTACTACAATTTGGAAGCAAATATTGTGAGTGAACACATTTATTCATCTGTAATCATAAAACATTAATTTAATATTATGATTCTGAAATGGCCATTAGGCATAACAAGTACTTTTGGTACTTTTTGTATATTTTGATGCCTTTTGTACTTTTACTCAAGTAAGAATTTAAAAGCACTACTTTTACTTGTAACAGATTATTTAAAATGATAGTATTGCGACTCTTACTTCATTGATCATCAAAATTATGCAGCTTTTATGAAGGAGTGTTAAGCTATGCTAATGTAGCGTTAGCAGAACCTGCACTCACAGCTTGACCCTGTTTACAGTCTGTTCTGCAGTAAAGGGACTCAGGACAACTGGTCTGTACCGAGGGACAGCACAGGACACAATGGGGTCCCTAAAGACGGAGCACACCGGCCCCAAGTGGAGCCCCAGCCACAGGTAGACCATTTTCCTCTTGATCCAATCACTGTATCAGTTAACCTCCTAAACTTCCGTGGTATCTGATTCCTGTCTTTGTTCTCTCCTCTCTCCTTCTCTTCCTGTGAGCAGGTGGTCTGTCCGGCGCTGTACCAGGTGGTCATCGAGCAGCACGGTTCAGGTTTGCCTGGGACTGACACTGGCTAACACTGGTCTTTAATATCAACACCCATATCCCCCCCTCCTACTCACTTAGCATCCCACCAATGAGCTCCTTCTGGGCCCTCTGTTAGGGTTCAGTGTCAGGGTTACTTTCCCCATGACCGGCTGCTTCAAACCTTACATTAGCCTCTGCAAAAATGTGACAACCTTCTCAAAGAGCTAGGAGACATCCTGGTCCTTGGCCACCCCAACCCTAACCCTAACTCTCAAACAAAAGCTTTATTGCCTTTATTGCCTGTGCACATTCTCATGTGCATGTATAAAAAGCCTTCAAAATGCATTGCCAGATCAGTCTGTCACATTCCTTCAGTTTGTACTCCACGCACACATGTCACTTTTCCGGTAGGGTTCTGTTCCACAACCAAAATATATAGTATTCCTCAGATCCCCCTGGTAAGCTGACATGTTAAGTTGTGGTCTTAAAACGCAAATGAAGCCATTCTTAGTCTGTGGTGACGGAACACTTTGCCTTCAGTTCCTCTGCAGTAAGAAATGGAAGAAACAGTGGCCTTTGCAAATGCCTTATGGGAGTGAAAGTGATAGGAAGTGATTGTCTATCACCATATGAGCCATTTAGAGGAACCGTGTTAACAGTTTACTCAACTCCTCTTCCCCCTAAAAGCTGCACGCCTCCAAAGAAAGCTACCTCAGTCTGACAGGAATGTCTGAGCCATAGTTCAGGCCGGTTTTAGCCTGATAATGCTACCTTTGCTAGCCTACCTCAACCAAAAACTACTGAAACCCTTTCCCTTCAGAAACTACTTCCTCCACCAGTGCCAGTGTATTGTGCCAGTCGCCAACTAGCCCAGAGAGTGCTCCTCAGGATGACTTCCAGGGAGTGTATAACCGTGGCATGGCCTGAACTCCACTGCCACAGCCCTGCCTTACCGCTCCAGGGATCGACCAGAGCCTTAACCACTTCCTGTTCAAGCCATGTCATCTTTCCATCTACAGGTCCAGTTTTGGAAAACTTTAACTTTCAGCGCTCCCTCCTTGATCTACGTTGACCTCTACATGGCTTTCCAGTGTCCATCCCCAAAGACTTATTTGTGCAGAGAAAGTAGCTCATGGAACATATAAACTTCAAAGAGTGCCTCGAGAACATTTAAAGCATTCCTTTCTTTCTTTTAGTCCAATAGAGAAAGTTCAACATGATGCCTTGCCTGCTTGTTCTGCACAACCCTGATGGAAAAAAAGCCAAAAAGTTTTTGAGGCCATGCTGCCAAGTTAACTCTCCAGATGCCAAATGTGTCACCCTGGGACCTCAACGACACTGAGGTGGCAGCAAATAATTTTAAAGGTGACACTCGCCTGAAGGCACGGACAGCGCCGTGTCTCCAGTGTCAGCCTATCCAAAAAGTTCTTCGATGAAAACCAAGCTGAATGATACCCAAAGATGTAAACATTTTTGATGGTTTTCCTTATTTTCCTTTAAAGAATTATTTTAAGAGAGACATTTACTTAAATGTTTGGATTGTTCCAATTTGAAAGGGGTCACCTGTGTATAAAGTGCTTTAACCTAACCCAAACCAAAACAATTCCCATGATTTCCTCAGCATTTTCTTTGTAATTTTTTCATAATCTTTTGTTTGGTCATTCCAGGTGCACCCCTTCAACACGGAACTCTTTATTTTGTTGATTCTAACTTTTACCTTTTTGAAGAGTAACCAAA
Organism: Notothenia rossii; assembly: GCF_949606895.1. NCBI lineage: Eukaryota > Metazoa > Chordata > Actinopteri > Perciformes > Nototheniidae > Notothenia > Notothenia rossii. The sequence goes on from NC_136908.1 coordinate 33,659,151, forward strand.
TGAAGATGTCAGATATTTTGAAATACTTGCTATATCGTTAGGCTACTACTGTTTAAGGAATACTTGCTTTTTGTTTTTAGTAGTTAAATTCTTGCCAAATATCTATGTATTTTAACAAACTATGTAACCTCTACAAATGTAACATTCCAAGGGTTTAACTTTGCACGTCATAACCAAAGCTCAGGATCATGCTTGTGAGCGTGATAATTTACACGAGTGTGTGAACGGTTAACACAAGGTGAACCTTGAGGGCAGCAGCTGTGAGAAGAAACCACTTCCTTAAACCTAACCCAAAAAGTAGCTTTTTGACCTAAGTGGTTTAAACAAAGAGTTGAATGGTTGTATTTTAAAGGAAAAAACAAGTGCCCAAAAAGGAAATGTGTAATTTATCTTTCTTTTCCTTAACGGCTGTCACTGCTTTATTAAAACAGCCATTAAACAGGCCTGACAAAACACAACAGCTTTAAACAGGCCTGCCAAAACACAACAGCTTTATACGGTCATCAACAACCCATATTAGCTCACTAGCTAATGTTTCTTTCTTATCTTCAAATGAGTACACATCATATTTAGCTGCTCTGGTTGCTAAATTGCACTGCTAACATCCGTTTTTGCATGCTAGCTTGATGTAGCTATAGCACAATAAGAAGCTTAAATACTCACTTGTTAAAGCCAACAATAGTTAGCTTGGATGCTAAATTGTGTGCAATCCTCATTGTTCACCATCGCTAACAAAACAATAGACGGTTTCCAAACAAAAAAAGGCTTTAAACAAATATATCATTAACCAAAAATGTGTGTTGTCACTCAAGCTGTTATGTTCCTCAAGGTTCACCTCAACCCTTTAGGAGTGTTTTAGGTTTCCTCAAAGAATACAGTATTAAAGGATGAGGGCTTTTCTCCTCATCTACCACTGAAGCTGTTAGACCAACACAATACCAAAAAGTGTTTCTGATTTAGACATAAAAGTAAATGTGATTTTTGTAGTGCGAATTGTCTAGTGGTTAAGCTAGTTTTTAAATAGAACGCATTTGTTGCTTCTGTTTGGAACCATTTAATTTCTCTGCCTCTTTTCATTTGAGTCTTTTGTTCTTCCTGCTGTGCACAGGAAAATGTGCCAAAGCAAATGTTTGCTTTTTCTTATTGTTGATATTATTATTAGATTTGATTACATGAATTAAGGTTTTTTGTCCCATGTGTAAGGATGGTATGAAAATTATTTTTAGGTTATGGTCTTTGAGGAAGTGATGTGAATGAGAATGTATGGCTGGAAGTTTTTGAAGCCGAACTCACATTTTGCCCTTAAGAGCCTACTACTAGATAAAAAAACACCACAAAAAAGTTTTAAAAAATGTAGGAGAGTAGAAACTGTCTGGTAGTACCAAGGAGAAACAATGCTTTAATGATTATAAGTGCTTCTCTTTTCACTAAAGCTTTCCACTGTAATGTAGCCAACTGAATCCTAAAGCTTTACCCTGCTGTGACCGAGGTCCCTCCTCCGTCTGTAGCCAACATGACAAAGGTTGGGAGGTAAGGACTGACTGCATACACACTGGAGACCGAGCTGTGACTGGAAGGCTTTCACTGTAAGTTCAATGCAGAATTCACACAAAAAGGGTGTCAGTTCACACAATTTACAAAAAACGTTTTCATAGTTCATCTTTATTTTTCTAAGGTTTGTCTGTCACGAACCTGGCATTCTGAAAGAGAACAGGAGGTCACTTTTTAAATAACAAGTTAGGGAGTAGTTAAAGACATCTCAAAGTATGAACACGATTTTTATCATTTTATTCTGTAAATACCTTTTGTGGTGATTTTTCGTGATTTATGTGAACTGACCCTTTAATGTTATTTATTTATTTATTCAGCCGGAGGGCACCTGTAGTGCGTCTTTAAGATATGAAGGTAATTACAAGACAACACCAGTATTTAGCTACAGAAACTGTGGCTCTCAATGACAAAATCCTAATAATTGACATATTCATCATCAGGTGATATCCCGGTCACTCAGTGTACATAAGCTATTCTTCTTTAGGAAAAAAAATGGATCTATAGCTGCACATTTACCAAGATAATGTTTTAAATTACACATTAACCATGATAGCTGGTGTACATTTTTACCTTTCTAAATAATTATTAAAGTGTGATGAAATATTAAAGGGAGAGCTATTAGCATTGGCTAGCGTGTTAGCCTAACCACAGCTTGGTCTCTGTCTGCAGACTGATCCTGACCACTGCCTTTTCTCCTCCCTTGATCACATACCAACATGCCTAAAACCAAATAAAGAAATGTGGATGAAATAACGTTTCTCTATGTATTTTATTTGTGTAGCATATAACAAATATAGTTACCCATGTCATTGATGGTTATTATGCTTTTGAAAATGATTCGCATTCCAGGTTTTAACCCTGGACTCTGCTGAGGTGAGTTGCTGATTTACTTTGAGCAAAGAAATATACGTAGCTCTGCTAACCAATCATGAATGGTGTGATATGATTTGTTTGGCTATCCTTAAAAAGAAACTCTGCAATACATACAACATACTAATACGTAACTATGAGGGTGAACACACACAACACAAGAAAGCGGTCATCAGCTCTGGGAAACTAGAGTTATGAGGTGTCTCAATTGGGGTACTTTCCTTGGTACACTGCAGTTCATCATTTTATGGTGGTATGTTATTTAAATCGTAAAAAAAAAAATCACGGCAGGTTGCGTAACTACTGTTGCGTAGCAAAGATGGCGATTGTTAAATGCAAAAAGTGTCCACCATTCCACACTCAACTTTCTGTTTTGTGACAAGTACTTAAGAACAGTTTTGAGATACTTGTACTTTACTTGAGTATTTCCATTTCATGCTAGTACTTCTACTCCACTTCAGTTCAGAGGTAAATGGTTTACTTTCATTCCACTACATTTATTTAATACCTTTAGTTACTTTACTGTGGTTCAGTCAGTAGGGGCTTGGACTGGGAGCCATAGGGTCACGTCCCCCGACCAGACCTAAAAATCTCCTGCCCTACCGTTGTGCCCTTGAGCAAGGCACCGGACATCCCCCTTCCCCCCTCACTCCCACTGCTCCCCGGGCGCTGTACAATAGCTGCCCACTGCTCCTAGTACTAGACTCCTGGTACTAGGATGGGTTAAAAGGAGAGAACACATTTCACTGTGTGTGCTGTGTGCTCTGCATGTGTGACCATTAAAGAGGGTTTCATCCTCCCAATATATTTACAGATGTGGATGAATGATGTGAAATATAATCAAGTGTTAAATTAGACTTTAGTTCCACCTGGAGTAAATTCACAAGCTACCCTGCAGTATACAAAGTCATTCAAACTAGCTGCACCTTTACCAGCTTTGAGAACACTTTCATGATCAATCATTATAAAACATATCATATCTATTATTCTAAAATGGACCAATCTGCACAATGACACATTTTACTGTCGCTGCTTTAACTATATTTTGATGATAATACTTTTCTACTTTTACTTGAGTAACATTTTGAATGCAGGACTTTTACTTGTAACAGAGTATTCGTACACTCTGATACTTTTATTTTGAGTTAAGTACAAGATCTGAGTACTTCTTCCACCTCTGCACAGTTGGTAGTTAAACAGCGGTATGGCTACGTTACTTAAATTGTAAAAAAAAACATTATCTATAACTTTTGTTCGTATAGTGCTTTGTTTACAAGCGTAACTGCATTTGCCTTCCGTTATGTTGCCAAGGTGGCGGTTGTTTAAGGGGAGAAGTGTCCTGCTTTCCAAACTCATTTTATCTTTTAAATATTCCCAGGTACTGCTAGTGCTCTGTATTTTGTCATAGTTTGCATTGGGATGCACATATGCACTCCAAACAGCACATGTAAGTACAGGAGTAGGCGATTTTAGACTCAGCTTTAGATTCCAAAACCTTTGAAATTCATTATTTTCATCTGTATTGGGGAATATTTTCTTAGGTATCTAACCTTTAAGCCAGTCCATCACTTTCTCCATTCACTGTCTCCTTTTCCATGGCATAGGTCTACGGCCTTGTGGTGTTGCTGCTATCTCTCTTAAGGAGGAGGCTTAATAAAGCATCAGTTCGACTCCATTGCTCCAGAAGTTTCCATCACAACAGTAACAGAGGTATAGCTCGCGCTGACTCCTGGTGTATGACCTCTGACCTTCATGGTGGATGCCCTTTGTTCTGTTCTGGTGTTCACTGACAGGCGGTGTTCTCTGCTTCTGAAGTTCTTTCAGCTTCACACAATGATGATGGTGTTCCTCTCAGGGTGGGCTCCTGTCTTCAGGGGTCCCGGCACAGATCTATAGATTATTTGTTGGGTGACTGTCGGGACTTGAAGACTTGACCCAGCTCTCAAAACATCCTCCTCTCCACCAAGGTAGTTCCAGGGCCCGTTTAGAGCCAGATTGCGAGTCAGTTGTTCTTTTCCACTGCAGAGGCCCTGGTTATAAATAGTTTGGAGCATTTAAATGTCCCTCCAGGTAGCGTTAGGATCCTCCATTTCATTGAAAACTCTTTCCATTGAGGGGCAACTGAACATATTACCCCTCGAATAGAGAGAAATAAAACTTTATTATTAATTTCTCTGTGTGTGTGATACGAACAGGTAGACCGAAATGCTGTTTCTCACCATCCCCAAGAATACAAATATACAGTATAAGAAATATATACATATGTGTATATACTGTAATACACATACACACCTGAACCCCCACTTGAATATATATTAGGGATGCACCGAATATTCGGTCGCCGAAAATTATCGGCCGAAAATGGTTAAAAAGGCCCTTTCGGCTTTCGGCCGAAAGGGTTCTAGCACCGAAAAAATATCACCGAATGTCAGAGAACAGGGTTACGTTGGTAAGCTGACGTGTTGTTGTGATGACGTAATCAAGACGCGGCGACAAGCACGGCGCGCGACCATGCTCGCGGCTGGCTCACAGTCAACATGTCTGCCGCTAGAGATATTTAAAAATATCAGAGAAAGAGGCGCGGATTGCGATTTGTAAAACGTGTTCAGCTGAAATTTCTCGAGGGGGTGTAACTGCAAAGACTTTCACCACTTCGGGATTACTCCACCACTTGAAATCAAAACACCCGGACAAATATGCGGAGTAAGATCAAATCACAAGCACTGACAGCGAGAGACTGTTCAGCGCTGCCTCTCATGTGCTTGATGAGAAGAGGAACAGACTTATGGCTGATAAAGCAGAGAAGCTACTGTTCATTAAAAAGAACCTCCCACTTTTCCTTAATAAGTAGACAAGGCTGGCTTATCATAAGCTTATCTAGTCCTACATGTCTACTCTATACCCACTTTCCTGAACAATTGTCATTGTGAGTTATAATTCACCATCTCAGGTTATCATTAGGGGGAAATGACAGCAGCACAGTGTTCAATATATTGTACTTTCGGTATCTAAATGATACAATGTTGTTTACATTGCTCATGAGGACAGACCACCTTATTTGCAGATTCTTGAAATTGTAATTTAATTTGTAATTGATTGTGGATTTTGTATCCAGTTTTCACTTTATGTATCTTTATACAATGTTTACTACTTTGCTTATGAGGACAGACAGCCTTATTTACAGATTTTTGAAATTCAATTGTAATTTCATTTGTAAATAGTTACATTCATGTGGATTTATCCAGTTTGCACATTTGTATGCATGCACTTATAGGTGCATTGTTGTAGGCCTACTGGCCTATATGTTGATGCAGTTTTAAAGCACCTTGGCTTTGTTCTGAATGCACTTTGTTGTAGTTATCCTACAGAGAAAAGAAAATGCACTTGACTTGGAATTAATGTACCCATAATAGTGATTATTATTTAAGTTAAGTTTTGCCATAATCATGTCTTTTTCCATAATCAGGCAGCTGAACAACATTGGTAAAAAATGTATACATTATATATATATATATATATTTCTATTAATCATTTTCCGCATTCGGTTTTCGGCCAACTGTTTCCTATTTTCGGTATCGGTTTCGGCCAAGAATTTCCCATTCGGTGCACCCCTAATATATATATATATATATATATATATACACATACATACTCGTACTAATACAGATATACAGATATATACATATTGTTGGAGAAAATACAAGGTGTCTTCTTTATTATGGGTTTTCTGATAGGCATGTTACTGTGTGACTTTGCACTCACTTGCAGCTGCCTCCTCGTAGATAGGAGAAGGCAGGGCATCATTCATGTTGTTGATACCAACGAGAGCACACACAGTTTGTCTCCTCTCCTGTTTGAGAGGCAAAGAGCAACACTGCCTTTCCAGAGATGTCCCGACGCCTTCCCGACACCTGATGACGCCAAACCGATTTACAACACTGTTTGGTACCTCCTGACTTTAGACTATATAAGCTTGATGTTACTTCCTGCTCCTTTGAGCAGCATACCTCATGTGTGTGAGTTGAACCATATCCTTTGTATGTGACTTAACTCTGCTCGTTCTTGCAAGAATAAATTAGCACTTGACTATTGATTCTCATCCCGGTGTCAAGTGATATTTTCCTAACACATATACACACATTAAGAGGTAAAATAAATAAAATGATCATCAATTATGACATAAGCAACAGCCGTAATGTTAAGTCATTATATATATAAAACGAATGAGAGAACTTTTTACTTTATCTGCCACTAACATGAACAGACTGATAGACTGTACCCCACACCACCATGTAGTGAAAACATAAATGTTAGATTCAGAAACCCTGTTGTAACCAGTGGTGTAGTGGGCGTTGGGCGCGGGGTTTAGTAGTCTAATAAATATAAATATAAAATCATTGCCAGTGTTATCAGTTGCAAGTGTGTATTTGTTGTAATAATGACAAAAACATAATACATTCAAAACCCAAGGTGTGAGAGTGAGTGAGTGTGTGTGTGTGTGTGTGTGTGTGTGTGTGTGTGTGTGTGTGTGTGTGTGTGTGTGTGTGTGTGTGTGTGTGTGTGTGTGTGTGTGTGTGTGTGTGTGTGTGTGTGTGTGTGTGTAGAGAAAAGCAGCGCTGTCTGCTTATTTGCAATGTAGGCTAGGCCTAATCAGAATAATTTCAAGTCCAGATTCAATGTTGTTTGCATAAGTAGGCTATATTTTTCGTTTTGTTTATTTAATAAGTTAATTTCAGGACAACTTTGGGAATTTTGTTTGTTTGTTTTGAGTTTTAAATAGATTTTGAAAGTGGAGAGAGAGAGAGAAGCAGCACTGTCTGCTTAGTTGCAATACTGTAGCGTAGCTTATGCAACTTAGGCCTATAAATAGTTTATGTAACTCATGTGCCTGTGTGTCCATGGTTTTGAGTCTTTGTGTGTGTTGAGCGCAGCGCCGCCTGCTTTTTGCAGTACAGTAACTAAAGTAGGACTAAGCATACCGGTAGTTTCTGTGGACCTGTCTGCCCGTTTTGTGAGTGCACTGCGCGCAGTGCGCACTTATGTGGCATTGTTTGGGATGACCTAATTAAAATAGCGTCCAACCAGTAAAAAAATCCCCACTACACCACTTGTTGTAATACACAAGACTGAAATTCCGTCAGAACCATCAAGACGTTTATTGAGCATATACGTATTCGATTGATACTTGCAATAACTGTTCATCATATATGTGCATACATACAACAGGCTATTGTTGCTGACTCATCACAGTTCCAAAGAGTCAGACTATTGTTCTAGAGGCTACAAGTTGTTCAAACCGTACTGATGGATGGGCATCAGACACTAAGATGGGGTATATTGCACCAATGAGTGGTTCCTCAGTGGGTCGTCAGCTGGGGTTCCCGCTGTGCTGGTTGGAGCTCAGGTCAGACTCCATCTCCACCGCGGCCCCCCCACTGCGGCGGGACAGACGGTCCACTGAGCGGGGGGAGGCGTTGTTGTCCCGGCGACGGCAGCAGCAGGCCATCACGTCGGCCAGGTCGGAGCGGAAGGACGCCGTGTAGAAGCTGTAGATGACCGGGTCGCAGCACGTGTTCAGGTTGCCAAACACAAACAGGATGTGGTGCACGTACTCCGGGGTGCTCTGGATGATCTTTGGCTGGAACCAGTACCAGATCCCCAGGAGGTAGTATGGTGTCCAACAGATGATGAAGGAGCTGACGATTACAACGGTCATCTTGAGGGTCTTAATCCGGGCTTTGGGTATCATGTCTGTGCCGCTGCGCCTCAGGCAGTGCTCTCCATCTGCAGGAACACAACCAGCAACAACTCAGATAGAAGAGGGCAACATTCCATTTGTAAGTCTCTGAGCAGTAATCACCAAGCTTCTGTTAGATCAGGATTCTCTTTAGAGGAGTAAGAGGGATGCTGATATTGAGATTGCCAAAATCAATTTTAAGCTAGTCGTTGAGTTTATTCTTATAAATTAGAGGAATAAGAAGTTGAAAGGCCTGTTGAGACATTCCTTTTTTTTGTGTAATTTAGTTAATTTGGATTTTATGGACCCATTAGTGCACTGAAAAACTGAAACATTGACTTTAATTAAATGTATTATGTCCACCAATGTCACATAACTGTATTAGGTTAGTTGAAAGCAATAGTATTAATTCTAAATAAGAAATATTAGGTTCAACTTAATATTACTGCTTTCAACTAACCTAATACAGTTATGTGAAATGTGCTGACATGTGAAATGCTCCCCTCTATTTCTTTGGAGCAGGTGGCTCAGAACTATACGATGCAGTATGGTTTTTATACTTATTCCAAATAGTTACAAGGTATCACAACAACCAAACTACAGATGCATTCACATGATACGAGGTGATCTTTTTGCTCACCGCAAGGTTGGGCGTGAAGAAAATCAATTAAGATTGATTTCTATAGTTACCTCCCCTGCTAGCTTGCGCTTATACGTACAGTTGTTATCTGATTTTCCGCTTAACATCTGAATGCAGATAGAGAGGTGAAGTCCCTCCCATCTACTTCCGCCCCATGGGACCTTATTTTGGAAAAAGTTTGTATGAGAGAAAGATTATCTTTCGATCCCGTTTGAATTGTGCCACGAATTATAAATATGATGTTTGCCAATTTTAAATAATAATTTCCATGTCAAAAAAGTCACAGTTTGTCGTAAAACTGTTGAAATATAAGACTATAAAAAATACGCAACTAGAAAGACTACAAATCCCAAAATCCCGGTCCCGCATGGTGACTCTTACGGAACAGACTAACTCCCCTTGTGTGTATGTACAGCTCTCAACATGCCCAGACTTGTAGTGATGTTCACCTCTTTTAATACTTTTCCCCTCATTCTGAAAGAAAGAAGTGAAATGTGCCAACGTGACGACCGTCTTAGTGTTGGTGCGAAACGGGAGATGTAGTTCATTGAGCGGTTTCACACAAAAAAAAGTGTTACTTCACAGTTTCACGACACATTTTTTTTTTTTTGACTTGCAAAATTATCTTTTTAATTGACAAACATCATATGTGTAATTTGTGGCACAACTCAAACAGGATCGAAAGATAATCTTTCTCTCTCCATTGACTTCAATGCATAACTTTTCCGAAATAAGGTCACATGGAGGTCCACCGGAAGGGGAGGGATTTCTCCACTCTATTACCTAAGCTATATCCTATTCACCTGAGAGCATTCTTTATAACCTGTGTGACCACTCAAAAGTACTTTAGTGGAATCAGGCTTGGCGGACTTTGGCACATAGATTTTGTATCAATCACCAACCGAAATCTGTGTTGAGTGCTGACCTTTATGAGAACATGGAGCTAGAGAGCCCAAAACAGAGTTCACACGCAATTGTGACAAACTAGCTCTAGCATGTTGCTGTTTTACTAGCATGTTAGCTTATAGTCCCATGATTCTCCAGCCAGCCATGTCAGGAATCATTATGTTCAGTACCGAACACCAAAAGAAGGACGTTAGTTGTGACTCTGGTGTGACTTTAAGTCCTGACTCCTTAAGGGACAATGTCACAGATGTACACAATGTACGCAAGTCAAACGTTGAACTTCAGTGCATGTAACTCTGTTCTGCAATATCCAAATCATCTTGTTTATTATTGGTTTTACAAGATTGTAGGACTTCAATTCACCCTGTGTTTCTCTGTCTCTGTATGTGGGTGCCCTCCTTATCAACAGTTGCAGTCAGAGCACATCAATGTCAGTCATAAACCATAATCCCTCCTCACACAGGAAGTCCGATCTAATGTGAAGCAGGAAGTGGCCCTGTAAACAATGATGATCATTTTACTGTTGGTCTAAAATGATACTAAAAAACAATGGCTTTGATAGAAAGAATACCAGAGTATTACGATCAAGTAAAAGTAAATAATCAACTTTTTTTTGTAATTATATAAATTGCATATAACATGGTTCACAGTATGTATCACTTAATACAGGATCTCAAAACAAGAATACATATTTTTTTCAATTGATGGACGGATGGGTTTAAGCTGATTGTCAGTTATAAATAAAGACCTATGTCCTCAGTATAGCTGGCTAACCAGAAAAGAGCTCATACAATCCAACAGAAAATAACCAACAATGACTAAGTTGTGCAACAAGCAACTTTCAGATAATTAAATCAAATGAGAAATCCTAAACCTAAGCATTAACAAGGGCGATAACAAAACCTGGACAGTGGATGCAGCCACACACACTGGCTGGGTGGTGCAATCATTTGAGTTCAATTGGTCAATGATGCTAGCACATTTTGTATCCCATAATGATTTCATTCTTATTTTCTGAGTGATTATGGGGCTCCAGCATTTAGCTAAATTATATAATCCCTCAGGTCAAATACATCAAAACATTGATAAGACTAAATGTAGGATCAGACCTCCATCACTGCTTCAGAGTAACACACCTTTTCTCTTGTGCATTTGCCCATTGATTCTGATGAGGATGCAGGTGTAGCAGAAAGTCATGACAAGCAGAGGGAAGACATACAGCGTCACAAAGTGAAACATGTTGTATGCCGTCTTCTGCCACAGATACGGGAAGCTTCCATGGGTGACACACTGAGTGAAGTCCACTCCGTCGGCTTTAATGGCCCGAAAGATAAACAGCTGAGGATGAAGAGATTGTACAGAGATGAGGAATGAATTCATGCAGTCACAGAAAAACACATGTGCAGTTTGTTTTCATGAAACAAACGTTGTCTCTATTTGTTTGCATTAAACAAATGACACAAAGAACTTCATGATGCATGAGGGTCGTCATGATGCATGAGGTTCTTTGTCCCCGTGTTGCAGAGCTCCATTTATAGTTAGTCTTTCCAGAAGCAGGCGGGTAACAGAAGTTAAACCTGAGCTGTTAGAGGCAGCGCTGGGATCACAGTGTGGATGACAGAGACGTCACAGAAGGACACAAAGAGTTAGTAACCAGTTAAAGTAAGTCAAACTAACAATACTACAGTGTGAAAATACGCTGTTAAAAGTCAAAGTCCTGCATTGAAAAAGTATTATCATCAAAATGTACTTTAAGCGCCATATATTTTTAAATGATTGTGTATTAATTATTGGTGCATTTATGTATTCCTCACTTTAATGTTGCACTTGCTAAAAGGGGGTTTGAGTGATCCCTCCTTGTTCTCCTGAGGTTTCTTCCCCGGTAACTGGGGGGTTTCTTTGGGAGTTTTTTCTTGTTCGATGCGAGGGTCTAAGGTTGTACTAATAACATGTGTCTGACTTGCATGATAAACATCAGTTGATAATCATAGATCAGAAATCCAGCTGCAGTATATTAAGATATTACAATGAACTCCACTTGTATCAGCTGTGATGAACACATTAAGGTATCAAAATTATAATCTGTTTATTTAAAATATATCATTCTGAAATGGCCCATTACGCATAATGATTTATTTTACTTACGATACTAATGATATGTATATGCCAATACTTTGATACTTTTAAATAATTGGAGTACTTCTATATATAATTATATAATTTTTTTCAGACATAAGGTAGGTTAGGTAGCAGTTTTTTACCCTGCTGGCTCATTTAATGAGAGCAATTTGTATAAATGACTGTGAGCAACAACCAAACCAGCCCTGAGTGTAAGTGCAGTCATTTTAGTGACATGGTTTTCACCCCAATGTCCTGTCATGGCTACAGACACACACATCACATGTAGTATAAACTGCTCACCATAGACTGATGGGCTTTTAGAAAAAATGATTTGATGTTGTCGTTTCTTTTACCTCCTTGGAAAGTTCGAGCAGGATTTATAAAGCAGACGTTCAGCCAATACTGGCCTTTTTGATTTACCACGGTTTAACTTTTAATGAAAGACATGCTATACGTTTGGAGAAATGTTTAGTTTTTTGTGACTTTTTCCCCTATTATGTTGACCTATAGATTTCTTACCATCTGCCTTTTATCTGTAACATTCTTCTTGCAAATAACTGTATGAGCTGCTCTACCATCTGCATATTGTATAGCTCTGTGATTGGGTGAAACTCATTATCTCATTATCTATGTCACTGACAATATTTCTAATGCTATGGAATTAGAAGCACAAAATGAAAGTGTTCTGTCCAGTTAGCGTACAACCAATCAGCTGTCACATGATTCTTGCAGCAACTTGAGATTCATATTTAAGGTGTTGTACAACATTGAATTAACTTCAGTTCATTCAGAATGAATGAGATAGTTAACTTGTACCCTTTAAACGTGATAAGCAGGTGAAAAACGTTTCCTATGTCTGTGCACACAATAATGTGATAGTCAATAAGCATCTTAACTGCTCTTAAATCTAATATTAGTCAAACATAATCCAATCTCATGTTAATGCAATGAATTAGGCTGTATAAGGTTACACTGAAGAAACTGAAACGTGGAGTTTAATTAAATGCATCATGTATAAGTGTATTAGGTTAGTTAAAAGCAATAGTATTAAGTTGAACCTATTATTTTGTATTCATAATTAATATTATTGCTTTCAACTAACCTAATACAGTTATGGGAAATCAGTTGACACATCAAATGTAATTAAAGGCATTGTTTGAGTTTCTTCTGTGAGACATGTCACAGCTGGCCTTCAGGCTCAGTGTGTACCAGCAGCTGTACCTGTGGAGATGCCAGCAGCAGGCTGAGGGTCCAGGCCCCCAGCAGCATCCGCCTGTTCCGCAGCCCGGCGTCCAGAGAGTCCAGAGGGTGGAGGATGGCCCGGTACCGGTCCAGACTCACCACCACCAGGATGAAGGCTGCGGCCTGCATGGCGAACAGTTTGAGGAAACAAAGCAGCTTACACATGATGTTCCCAGCATACCACTGCACCGTTATATTCCAGACGGCGTCCAGCGGCATCACCACGAAGGTCATCACCAGGTCAGCTGAGGCCAGGCTGGCGATGAGCGGGCGGAGGTGTGCCGCCAGGCGGTAGCCCCGCCCCCAGCACACACTGATCAGCACCGACAGGTTACTGACAGCCGCGAACAGGAACAGCACCAGGGTGGCTGCCACCCGGCAGCGGGCGGCCACCGTGAAGGTGGGGGCTTCCCAGGGCAGAGGGGGGGGATCAGACGAGTTGAGGATGGAAAAGGTTTCCAGAGGGTCCGCAGGGGTGGAGTCCCACAGAGAAAGGTTTCCTTCCATCCTGTGACAGAGGAACAGAACAGGGACTTGTTGTTAAAATCACCTCTTTGTTTCACAGCTACACTGCTGGGTAATTAAACCAGCAATTATTTCAGTTAAATGACTGAACGATCTTTGGTCAATTGTGCTAAATTAGTTTGTATTCCATAGTGATGTCATCCTTATTTTTTGCATTGTTGTATTGTTGTTGTTTTTTTGTAGAGTTTCAGCTGAGTATGGAGCTCCAGCATTTAGAAAATGTTTTATAATTTCTTTCCCACAGTGCGTAAATCAGGATTTACAAGGATCAAAAACTACAGTACATAAAAAAGGCTTTGTTACATTGATTAGACTAAATGTAATCTGTGTAACCTACATGCCCACATTATAACACTTTATAATTATCCAGTGTTACGAGTCTCCAAAAGCTCAACTGGAGCCTTCAGCTACCATCTCCTCTTCTGAGGAACCAGCCCTCACTGAAACAACTGAAACTTTGACTTTAATGTATCATGTCAACAGATTTCACATAACTGTATTAGGTTAGATGAAAGCAATAATATTAAGTTGAGCCCTTTTTTGTTGTTGAACTTAATAGTATTGTTTCAACTAACCTAATACAGTTATGTGAAATCTGTTGACATAATACATTTAACTAAATTCAATGTTTCAGGGTTTTTTCTGAGAGAAAAACAAAGAAAACACTTTTTTGTGCAGCCATGAGTTATAAAACCCGGTAATGAGTCAGCATTTTACCACTTCTGGTTCCCTCGTCTCAAAGTCAATGTTTTTTTTAGCATGTTTTTGGTTAGAAGCCTGAGAAAAATATATGTGGTGAACACGAGCTGAAGAGATTTTAACATTAAGTTCTACAACATAAAACACGTCAGTAAATACCCCACTGGTGAATGTCTGCAGCTGTTTTTGTGTCATAGAAACTTCATTTGCTAACAAGTATCTAAATGAGACTACTAAATGTTATCACGCTGAATATTAGCCACCTTTAGCTTAGCGATGGCAGACATGCCTCCGTATTAAGTTTAGAGCAGTTAGCTATTTACTTCTGCGATAGCATACATTCCAATAATCATAAAAGTCGGGTTGATAATCCTGTTGATTATCCTGTTTGCCACAGATCTTAAAATGGAAGAAATCCCAAAGCTGTTTGTCGATGGAGCCCTTGTGATGCTAACTTCTGGGTCAGACTACAAAACCAAACACGCTATAAAATCAAAGTTTAAATCAAAACACAAAACAAGTTTGTCTCAGTGGGCTTTAAAGATGAACACACAAGAATGACAGTGCTCAAAGATAAATACAATTCCAAGAAAATAATTTTAAAAAATAGATAGAATGCAAAATACAAATACAAAAATAAAATGAGATAGAGGACAACAAAAAGACAACACAAACAATCAAAACAATAAGATAAAATACCAAAATTGACTGGTGAGGACAAACATAGGGAAATCTTTATATGCTTTTTTCAGGCTAGTCTTCAACCAGGTTCTTCAGGCTAGTCTTCAACCTGGTTCTTCAGGCTAGTCTTCAACCAGGTTCTTCAGGCTAGTCTTCAACCACAATCTATTTATGCTGCTATTTGCTGAGGCTGTCGGGGACTCTCACCTTTATCCTCTCTTCTCCTATGTCTCTCTATCTACAGTTGCAAGAAAAAGTATGTGAACCCTTTGGAATTACCTGGATTTCTGCATAAGTTGGTCATAAAATGTGTTCTGATCTGCACGTTTGCAAAAGAGCACCTGGATGTTCCACAGCACTACTGGCAAAATATTCTGTGGACAGATGAAACCAAAGTTGAGTTTTTTGGAAGGAACACACAACGCTATGTGTGGAGAAAAAAAGGCACAGCACACCAACATCAAAACCTCATCCCAACTGTGAAGTATGGTGGAGGGAGCATCATGGTTTGGGGCTGCTTTGCTGCCTCAGGGCCTGGACAGATTGCCATCATCGACGGAAAAATGAATTCTCAAGTTTATCAAGACATTTTGCTGGAGAACTTAAGGCCATCTGTCCACCAATTGAAGCTCAACAGAAGATGGGTGATGCAACAGGACAATGACCAAAAGCACAGAAGTAAATCAAAAACAGAATGGCTTCAACAGAAGAAAATACGCCTTCTGGAGTGGCCCAGTCAGAGTCCTGACCTCAACCCAATTGAGATGCTGTGGCATGACCTCAAGAGAGCGATTCACACCAGACATCCCAAGAATATTGCTGAACTGAAACAGTTTTGTAAAAAGGAATGGTCCAAAATTCCTCCTGACCGCTGTGCAGGTCTGATATGCAACTATAGGAAACGTTTGGTTGAGGTTATTGCTGCCAAAGGAGGGTCAACCAGTTATTAAATCCAAGGGTTTTCCACCCTGCACTGTGAATGTTTACATGGTGTGTTCAATAGAAACATAAAAACATATAATTGTTTGTGTGGTTTTAGCTTAAGCAGACTGTATTTGTCTATTGTAGTGACTTAGATGAAGATCAGAACACATTTTATGACCAATTTATGCAGAAATCCAGGTAGTTCCAAAGGGTTCACATTTCTTGCAACTGTATATGCACTCATGTCCTCTCTTTCTATATGCACTCATGTCCTCTCTTTCTATATGCACTCGTGTCCTCTCTTTCTATATGCACTCATGTCCTCTCTTTCTCTATGCACTAATGTCCTCTCTTTTTATATGCACTCATGTCCTCTCTTTCTGTATGCACTCATGTCCTTTCTTTCTATATGCACTCGTGTCCTCTCTTTCTCTATGCACTCATGCTGTATAATGCATATTACTAACTCAGAATCCGGGGAATCATCCCCAAGGTTTTTCTGGCAAGTTCACCTGGCAAGTTGTAGTATTATGCTGGATCCATCTTTATTATATACAGTATATTCGTATATCATGTTTGTCATTTGGATTGTCTATGTTGTTATTTTATTGTCGTTTTAATCTACACACAAAATCTACTGCCCGTCTGTCTGTGCTCTCCCTGAGGTTTATAACGTGTTTCCCTGGTAACTGGGGGGTTTCTTTGGAGTGCTTCCTTGTTACTGTGAGAGTCTAAGGCAGAGGTGCCCGGTACGTCGACCGCGGTCGACCGGCAATGCTGGTAGATCGTGAGTCATTCATACAAAAAAGAAAAAATCCAGCTCCATTAAAATAGAGATCCCTCCTCCCTTGGCCTCCCTGCCACTTAATTCAGGAGTTTACTTGATTGACAGAAAAAGCGACCTATCGCTTTCCAATCTGTTAACCCAGAATGCAAAGCGATACAAAATCAGTCAAGTGCCGGGAAAACTCAAATTAAGTTAAATACACAAACAAGAGACAAACATTAAAATGAGTATGGGACCGAGCAAAAAGCTAAAGACATACCTCCACACAGAATTGGAGGAAGAATATTTGTTTGTGATGTCACATTCAAAGGTTATTTGCCTTATTTGTAAAGCAAGCGACGCTCTGCCAAAGAAAGGTAACGTGGAGAGGCATTATCGGAGTGTTCACAAGGCATATGACAGCGACTTCCCTCCGAGTAGCGAGTTGAGAAAGAGAAAGCTCATGTATTATTGCTACAAAAACATTATCTTGCAGTCTTAGTGTCGCCAACTCGTTTCTAACATGCAAAAAGACAAACAAATGCGTCTTTGTGTTGGGCAAGTTACTTTTAAAAAGTAACTAGTAATAGTTATAGTTACTGCTCTCAAAAAAGTAACTAGTTACTTTAGTGACTAAATTGTAAAAGTAACTAGTAACAAGTTACTTTACTTCACTTCAAAAATAATAACAATACAAATACAAATGTTTGTGTTGTTCTGTGGCACAGTGAGACAATGCTTTCTGTCCTGCGCAGTTTACATTTGACCGTAATATTTTTTGCATCCTTTATCCCCACAAATTGAAAATAGTGGTTATATCTCCAAGTTGTAAATGCGCTGCTGCGCTCGCTGATACTTGCATCTGCCATTAGCCGCGTTTACACCGCAGTACTTTTCCCACTTTAGTTCCGATATAGTTCCGAAATGTCGCGTTCACACGAAAAAGAGCCGGAACTAAAATGAGTTCATCAGAACCTTTTTACCCCCTTTTCAGTCCCTGCTAGAGACCAGGGACTTCCGTGGGAGAAAAAGGTTCCTATGTCTGATCGGCTGGGCGGAATGCAAACCACGCCCCGTAAAACTCCCAAAAGGTTTTGTGAAGCCGCCATTTTATTATCCTCGCATTAGCATTATTAGCATTAGCATTAGCCCAGCGCACAAACGCAGAGACTAACTTATGGCAACACAAAATAAAACATGGGAGCGGTGGAGATGAGGAGATGTCGGCATTATGGCGATTTACTCGGAAGGCTTCGGTAGAGGCTGCTGGGAGTCCCAGCAGCCTCTACTGAAGCCAGTCCCCAACTCCGGGGACTTCCGGCCGGGGACTCCGGGTGGCAGTATACGCCATGAAGTTGTTTGCGGTCTGCCAGTAAACCCAAAGCAGAAGAAGAAGAAGTGATGACAGCGGCTTCATTTGCCTAATCCTCCCTCAGGGACTTATTCCGGTGTGAAGGGGATCTGTACTTAGTTCATGAGAACTAGAGAGTTCTCATGAACTAAGTTCTTATGAACCTTTGTGGGAAAAGTACTGCGGTGTGAACGCGCCTATTGTGTGTGTGTGTGCTGGTGGTGAGCTGAGCGTTGCCGTGTGTGTGTGTGTGTGTGTGTGTGTGTGTGTGTGTGTGTATGTGTGTGTGTGTGTGTGTGTGTGTGTGTGTGTGTGTGTGTGTGTGTGTGTGTGTGTGTGTGTGTGTGTGTGTGTGTGTGTGTGTGTTAGCATTAGCAAGTGTTCGTGTATTTCCCCCATAAGGCAAGACCCGCCCAACTCTGTCTCTGATTGGCTTACCCTGAAATGTTACCCCGCGTTAACCAATCATCACTCCTCTCTGGTTACTTTCACTTTTCCATGGTGCTGTGAGAGGACATCGCTGTATTCGCCTGTAAATTGCATCCGCAGGGAGATTCGGTTCAGTTCCATTACATAATGTAACGCAGTAACGTACCCATTTAAATCATAGTAACTATAACGGCGTTACTTAATGGGAATAGGTAACTAGTAACGCTATTAGTTACCGCAAAAAAGTAGGTTACTTTGTAACGCGTTAGTCCCAACACTGATGGTCGGTGTATTTTCGACCTTTCCAATCTAGACCAGATCTCCCTCTCCCTTCTGTGTGCGAGGGGGCGGGGCAGTTCACACATACTCGGCTGCTACATGCAGCAACACACGGAGGAGATGGCCAACCCAGTCTCATAAAAAAACGTGTAATAACTACGTTGGTCCACATTTTGGGACGTAGTATTTCTACAAAAACGCCTCTGAAATTGTAGGATCCCTACGTTTTTTTTCACCATTCATTCCAATTCCATTCCATTCATGCCGAACTTCGTTTTATTCTCGTTGGAAAATGCGTATTTTAAAGTTAGTTTGGCCATTCAAATTTGTTTTGATGTCATTTGATGCGAAAAATATGAGTTGTTATTTCAGATGATGTGTGTAGTGGATGTACATGATCTTTAGTTTGCAAGTTATTATGAAGATTACTTACAAGGTGGTTGCTAGGGACGCTGCTATCAATAGTATGTATGTTATGTTGTGAAACTGTTTAATGGTGTTATCTTGATTGCTACCCCCTTCCCCGTCAATGTATAGTGTTGGTCCACAGCGCAAACGTATTAGTTTAACTAAATCCGCATCTAAAATTGTGGCATAAATACGTTATTTTCCCCTGTGCAATTCTCCATTTACTCAACAATAACACATAATTATCCTTGTGTTTGTTACATTACATTGCATTTAGCTGACGCTTTTATCCAAAGCGACTTACAATAAGTGCATTCGACCAGGAAGATACAACCTTTAAGAAAACAGAATCATATAAGTACATCAGGTTTCATAGAGCCAAACATTTCAAGTGCTACTCAACTGGCATTTAGAAAGCCAGCCCTTTATTAGTATATAAGTGCTTTGTTAGTAATTCTATCGCTCGAAGTGGAGTCTAAAGAGATGAGTTTTCAGTTTGCGTCGGAAGATGTGTAAGCTATCTGCTGTCCTGATTACAATGGGGAGCTCATTCCACCATTTTGGAGCCAGGATAGCAAACCCACGTGTTTTTGCTGACGGGAACTTGGGTCCCCCTCGCAGTGCGGGTGCAGCGAGCTGTTTGGCTGATGCAGAGCGGAGTGCACGTGCTGGGGTGTACGGTTTAACCATGTCCTGGATGTAGGAAGGGCCAGATCCATTCGCAGCATGGTACGCAAGTACCAGTGTCTTGAAGTGGATTCTAGCAGTTACTGGAAGCCAGTGAAGGGAGCGGAGGAGCGGTGTGGTGTGGGAGAATTTGGGAAGGTTGAAGACCAGACGAGCCGCTGCATTCTGGATGAGCTGCAGAGGTCGGATGGCACATGCAGGTAGACCAGCCAGGAGGGAGTTGCAGTAGTCTAGGCGTGAGATGACGAGAGCCTGGACCAGAATCTGCGCTGATGTCTGGGTCAGCTGGGGACGTATCCTCCTGATGTTGTAAAGCGTGTATCTGCAGCAGCGGGTTGTAGCAGCGATGTTTGCAGTGAAGGACAGTTTGTTATCTAGGACCACACCCAGATTCCTTGCAGTCTGAGTCGGGGAAACAACAGAGGTGCCGATGTTGATTGTTAGGTCAAGAGTGGGACAATCTTTTCCCGGAAGGAAGAGCAGTTCAGTCTTGTCAAGGTTGAGCTTGAGGTGATGAGCAGACATCCACCGAGAGATGTCTGCTAGGCAAGCAGAGATGCGTGCGACGACCTGGGTCTCTGAGCGGGGAAAGGACAGAATTAGTTGGGTGTCGTCAGCGTAGCAGTGGTATGAAAAACCATGCGGGCTAATGACAGACCCGAGCGAGTTTGTGTACAGGGAGAAGAGGAGGGGACCAAGAACCGAGCCCTGAGGGACCCCTGTAGTTAATTGACAAGGGTCGGACTCGGACCCTCTCCAAGTAACCCTGTAGGTGCGGTCTTTGAGGTATGAGGTGAGGAGGGAAAGTGCAGTGCCTGAAACTCCAAGTTCTTGGACAGTGCGAAGGAGGATCCGATGGTTCACCGTGTCGAATGCAGCAGACAGGTCCAGAAGGATGATGACAGAGGAGAGGGAGGCTGCTTTAGCAGTGTGCAGTTTGTCAGAGACAGCAAGGAGAGCAGTTTCTGTTGAGTGACCTGCCTTGAAACCAGACTGGTGCGGATCCAGAAGGTTGTTCTGATGGAGATAACAGGAGAGTTGTTTAAAGACAGCGCGTTCAAGTGTTTTAGACAGGAACGGGAGGAGAGAGACGGGCCTGTAGTTAATAACATCAGACGGATTGAGAGTGGGTTTCTTAAGGAGAGGGTTTACTCTTGCCTCCTTGAGACTGTTTGGAAAGTGACCAGAAGTTAGAGAAGTGTTGATGAAATGGGTGAGAAATGGTAGAATATCAGGAGCGATAGTCTGAAGGAGGTTTGAGGGGATAGGGTCCAGAGAACAGGTGGTAGGACGGGCAGAGGTAACGAGGGTAAGAACCTCACTTGGAGAGAGAGGGGAGAAGGAGGTCAGTGTGTGGGTGAAGGGAGGGTCTGGTGACCCAGCGGTGAGTAAAGGTGAGTCAGAAAAAGAAGAGCGAATATCATCAACCTTTTTTTCAAAGTGGTTAACAAAGTCGCTTGACAGAAGGGAGGAGGGGGGAGGTGCTTTGGGGGGGTCCAAGAGGGTGGAGAAGATAGAAAATAGTTTTTTGGGATTGGAATAGGAAGATTGGATCTTATCTTGAAAGAAAGTGCTTTTTTCCTGAGAGATGGAAGCAGAGAAAGAGGAGAGGAGAGCCTGATAGGTTAGGAGGTCGTCATGGTATTTGGATTTCCACCATTTCCGCTCTGCTGCCCGAAGGATGGTTCTATTAGCACGCAGTGCATCATTTAGCCAGGGAGCAGGAGGGGACTGACGAGCCGGTCGCGATGTGA
This sequence comes from Notothenia rossii, assembly GCF_949606895.1. NCBI lineage: Eukaryota > Metazoa > Chordata > Actinopteri > Perciformes > Nototheniidae > Notothenia > Notothenia rossii. The sequence continues at coordinate 33,680,721 of NC_136908.1, forward strand.
GAGGACAGAGAAAGTCCAGAGAGGATGAGAGAGTCGAGAGGAGAGTTTTTGCAGCAGTGTTTGGAGGCAGGAGTTGGAACGAGTCAGAGGAAGGGAGGGCTGAGAGCACCGATGAGGCAAAGGTAGAGGGGGAGAGGGAACGGAGGTTACGGCGGACAGGAGCAGAGTTAGAAGAGATTAGGTTGTTATGTTTGGAAAGGGGTAGAGAGAATGAAATGAAGAAGTGATCGGATGTGTGGAGCGGGTTTACAGAGAGGTTAGAAGTAGAGCAGTTCCTTGAGAATATGAGATCAAGGACATTGCCAGCTTTATGAGTTGGTGGGGATGGAGACAGTGAGAAAGCAAAGGTGGTTAACAGAGATGTTAGTTCAGATATCTTCCCTGTCTGGAGGTTGAAATCTCCGAGAAGTACAGCGGGAGGGCCAGTTTCAGGGATGTGTGAGAGGAGATTATCTAACTCCTCCAAGAAGTCCCCCAAGGCGCCTGGTGGACGGTAGAGAACAACAATGGTTAATTGTATAGGATGGGTTACTGTGACGGCATGGAATTCAAAGGTGGAAGGAGTGAAATTAGGTAGCTTGAAGAGGGAAAAGCTCCATTTGGGAGAGAGCAGGAGACCAGTGCCACCTCCTCTGCCAGAGGGTCTGGGTGTATGGGAGAAGGAATATGCTGTGGAGAGAGCTGCTGGGGTGGATGTGTTGGATGGAGTGATCCAGGTCTCCGTGAGAGCAAGGAAATCCAGAGACTGCAGGGAAGCGTAGCCAGTCAGCCTTAGGGACAGCTGACTGGCAGTTCCACAGGCCCCCTGAAACGAGATGTTGGATCTCAGTGGAGCATGTGGGATAGACGAGAGCAGGCCGGTGAGATCGATTAGGAGAAACACGGGGCCAGTGATAATTGCGAGAAGACACATGAACAGGAATGCAGAAAATACACATGATTATAGCATGAGGGGCTAGAGAACCCAAGAGAATTGAATAAAACTAAATAACACCAGCGATACTTGGCGCAATCAGAGTAGGATTTGCCTCCTCTTTGCCTCCCACGTGACTCTTAATGTCTTTGTCAGTCTTCGTCTGGCTGACGCTGAAGCTGACGCTCCAGGAAAACGCAACCTAAGATGGATACCTGATTGCTCAGTTCTCACAGCTTTGGGGGCACGCCCCTGTAATTAGTTAACTATTTTCTGCTGATGGGCGACAGCAGAGTCTTCCTACCTATTGTAATGCACACTTGAGGGGCGTGACTCACTGAGACCTGAGTTACGCCTGGAGTTGAGCAGATCTGAGATTTTGTTTATTTGTTTGATTAATAAACACAAGTTTGAGTCTGTCAGGACCGAAGGGCGGAGCAGCTCATTTGCTTTAGAGAATATTACACCCGGAAGTAAGTATTCTCTCCGCTTCGCTTGACAAACCCTGTGATAGTCCTCAAGCTCTGTGATTGGAGAGTGCTTCGAGGGTTACGCCGAGTGTCGAACGGCAGACTGTCCAAAACTGGATTTGAACGGGTCCACCCCGTCCCCAGAACTACACATTCTGGCTTTTGTGTTTCGCAACATGTTCTATCTATGGCAAATCTCTGGAGTTGTAGTTTTAAAAGACGTTTTCGTATTTTCCATAATAAGAAGTTGCCAGTATTAAACTGTGTACATCCCTGGAGGTTTAGGGGATAGGAAACACTCAAATTAAAACATATAATTAAGAAATAGGTGAAAATTGCTTGTGCCCATAATGGGCAGCATTAATATATATACGAATATACCCACATGACAGCTAAGGTCAGAAGAGCTTTATTTAACAGCTGGTCTTATGTCTGTGACCCCTCCTGTTGCAAATGTTGCAAATATGGCAGTAGCCATCGATTATCTTAAGATAAGATATACTTTATTGATCCCAGGTTGGAAACATTTGCGTTACAGCAGCATGTGTAACAGTTGTAAATATGCAGTGGTGTTTATTTGTAAATCATTTAGTATAATCACACAAATTCTGTGTTTTATATTTAATAATTATGTGTTCTTTATTTATTGATTGTTCAATACCTGAAAAGACCGGAGATGAAATATCTACATAAATCTTATAAGAGTATTATACATATGTATAATATCAGTTAAAATAAGTGCTTCAACATAGTTAACATTGCTGGAGGTATGCACAAATATTGATAGATGTCTTGTAATGCACTATTGAGGAACCTGCGACCCAAGTTTTTCATTCATTGCATAACTAATAATAATAATAATAATAATAGATTTAATTTGTTAGCGCTTTTACAGGTGCTCAAAGACGCTTTACAGATAATAGTGAAGAAAAAAAGAAAAGAGAAGAAAGGAACAACAAATAAATATATAGTTAAAGTTAAAGTCAAATAATACAAAAACAATCACACATGAAAAGCCAGATTGAAGAGGTGAGTTTTTGTGAGTTTTTTTAAGGTGGTTAGGTCGGTGCAGTCTCTGATGGGTTGTGGGAGTGAGTTCCAGAGGGAGGGGGCAGCGACGGAGAAGGCTCTGTCCCCCCAGGTCCGGTGATTGGTGCGGGTGGGGATGGATAGGAGGTTGGCTTCTGATGAGCGGAGGCAGCGGGAAAGGGTGTGGTGGTGCAGCAGGTCTGTGAGGTAGGAGGGGGCCTGGTTGTTGAGGGCTTTGTAAGTTATGAGGAGGACTTTGAAGTGGATTATTTGACGGACGGGGAGCCAGTGGAGGTTCTGGAGGATGGGAGTGATGTGGTCTCGGGAGCGGGTGTGGGTGAGGAGGCGGGCAGCAGAGTTCTGGATATGTTGGAGTTTATTGAGGAGGTTGGATGGTATGCCATAGAGCAGTGGTTCCCAACCTTTTTTGAGTACTGTACCCCCAAAGCATTTCAAGCCAACCTAAAGTACCCCCTACTACGCAATCAATCGTGGTGATCCCCAGGATATATTAATAGTCTATATATTGTGGCAGACCGTGTGTGTGTGTGTGTGTGTGTGTGTGTGTGTGTGTGTGTGTGTGTGTGTGTGTGTGTGTGTGTGTGTGTGTGTGTGTGTGTGTGTGTGTGTGTGTGTGTGTGTGTGTGTGTGTGTGTGTGTGTGTGTGTGTGTGTGTGTGTGTGTGTGTGTGTGTGTGTGCGTGTGTGTGTGTGTGTGTGTGTGTGGTGGCAGCACATATCAGACCCGGGCAGGGGGGTGGGGCCACATGACCGGGCCCTTTAAACCCAATAAAGCTTGACATTATATCGGGAGTCCGGGGTGGTAATCTGACGCTCGTGCGTAAAAAGTCGCTCAGTCAAGATTACAATTTAAAACAATATTTGAAAGAAAAGTAACCAAAGAAAAGGTGTAATATTTAAGATTTCGTTTCTATAAAGGGTATAGAAACGAAATATAGTAGAAACGAAATATATATCAGATAATAATATAATATGACATAAAGTCCAACAAACCACAAGGACAACGAAAACATAGCCTAATAATATGACTACATTTCTGACACACCATTCACCATGGATAGCCACCAGCCACTATGAGATGACAGAGCAGTGTATAGTCAAATTGGCACGGCGGCCCACATTAAAATTAGCACGGCGGCCCATACGTGTGTGTGTGTGTGTGTGTGTGTGTGTGTGTGTGTGTGTGTGTGTGTGTGTGTGTGTGTGTGTGTGTGTGTGTGTGTGTGTGTGTGTGTGTGTGTGTGTGTGTGTGTGTGTGTGTGTGTGTGTGTGTGTGTGTGTGTGTGTGTGTGTGTGTGTGTGTGTGTAAGGTGAAACCTGGGGGTGGAAGAAGGAGAGAAGTGACGAGGAGAGATAGAGAAGAGGGGGATATTTTTGTCTGTATGACCCAATGCGACAATTAATGTGACACTTAAATCATATTCAATCATAACTAATCATATACATTATAATAGCCATTGTTTAAAGACTTTAAAAAAAAAGTAAGGTAACTCACCAATTAATGTGACACTTGAGCCTGTTTCTCCCTCATCAGTTTTGTGAGTCTGGGGGAGATTGTTGCAACAGCTGTGACCAGGTTATTCTCCAAGTTGAGTCTGTTCCTGTGTTTAGTCTTGATGTGGGTCATGGCGGAGAATGTCACCTCACACAGGTATGTGGACCCAAAAGGCAACAGTTCATTCAGGGCATGTTTCCCCAATTCAGGATACTCCTTCTCCACACCACACCAGAACTGTGTCAGTGGTGTGCTTGAGTACCTCATCTTCAGGCTCCTATCTGAGGACACATCTATGAGGTCTTCTTGCAGTCTGGCGGGAATGCTGCTGTTAATGCACGTCACAAATGGATTACGCACCCAGGCCAGTGTGGATGACTTGTTGTCAATATCAGGGAAGTAGGAGTTGAACTCATTCTTGAGCTTGGACAAGTGTGTGTACTATTTTCACAATTGGAGCTCTGTCACATTCACCAGTAGCAATGTATGCGTTCAGCTGCAGGAAACAACTTGTATCCCCTTTTTCACATTTGCTCTGCCAGAGCTTGATCTTCTCCATGAATCCACACAATTTGTCATACAAGCTAAGAACATTTGTGTCTTTACCTTGAAGAGAGAGATTCAGCTGGTTGAGTTTGCTGAAAATATCAGAGAGGTATCCCAGCCGAGCTACCCAGTCAGCGTCGTCGAACATAGCCACAAGTGGGTGTGTGTGCTCCGACAGAAATGCCCTCACTTCATTGCGTAGCTCGAACAGCCGCTGTAACGTTTTCCCTCGGGATAACCAGCGGACGTCAGTGTGAAGCAGGAGCTGTTTATGTTCTGACCCACCGTCTTCACAAAGTGACTGAAACAGTCTATGATTCAAAGGCCTGGACTGTATGAAGTTGATCACTTTTACGACATCATTCAAAACATCGTTTAACTCTGGACTCATTCTCTTGCTAGCTAATGCTTCTCGGTGAATCATGCAGTGCGTCCATGTAACGTCAGGGTTTACCTTTTTTATGTGGGCCATTAATCCATTTACTCTGCCGGTCATCGCCGCAGCGCCGTCTGTGCACACACGAGAGCAGGATTTCCAATCCAGCTTGTGTTGAGAGAAAAAATGGTCAATAACGTTAAAAACGTCCTGTCCGGTAGTTCTCCCAGTGAGTTTCTTGCAAAACAGAATGTGCTCGTTCATCTCCAAAGTGTCTTTGTAACGCACAAACGCAATCATTGTGCTTCCCCACTGACATCCGTTGATTCGTCCAACTGCAAAGCGAACGTACCAGACGCTTTACATTTTTCCACCACTTGGTCAATAATGTCAATTCCCATGTCGTCGATCCGATGGCACACAGTATTATTTGACAACGGCACTTTCTTCAGGACATCAGCTGCTTTCTTATCGAGCATAGTTTCTGTGAGAATTATAGCAGCAGGCAAGATTAGCTCTTCGGCTATGGTAAATGGCTTTTTCGATTTAGCAACGAGTAGCGACACGGCATAAGATGCCTCCAAGGCCTTGGTTGAGACCAATGTCGCTTTCTTTAGTTTTTCTTGGCTTCCCTTAAATTCAGCCAGCTTTTGGTGGAAAAACTCTGCAGGCTTACCCACACAGGCGGGATGTCTAGTACTAAGGTGCCGATGTAAATGGGATGGTTTCATGCTGTTATTAGAAAGCACGTCGCCACAGATGAAACACATTGGCTGCGGTGGCTCTGTAGTTGTGACCGTAAACCCGGAGAGCACATAATGTTCACCAAACTGACGATTCTTCACCTTCTCTGTTTTCATTTTCTTGAGACCGGGTTCTCCTGATTCAGCAGTATCACCTGTGCTGTTGTTTCTGGATGAACCAGCTCGACTCAGCCATTGATCCATAATGATTATGTTAACAGAAATTTTGATCTCAATAAATACCAGCGCATTCACTTGATAGGATGTTGATATTTTGCTAGCTAGCAAGAAAACCAGCGCGCCACTATAATGATGATGATGATGATGTAACACCTGACAGTCCGGCGGGAAACTGAACGCCGCGCCAATAATAATATATTGCCGGCAAATTATTATTTAATTTGAATGCCCCCAATTGTGGTTACATTATTACAGAATATGCATTATTCCTTATTTGGGTACAGTTTTCCTGTAAAATTTTTAATAAAAAAAAATCTAAAATCAAATTCTTTTTTTTTTTTTTTTTACTTTTCAAAATCTTTTCACGTACCCCCTGGGGACCACCCACGTACCACTAGGGGTACGCGTACCCCCGGTTGGGAAACACTGCCATAGAGGATGCTATTGCAGTAGTCGAGTCGTGAAGTGATGAATGCATGAATCAGGATTTCAGCAGCAGAGGAGGAGAGTGATGGGCGGAGACGGGCAATGTTTTTGAGGTGGAAAAAGGCGGTCCTGGTGATGTGATTTTATGTGGCGGTTGAATTTGAGCCGACTGTCGAAAATGACTCCGAGGTTGCGGATGTGAGGGGGGGGAGATAGAGTGTGGCTGTCAATGGTGAAGTTGAAATTCTGGATGTCTTTGATATGGGATGGGGGGCCGATGATGATGATGTCTGATTTGGCACTGTTCAGTTGGAGATAGTTTGTTTGCATCCATACTTTTATTTCTGAGAGACAGTTGGTGACTAACTAAGTTGGTGTTTATTGACATATCATATACACAAACTACACCGTTTGTGTATATGATATGTCAATAAACCTTAGAAAATCTTGAAATCTTGAAAGGGATGTGCAAAATAGTCATGATATACAGTCTTTAATTCACTATTAGTAGAGTATAACGAGTAATGAATATACTTTATAGGGATCCTATTCATATTTAATAATAAAAATAATGAAATTCAATAACATGCTTTAACCACTAGGTGTCCCTTTATATCAGCTGTGCACCTTTATGGTGTAAATACAGCCTATCTACCAATTGGATCAAATATAAAAGTCAGCCGAATTAGTGTTGATACTGCAAAGAGACATATTGTGTGAAAAGAAATGTAAGATGTTGTTTAATTGCTGATATATTTATGATCCACGTCACGTTTTCAGTTTTGGCGGCAGTTCCTCATGTTTGTCTAGAAGTCTTCTCATCAGGGCTCTATAAATAGAGAACTACGGCAGATATGTAATATTTAATGCAGCCGAACCGTGTATTACAATGCCGTTATGTGATGACTTTCAAAGAGAAAAGCAAGCACACTCGGAATAAAGTATTATTTTATTTTTAAAAAATGTTTTCGGATTTCACATCACATAAACACCAAATCCCAGCGTGCATTGCGGTTAAACCATCCAATCATCGAGCTGAGGATCTTGCGTACATCCGTTTATGACGATGTGACGTGAGATGTAAGACTGGAATTGCACAGGGGAAAATAACGTATCTATGCCACAATTTTAGATGCAGATTTTGTTAAACTAATACGTTTGTGCTGTGGACCAACACTATAAATTGACGGGGAAGGGGGTAGCAATGAAGATAACACCATTAAACAGTTTCACAACATAACATAAATAATATCGATAGCAGCGTCCCTAGCAACCACCTTGGTAACAATGAAAACGTTGTATGGACACAATTTCCTGAAGTAATCTTCGTAATAACTTGCAAACTAAAGATCATGTCCATCCACTGCACACATAATCTGAAATAAAAACTCATATTTCTCGCATCAAATGACATCAAAACGCATTTTAATGGCTAAACTAACTTTAAAATAGGCATTTTCCACCGAGAATAAAACGAAGTTCGGCCATGTTTTTTTTTCTGCAGGGAGAAATTTGAAGATCACGTGACATAGACGCCAGCCATTGGAATGAATGGTGAAAAAAAAAATAGGGATCCTAAAATTTCAGAGGCGTTTTTGCAGAAATACTACGTCCTACGTTGTGGACCAACGTAGTTATTACACGTTTTTTGTGAGACTTGGTTGAGATGGCGGAGAGAAGCGCTCCAAGGTGTGGTTAAATGTTACCCGTCTTGAGGTGGAAAATGCTCCTTGCCAAGAGTGTTTAGCATGTAAGGGTGGTAACACGAGCAATTTGTCTAAACATTCACCACAGCCAGACGGAGGAATGCACCGGGTTTGACTGTCTTTCTAGTAGCTCTTTAGCCCCATCCACGAGTAATGTTTCCACTTCAGGTGTTATGTATGCTAGCAGCAACACACAGAGTTAACTCAATTATACAAACATGGGTTAATGATTAGAGGTAACAGAGTTGCTCTTTATTTTGTTAAAGTTTCAGCTATTCTGTTTACAGTTCTGTCATCAGATTATTTAATACGATTTGTTAAAACATTGTTGTTTCTTTTGATGTGAAATATTATTTATTTTATTTAAATAAAAAGCAATGTTAATTTTGTTCACAATTTGTTAAGTTAATTTAATAATATATGTATTTTTGAATAGCATCTTTCTTGTCTTCATTGTTAGTTTCCACATGCCTAAAACAACCTCAAGCTAAATCTAAAAGTTGGCTAAATAAGAGCGCTTGAGATATTGTGCAAGGCATACAGTAATAGTCAGAATAGTCGATTAATCGTTTAATTCATCGATAGATTAATCGATTATCAAATTAGTCGTTTGTTGCAGCCCTATTATAGTTATCCCATGTATAAATAAAACGTGTTATTCAGCAACCCTTGCCATTTGGGATTTTATTTTTGGTTGGTAGACCTCGGTGAGCTGGTCATTTCAGAAGTAGCTCACCAGCCCAAAAAGTGTGGGCACCCCTGGTCTAAGGACAGAGCGTGTTGATGCTGTACACACTGTAAAGCCCCCGAGACCAAAGTGTAATGTGTGATATTGGGCTATAATCAGTGTTCGGACTAACGCTACAAAGTAACGCATTACTAGTTACATATTCCCATTAAGTAACGCCGTTATCGTTACTGTGATTTAGATGGGTGCGTTATTGCGTTACATTATGTGATGGGACGGTAGAAATGAACCGAATCTCCCTGCGGATGTAACTTACAGGCGAATACAGCGATGTCCTCTCACAGCACCATGGAAAAGTGAAAGTAACCAGAGAGGAGTGATGATTGGTTAACGCGGGGTAACATTACAGGGTAAGCCAATCAGAGACAGAGTTGGGCGGGTCTTGCCTTATGGGGAAAATACACACACACGAACACTTGCTAATGCTAACACACATACTGCAACGCTCACCACCAGCACACACACACACACACACACACACACACACACACACACACACACACACACACACACACACACACACACACACACACACACACACACACACACACACACACACACACACACACACACACACACACACACACACACACACACACACACACACACACAATGGCAGATGAAAGTATCAGCGGGAGCAGCAGCGCATTTGCAACTTGGAAATATAACCACTATTTTCCATTTGTGGAGATAAAGGACGCAAAAAATATTACGGTAAACTATGTGCAAGACAGACAGCATTGTCTACATCAAAAAACAGCAATGCCAATCTCCTGAAGCACCTAAGTAATGTACATGGGGCTATACAACTAGTCGCCAAAGACCCCACCGTCTCAACCACCGGCAGTGACCCAGATGGATCACTGCACCATCTAAACAGCCAAAAAACGATTTTTTTAAATCACCACATGTCACCCAGAGTCAACTAAATAGATTGATTGCCAGGTATGTTGTTGAGGACATGCTGCCCATCGCAACGGTCGAGTCTGTTGCCTAAAGAGAACTAGTCAGCAAAAAACAACACAAAAGCTTGTATTTTTATTGTTATTATTTTTAAAGTAAAGTAAAGTAACTTATTACTAGTTACTTTTATAATTGAGTAACTAATAAAGTAACTAATTACTTTTGAGAGCAGTAACTATAACTATTATACTTGTTACTTTTTAAAAGTAACTTGCTCAACACTGGCTATAATACAAGTGGACTGAGGGATTGATTGACTTTCACTATATTCCCTAAAGCTACATATCAGAATCAATTTTGCTCATGCATTACAAGCAGGGCCGCCCCTCCCTACAGGCGAGTTCTACGCGCAGTTCTCAGTGCACCCCCCACTGACACGCGAGAGTGAGAGGTGACAAGAGGCGCTTTCACACCGCAGTACTTTACCCACAAAGGTTCATCAGAACTTAGTTCATGAGAACTCTTTAGTTCTCATGAACTAAGTACAGATCGCGTTCACACCGGAATAAGTCCCTGAGGGAGGATTAGGCAAATGAAGCCGCTGACGTCACTTCTTCTTCTGGTTTAGGCTTACTTGCAGACTGCAAACAACTTCACGCCGTATACTGCCACCCGTAGTCCCCGTCCGGAAGTCCCCGGAGTTGGGGACTGGCTTCAGTAGAAGCTGCTGGGACTCCCAGCAGCTTCTACTGAAGCCTTCCAAGTAAATTGCCAGAACGCCGACACCTCCTCATCTCCACCGCTCCCATGTTTTATTTTGTGTTGCCATAAATTAGGCCCATTCCCAAACCGCCCCCTACACCCTACCCCCTACCCCTACACCCTACCCCTCCGTTTGCACGTTCACGCGGAGGGTCCGCCATATTGAGGGCTGTTCGAAACCAACGAGTGTGGAGCGGTGTGGAGGGGGAGTGGGCTATCAAGCCCTCAAACCGCGAGTCTGACCGGAGTCACGCTGTGTGTGTCACGCTGTTTACAAGTAGTTCCAGCAAACATCCACTGATAAACTGCGATGTTAACAACCTCACGATAACCTCATAATGTTTTAACTTAGGATCATACCTGTGTTTAGTCTAGTAAAAGGTAAATGTGTGCATTTTATTATAAAGTTGTGTATATTTACAGACTGTTGCAAAAACTAAGAAGCTTATAAACATCAGGTTTAAAACTAAAAGAGCTTTACAAAAAAGTAACACAATGAAATATGTTTGGAGTTTTATTTGAGTTATTAATTTAAATTTTCCCCGCAGCCAGGCTCTGGTATTATGCTGGTTATGCATGCCCTCCAAAAGGAAATGATATAGTTTCCAAACCGTACTTTGCCGTACAGATCAATACATGTCTGGGAGGTCTTGCTTTACGCTGTGCGCGTCCCGCGAGGTGCATGCACACACGGCATAACACCGCCCCCCCCCCCGTTGACAGTTCACGAGCATGCTCTATCGTGAACTTTTCAGACCCAACGGGTAATAAGGGATTATGACGGATATTTTACGATCCTGTCTGTCGAAATGACGGACAGCGAAAAAGTCTAACGCCAGGCTTATTGACAGGGCAAGATATAAATATATGGTTGGTACTTGTCAATGTCTCTAGGTGTGTAAATGTAGCCCTGTAAATACGATGTCCTTTTGTGTTATCTGTTGTTTTATTTTCATGTTGTAACCTACTTGCTGCCATGTTAGACAGGTCTCTCTTGAAAAAGAGATCGATGATCTCAATGGGACCACCTGGTTAAATAAAGGTTTAAAAAAAAGGTTTTTCTTTTTTTTCTTTTAAATCGCGGTAGATTTTGTCAGTCTTGCGACGGTATTGGGAAGTTTATTTACCGCGATACCGCGATATTCGGTATATCGTTACATCCCTAGTATTTACTCCCTCCACCTGACAGGAGGGAGCCTCGTTGAGCTGCGAGTGTGGCTACAGACGGAGTTCACTCCGTCACGGAGGGGTAGGGTCGAGGGAGTGGTTTGGGATTGGGCCTAAGTCTCTCTGCGTCTGTGCGCTGGGCTAATGCTAATGCTAATAATGCTAATGCAAGGATAATAAAATGGCGGCTTCACAAAACCTTTATGGAGTCTTACGGGGCGTGGTTTGCATTCCGCCCAGCCAAACAGAAATAGGAACCTTTTTCTCCCACGAAAGTCCCTGCTCTCTAGCAGGGACGGAAAAAGGGGGTAAAAAGGTTCTCATTAACTCATTTTAGTTCCGGCTCTTTTTGGTGTGAACGCGACATTTCGGAACTATATCGGAACTAAAGTGGGAAAAGTACTGCGGTGTGAACGCGCCTAATGGGAGCACGTCTGTAACCTGACATCGTTTCAATGAATCGACATCTGACCAATCACGGCTTTGATACGGCCACTATTGCAGGTAAAGAGATGTCGGTGAAAAGACAGTTTCAGTCTGGCGCAAGCAAGGGGGGAAAAAAACAAAACATGAAGAAACTCGAGCATCACTCGAAGGTGGGTTATTGTATGAGTCAAATTTACAACAAGTTTGCGAATGTTGTATAAGTCAAATTGCCAATTGCGATATTAAAACATCAGCTGCAATTCACGACATGAAGAAGGCAGTCTCTGCATAGCATATAGGCTAATGGAGTTGCAGTTATTTCCAGCATTCTTTATTTAACATTCATTCAAGTATGTTATGCCTTTTATCTGCTAATGTACAGGAGGAAGAGTGATACACTGTCTGTCTAGTTGGCTTACATAACAGTTAAAGTTTACAGGCTAAAAAACATGGAGCATTTTTTCCCTTTTTATTCATTTTTATGTCCATTTGCACATTTCATGGTGATGCTCAGCCTCTCCCCTTAACTCCTAACAGTCATCATCATGTCAACCACAACACAGAGAAATACTGATAGAAATGTGTGTGTAGTTGTTGATACATTGCTGACAGAGGGAACTACATTTGAATACAGATTTAAGAAATATCAGTTTTTGAGCATGTCATAAGCATGTTTTGTCTTGACTATATTACATATATATTATAATAAAATAATATGATATTTACATTATTGAATTGATTATGATTATTATTATTAGTAGAAGTAGTTTATTTGCATTAATTATATTTTAATCTTTTTGAGGCTAGTATTTTGTCAGGAAATGCAGACGTATTCACCTGTAAACGCATACTGAACGACATACATGCACATTTACCATTTACCTCACTGTATAAAAAAGTAACTGTGTTGATAATAATAATAATAATAATAATAATAATAATAATAATAATAATAATAATAATAATAAACAGGAATTATATTTGCAAAGTACTTTGTTTCCAAAAAAAAAGGTTTCACTCCTGTCGGTTAGGGGGGGGGGCCTCATCTCACAATGTCGCTTGGGGCCCCCAAGTTGGCCAGGGTAAGGCCCCAAGTAAGTCCTGATTACAAGGACTTGGTTCATTTTGTATCTGATCTATTATTTATATATTATATTTATCTATCAGCTGATGTAATATATTGTATTCATTTGAAACAGAGATGCACACAACTTATTGAAAATTCAAGTTTTTCTCCCAAATGGGAGGGCCTCAATCTGATTTCAGTTTAAATTCTAATTGATTTCATTGTGACATCAACGGCAAGGAACAACCCTCCTCAATTATTTGTTGATGATGTTTTTTGTGCTGTTATATTCCATAGAATGTGACCCTCCCTAAAACACATTGAGAAAATGACATAACAGCATATCTCCTCAACGATTCAGCAATAATGCAAAGTCAATGGCAGTGAAGCTTGGTGCGGGGCGGGAGGGGGCTGCAGGTCTGCGTGCTGCTGCACCAAAGTCTGCACGGCTGGGCTCGCGCGGCTGTTACCCGTACGCAGTCTGAGGAGATGCATTCTTCTAATTCGGTCACTTCTATATTTTTTAATCTCCATATCAAACTGCATTACATCGAGACTGGGGGGGGGGGGGGGGCACCATCGTGCCCCACAGACTGGCTACAATGAATCTGACACAAACACCAATCCATGTCTATCAGCCCACTTTAGTAATGTGAAATAGAAGGATGCATTAAAAGGATGCAGATGTGTGTGTGTTACCTGCAGGATAGTGGTCAGATGAGCAGAGAAGCAGAGAGGAGCAGTCCCGCGCGCTGTGCGTCCTCCCCCCGCACACCTTTCCCTCTCGGACCGTAAATCAAATCCTGAGCGGGATCACTGACAAATGTTTTTATCGCATCCATCTGCTCGCCTATCAGCCCGTCTGCATCTGCATCCACACACACACACACACACACACACACACACACACACACACACACACACACACACACACACACACACACACACACACACACACACACACACACACACACACACACACACACACACACACACACACACACACACACACACACACACACACACACACACACACACACACACACTCTGCTTCCACAGTGCATATCTATACCGCAGGAACAGGAGCATCATGACTCAACGCCTATTGGTTAATTAAGGCTGGTGACGTGCAGGGTGGTGCAGCGTTACCCACCATTGAGTAACATTTCTCCTCTTTCTGCAGAGGTGAGGAGACGGTCCAAAATCCACTTATTCATACAGCCCGAGGGTTTACAGTGTCTTTACCTGACTGATGATGTCTCCGCATTTGGACACCTTGAAATGCATAAAATACATATTCAAAGAGATAAAAACAGCAAAACATGACATGTAACACAAGCAGGGCGAATATAAAAAGAGACATGAAAAGCAGACACGTGTGAGGGACTGACGGTACAAAAGCAGTAGAATTTAAATGAACAAACAGAATGGATTACACTTGGCTGGTCTGACAGGTGAGTTTCAAACTGTGCTTTGAAATGACTTGGTCATAATTCCTGGTTTTGGGAGTTGGATTACGTAATTAGGATACAAATAAAAAGTAAATGTTCCCATACAGTTAATTTAAAAAATATTTAATCAGATAATTTATATTTAAAAAACATTGGGATTACTACTCGGATTACAATCTCCTTTCTGATCCTGAATATCTTGGTTTCTTCTTGTCTAAGGTCACATTGTTCTGTTGTCTTCCGTAATACACTTAAACACATCTTCTTATCTTTTTTCTATATCAGCATTTCATTTGATCTTGAGGGGATCCAAAAGTAACAGAAAGTAATCAGACTATTACTTTTTATATTGTGATACTCAGATTAGGTTACTGTTACTTATTTTTTTTACCTGTAACTAATTTGAATATTATACATTTTTAAAGTAACTCCAAAACCTAAATAATTCCTGGGCTCATACAGACAGCACTTGACATTCAAAATGTACAAGAAAAACGTACTAAATACAATGAACACATTGAGAAGTGATGGCTCACACTATAAAAAGATTAGGGTCTTGAACGGACCAAAGATACGGAGTGTGAACTGGTAGCTGGAGAGGTGCCAGTTCACCTCCTGGACAGTGCTGGGATTCCCTCAAGCAAGGCACTGAACCCCGACTACTCACCGGGGCTGCAACACTGGCAGCCTCTTCGCTCTGCACCTCTTCATCAGTCCGTGTTTAAGTCCTGTTTGTGCGCCAGAGGGAAAAAACTGAATTTCCCCCCAGGGATTCATAGAAGTTGTTCTTAATCATCATCTTATATGAATTCCATTTCAAGACTGCAGGCCATGGGTGCTGCGCAGGCAACAACATACACCAGCAGGCAGAGAGCAGAGAGGAGAGGGTCATCACTCTGAAGAGGTTCCTTTTGCATTAATGAGCATCCCACTGCATACAATCCTGCCATTTACACGGCTACTAACTACATCAATCAATAGTTTCACACATTGATTTAAAAATTATTGTAATGCTTCCGCTAAGAAAAATGTGTCTGTTCTGAAGTGCTGTGACAGCAAGGTAACTTCAAATGAAGGCAGGGAACTAATCATTAAACACAACCAGAGCCTGTCAGTGTTCCCTTTAGTGTTTACTTCATGTCTTCTTCTGCTGTTACTTCCTGTCTGTCTTCTTCTGCTGTTACTTCCTGTCTGTCTTCTTCTGCTGTTACTTCCTGCCTGTCTTCTTCTGCTGTTACTTCCCGTCTGTCTTCTTCTGCTGTTCCCTTTAGTGTTTACTTCCTGTCTGTCTTCTGCTGCTATTCCCTTTAGTGTTTACTTCCTGTCTGTCTTCTTCTGCTGTTCCCTTTAGTGTTTACTTCCTGTCTGTCTCCTTCTGCTGTTCCCTTTAGTGTCTACTTCCGGTATGTCTCCTTCTGCTGTTCCCTTTAGTGTTCACTTCCTGTCTGTCTCCTTCTGCTGTTCCCTTTAGTGTTTACTTCCTGTCTGTCTCCCTCTGCTGCTCCCTTTAGTGTTTGCTTCCTGTCTGTCTTCTGCTGCTGTTCCCTTTAGTGTTAACTTCCTGTCTGTCTTCTTCTGCCGTTCCCTTTATTGTTTACTTCCTGTCTGTCTTCTTCTGCTGTTTGATCCCTTTAGTGTTTACTTCCTGTCTGTCTCCTTCTGCTGTTCCCTTTAGTGTTCACTTCCTGTGTTTCCTTCTGCTGTTCCCATTAGTGTTCACTTCCTGTCCGTCTCCTTCTGCTGTTCCCTTTAGTGTTTACTTCCTGTCTGTCTTCTTCTGCTGTTCCCTTTATTGTTTACTTCCTGTCTGTCTCCATCTGCTGTTCCCTTTAGTGTTCACTTCCTGTCTGTCTCCTTCTGCTGTTCCCTTTAGTGTTTACTTCCTGTCTGTCTCCCTCTGCTGCTCCCTTTAGTGTTTGCTTCCTGTCTGTCTTCTGCTGATGTTCCCTTTAGTGTTAACTTCCTGTCTGTCTTCTTCTGCTGTTCCCTTTATTGTTTACTTCCTGTCTGTCTTCTTCTGCTGTTCGATCCCTTTAGTGTTTACTTCCTGTCTGTCTCCTTCTGCTGTTCCCTTTAGTGTTCACTTCCTGTCTGTCTCCTTCTGCTGTTCCCATTAGTGTTCACTTTCTGTCTGTCTTCTTCTGCTGTTCCCTTTAGTGTTTACTTCCTGTCTGTGTTCTTCTGCTATTCCCTTTAATGTTTATTTCCTGTCTGTGTTCTTCTGCTATTCCCTTTAGTGTTTACTTCCTGTCTATCTTCTTCTGCTGTTCCCTTTAGTGTTTACTTCCTGTGGTTGTAGGAAGGAACTTGCCTTCATCCTGTCTCTACAACACTGATGTGAATATAAAAAGTGATGCTCCTGTCCCAGTGTACAGATCACAACCAACTAACACTTGTACTCCCGTTAAACAACCTAAACCGATGTCTGAGCTTGGCTTTATGTCAAATAAATTCCTTTTAGATTGATTTTAATTTGTTACATTCTGGAAATACAGAAACATAAGCATGCAGTACTGAAACTGAATTTCCCCCTAGGGGGATTAATAAAGGTTCATGTTCTTATTCTTATTATTTTCCTGAGTGATTTGTTGTTGCTGACTCTGTTTTGGACTAACTAGCAAACTAATGATCATGTACATCCACTGCACACATAATCTAAAATAACAACTCATATTTCTCTCATCAAATGACATCAAAAACGCATTTTAATGGCCAAACTAAACTTAAAATAGGCATTTTCCACCGAGAATAAAATGAAGGTCGGCCATGTTTTTTTTTTCTGCAGGGAGAAATTTGAAGATCACGTCACATAGACGCCAGCCATTGGAAATGAATGGTTAAAAAAAACGTAAGGATCTTACAATTTCAAAGGAGTTTTTGTATAAATACGTCCAAGTTGTGGACTATCGTAGTTATTACAAGTTTTTTTGTGAGACTGGGTTGAACAGTCATGTACTGTGGACAGTACCCACAGGAGCAAATTTGGGTGAAGTGTTTTGCTCAAGGACACAACGGCCTGACGTAGTGGCGGTGGGGGCGGGTTTCGAACTGGAGTTCCCCGACGCCTACCTTGATCTGATGATCAACGCACAGCCCACTGCGCCACTCCGTCGCTGGCTGACACAGGAGAAAAGATCAGTTCAATAAGCAACAAAAATGAGGGCATAAATTAGTAACACCAGATATCTGGTTGTGTTGTGGAGTTGGCAGGGTTTTGCAAGCTTGTTAATGTGAGGGTCAAAATTGAAATTGTAGTCAAAAATAACACCCAGGTATCCTGTAGAGCCAGGGTTCCCAACCTTTTTGAAGAAATTAAAGGACGGCGCAAGTCGAAACAATTCACAAAGGGATTAAACTGTTTAAAACACATGCTCAAAGTAAGCCGGATTTTGCCCATGTGTTTATGTCGATTCAAAAGTCGTAAATAATCTACAAAATGGAGGAGACCGATCTGATCGGAGCAACTGTGACAAATAATCCAACTGAAACCGGCATGGACAATGACTATATGTTTTAAAAATGCGCTTATCCAGAAAATCCCGGTTTGGACACTTTACGGACAGAAGAAACATTTCTATTAAAGAAAGAATTATAAATGTCTGTCTTTTTCATGCCTATAATAGCTACTAACTTCAAAGTGTGAGGCGCGCCTCCCCTGGGGGGCGCCAGAGAGCTTCAGGGGAGGCGCAGCGTGAGACAAAAAATAACAAGAAAAAGACGAGTAAAGTGACACTTGCCCACTTTTGGCTGTCTGTGGAGACCGAGTTCCCCCACTCGCCATAAAGGCTGTAAAAGTGCTCATTCCCTTCACCTCCACCTACTCGTGTGAGTGCGGGGTTTTCCGCATTGACTTTGATCAAAAGCAAGTGCAGGTAAAGGCTGCAGCAGAGGTTTATCTGCGTGTATTCCTGTATGCATCAAAGACGCAGACTCATTGTTCCCACTAAAGTAGGGGTGAGTGTAATAAGGAGGCAAAGTGGACGTTCAGAATGTTGCCGGGAGCATATAAGGATGTATCCACGATGTTGAAAATGTTAAAAAAAAAAAAACGTGTTGAGAACACGGCGTGCGAAAATATACGGGTCGTGCTGCAGCTAGATTTGCCTGTCCTCTGTAAGAAGGTGTCGGCGACTGACATGCAAGGAAGAACGGCTGTCCACAGGCTGTTCCAACTTTAACAACTTTATTAACTTCCAGGGTAGTGAATTGAGAAAATGCAATTGTAATTGGGTCTGTGGTATATTTTCATGCACACACACGCATGTTCCACAACACACAAACTGAACAACACTCAATTGTCCATCGACCTTGCGATCTTGTTATAACAACAAGTGCACGTTACTAATGCAATATGGTTGAGACCATTCGGGCTTATTCTAGAGGGGTGCAAGGAATAGTCCAAGTAGTGGGGGAGCTTTATACAATAATGTTTCAAACATAAAGATAAAAAGGTTTTAAAAAGTTATTGTTTAATGTTCTAAGGAGGTGATGCTACTCAGCCAATCAAATCGGTGCAGTCAGTGAGTCAGCACGATAGATTCAAACACACACACAGATACGAGACAAGAGGAGAGAAACAGTTTGACTAATTTCAAATGGCGGAAGATAGACAGCGAAAACAGAGCATTTAATGACATTTTCTCTTAGTGGACCTCTTTGAAATGCAATTGAATACCCCTGCATTATAGCAACAACAACAATAATAATAACAGCAATAATAATTGGGAGGGGGGGGCGCGGCTGTTCTTATGTTCTCTGAGGGGAGGCTCACCTTCCCACATTTTGAAAACCCCTGCTGTAGAGGGTTTAACATTAGTGGCCAGAGGGCAGATGCAGGATTTTATATCATATACAGAGTTGTCAGGAGCAATGGAAAGAACATCGGTTTTGTTTGAAATTAGATAAAGAAAAATAGATTACATCAATCCCTTGATAGCAACCAGGCAGTTATGGTGGATACTTATATTACCTATGTAATTTTGCTTAACTGAAAAGTAGATCAAAGTGTTGTCTGCATAATAATGGTGGGAGATACAAGACTGACTATGCGGGTCACCTTGTGGTAACATGTTTCGGGAGAAAATCCTGGGATCGAGTACTCATCCCTGTGGAACTCCACAAAGTAAAGGGGTAGTTAAGGATACAGAGTTGTCTATAGCAGTCTCTAACTGCTTGTATGATAGATAGGATGACAATTAATTGAGAGCCCGAGGTATCAACCCACTTATTGATCCATTCAACCAGAATGGGGCGATCAATAGTGTCAAATATCAAGGTCAAGAAGGACCAGGAAAGAATGGTTCCGTTGTCAGCCCGCATGATCAATTGTCACTCTTAGCATTGCAGTTGTTGTGTTTAGTTGAAGAAAGGTGGATCTGAATGTATTGACATTTAAAAAAGTTAGGTTTCTAAATAGGTTTGTATTATGGAAAAAAAATGTGAAAGCTCTTTTTGTTGTCACACACATACACAGCATACACAGGGAAATGTAGACTCTAAATTTAATCCATACTAGTATTAGGAGCAGTGGTCAGCTATTATATAAACAGCTCCCTGGCACCTCTTCAGGTTCGCACCCCGTACTTCCTCTGTTCAGGGACTTGGACAAGCGACCCTATGGTTTCAAGGACAACTCCCTAAGGACTGAGCCACTCTTGGCTTGATTGATAAAAATTAGATTGAATTATATTGATTTTGTTTACAAAGAAAGACATAACGTTTATATAGTTAGCTCAAGGATTAACAGGCCAGTCATTGATGTTTAACAGGAACCAACGATTACGTTTGTTGTCAGGCTTGCAAAGTAGGCCGTACATAGTCTTTTAAATGTAAAGTATAACTTTCATGCGAAGAATGAATTGGAAAGGAGTTCCTCTCTGCCTTGAGTCAAACGTGTAGTTAGCTTTCTGTACATTGTTTGCTTACTGAGTAGTTTTGTATCCCAGTAGGATGACAAGCAGCAAAGAGTTCACCTGATGTTGAATGATGGCTCTCAAGGGTTGGCTCTACCAACTCCAAAAATGTGTTTATTTGTGAGCATGCAACATTTGATTGTAATCCCAATGCATTGCTTGCTGAATGGCTAATTTCAGTCAATCGTTACTTTATTTGTGACCCCCATTTATTGTTACATTACAGTATATTACATGTTACTTGTTAGACACTTTTATCCAAAGCGACTTACATACTCAATACCGTGGGCAATCCCCACAGGAGCAATTTGGGGTGAAGTGTCTTGCCCAGGGACAAAACGACATGCTGACTGCAGTGGAGTTTGAACCTGTGCTTCCTTGATCCGAACACCAACGCTCTATCCACTGCGCCACACGCCTCCTATCCCTATTATGGATTGTTAAAGGCCAAAGGAGGGCAATATGAAAGGTGGTGATAGCTTTGAGCCAAGACTGCTGCAGCTGATGCTTAACTCTTGTTAAATTGACGTACAAATTGATAACAAAGCACTAAAATAAATATTTCAAAAAACCGAACAGATAAATGAGGTTAAACATCTAAGGAACATTGTCCATCTGTGTGAGGAAGCAACAACTACAAGAATATGAATGCCGTTGTACTCAAAGTAATAAAACTACATTAACCGGTAGCATTATAGCAGATGTAGACAGATCTGCACTTCTGGCTTGTGTTGCAGCCTTGCAGGAAAAGCGTGCACTAAGACACAGGTAGAAAATAGAAGTAGCTTGAGCAGCTTTTTAAATTAGATGCAGTTCCTAATGAATTAGCTGTTTCCTCATGTTAGGCCTCACAACCACCTCTTGTAAGGATAAATTCCTATCTCGAAAACGACATTTAACAAAAAACAATCCCCAAAATACTCAACCCAGCGGTAAAAGTCTTATAAACCCTTAGCCTTTATTGTTGCAAATGTGTTTTACAACATTTCACAAATGGACCAAGGGAAGGCACAAAGGCTTATTATCGTAGGACTAAAGCGCATGAGCAAACAATCCGTCAGGAAGTCAGCCTTTGTGAATTTACTGGGAAATGTTCAACTTCTATGTTTTCTAGGGCAACAAACTCCTCGTAGAGAACGGAGGCCTGTACTACGAAGCCGGATTTTCGCTTAGCGAGCTAACTTCAGGGAAAACTCTTTCCGGTCCTACGACGCTGGTTCTCTTCTTACCGGGCTAGATCTCCATGGTAACTTATGCTGAACGGCAAACCTGCTCCGGATCAAAGTCACATTACGTACAGTCCGCGGCACTGTGAGTGCAGACGTCGATGTGTCCCATTATCATTCATATCACATCACAATGTATCATACATTTCCTTATCTGAGTCAGCTTCTTGAGGCGTATCTGGCCGTGCAACACTTACAGTGTAAGTATTTTAAGCAACACATTAAGTTGACGAAACACTCAAGTCAAATGTAATTAAAGTCAGATCCACT
Organism: Notothenia rossii; assembly: GCF_949606895.1. NCBI lineage: Eukaryota > Metazoa > Chordata > Actinopteri > Perciformes > Nototheniidae > Notothenia > Notothenia rossii. The sequence continues at coordinate 33,702,556 of NC_136908.1, forward strand.
TGTGTTTTAGACGGGGCATTGATATCATAAACCTGTTAATGTACGCATTCAAACCTGGCAGGTGCAACTATGTGGCTTTTATCCTGGATAAAGTGTTTAAGTCATGGATGTTTAAAGTTTAACTTCTTCATATTTGTCTAATATTATAGTTTACTTTTCATTCAGGAAGTATGACTCTGCGCTGTCAGTACGCTTGTCCATGTTTGTGATTGGTCAAAGGTTGCTAACCCCGCCCCTTTTATGTGAACATGCACTCAGCCGGACAGAGCCTGGCATTGAGTTACAGAGTTGATAACCAGCGTCGTATCCATGGGTATGTTGAACTGGATTCGTAGTACAGGCCTCAGATCATATTGACTTCAAATTTGATCAATACAAACTAAAGACCTTTGCGATAACGAGTTCTTCAAAGTTTTGGTTTTTATGAAACACCATTGCTGTGTGCACACTGCGCAACCTGAAACAGGAAGTTGTTGTAATGTTTCAGGTTGAAGCAGGAAGTTGTTGTACTTTAAGCGTAAATTGTCCAATCTCCTCCAACCTTCATATGTTCGATTAGATTTCTGAGGATATCAACATGCCAATATTGACACAAAGTGTGGTTGGTTGTTTCACAGGTCCAAAATACACCACTTGTGTTACCAGAAATACACCCAAAAAGGTTGAACAGTCCTCCAAAAACTACATGTTCTCTTGTCCAAATAAAGCTTTCTCAAAGTGTACAATTCCTTTGTGTGTGATATATGGCAAATTATCCTAATGCAAAAATGGTGGGGACAAAACTGGTCACTTCCAAAAGTGGTGGGGACACGTCCCCAGTGTCCCCAATATAAATGGCCTATGCCTATGACCGTGACTGTATAATTTTTAATGTCATATATATATATTTTTTAATATAATTATCTAGTATTATGGGAAGGTAAGTATGGACAATGTGGGTTATTCTGGTAAATAAAACATTTCAATTGACTTATTTGAAACTGACCCCTACGTAGGTTACTAAATACATGAACAATAATAAAACGATCCATGCTGTGAGCTCTACTGTAAGAGAAGGAAAACCATGTGAAGCCACTAGAGGGCGCTGTCTCCCTGATGAACAGATGCTCTTAGCAACATCTAACTTCACTCAATGTCCAGAGCCTCAAATCAGGGTTATTACATACGTACAACATCACCTGACCATTTATACTGATGGCAATGTCCTGCCTGCAAATTACACTTTTGTTAAACAAATAATTTGGACAAATATACATTTCCCCAAAACAATTATGGATGATTTGCATCCTCATGTAAATAAAATAACATAATCACATGATATATGTTCTTGAACAGTATTCACCTGTCTTTTGCTTGCCTCCACTGATATTATGGGATAAGGATCACCTGAGGCCTGTACTATGAAGCTGGTTCAACGTAACCTGGATATGTTTGAGATACCCGGTTTACCTAATCCAAAACAAACGCGCTATCGCTAAGCGGTCCTACGACGCTGGTTATCAACTCGTTAACTCAAGCCAGCTAGTATGGAAAGCCCAAAGTGTCACTATTCGCCCGTTTATTTCGACAATTCTTTGGTAAAAATGCGCGTTTTTACGCCCGCTTTTTAACGGGCAACAAACGCCCAAAAAACGCGTAACTCTGGCTACAATGAGGAGATGAAATTACGGGCCAAAAGTTTTATTTACAAGTATTAGAAGTAAGCATAGGTAACCAAACCAACTGAGACCTGTCTGTCCGCCGCATCTACGCACACACACACACACACACACACACACACACACACACACACACACACACACACACACCTGCACACTGTACAACACGCACCCTATAAAAAATATATCAATAAACCTATTGTTCATTTTCGCGGTATTCCCCACACATTGCCAGTACACAGTGGCGGCGCCAGAGTATTTTTTTGTTGGGTAATCTATGGTAGGGCTAACCCATACAGTGGTGGGGCTCAAGTCAGTATTCGTAATGTAATTACATACACGCTATATCCCACCCCTTGACAGTGAAACGCCACGCGTGAGGCTTTTATTAGCTAAATTACATCGAGAGCAACAGGTGTGAGTTAAACACTACAATAGCCTATTCTGCTAATTCCACGTTGTTACAACATGCTATGCAGCAGCAGAAACAAGAAAAGTTGGCATATAGAATTGACACGGAGAGGGAGAGAGAGAGGGAGAGAGAGAGAGGGAGAGAGACAGAGAGAGAGAGAGACACAGACACAGGTAAACAGAGAGAGACAGACACAGCACACAACAGGTGACCTGTGTCTCTATTGTCATACAAAACACTTTTTCAAATGACCCATTATTACAAAATATATTCAAAACTCACTATTCACTCTTCAGGTGGGTCGTGTGACACCTGTTCGACTTGTACCTCAATGCGAGGGCGTTTAAGAAAAAATATTTCCATCCAAAATATACAATTAATCCTAGAAGTTCTGCTGTCTGTCTGCAATTTACTCGGCGCGAGCTTGGGGACTTTTCACTGTGAACGTGACGTATCAGTAATGCATGACACAGCAGACCCAACGTTTCGTTGCTCTGATTGGCTGTAGGTCTATTCAAATTGCATTCGGAGGCATTTTGATCTGACCGCGGCCGCGCTGATATTATAACGCGAGAGAATTTCCACACCTTCCCCACTACTTAGACTATTTCTTGCACCCCTCTAGCGTAAGCCCGAATGGTCTCAACCATATTGCGTCAGTAACGGGCACTTGTTGTTACAGCAGGATCAGTTTGTGTGTTGTGGACACGACCGGTAGATTTTCGTAATCCGTGTTCTCAACATGCTTACTTTAACATACTTTTTCATGGTCGGGCTAAGGTAGGGATAAGCCATTTCTTGGTATGGCTGTAGCCTACCCCAGCCATACCCTGGCGCCGCCACTGCCAGTACACCACGACTGTAATATTTACACTTACCCATGTCCAAATGGATCCGTGTTGTTGTCTTTGTATTCTTCTTCTTCAGAAGAGTCGAAGACATCAGGTTCTGAGGCTCTGTCTTCACTGCTGCTTGCGAAACAAATCTCTAGCGAAGTCGGCGACTGTAACGTTTTTTTTAGCCATTTTCTCTGTCTCTCTCTTTCTCCTCACAGAAGTAAACTGATGGGAGACACGTGGTTTATGGTTCTTTTACTTGGTGGGTAAGTCCTTAGTGATTTCTCGATGTCAATTGGTAATTTCAGACCATCATGGCTAACGGCCGAGATTTCCAATGGCCAAACAGAACGCCTGAACCAGGATTCGGAGACGTGCCTTCGTTGTTTGGTCGCTCAGAACCCTTCCTCCTGGAGCAGATGCCTTACCTGGGTTGAATATGCCCGCAACTCGCTTCCCACCGCTGCTACCGGGTTAACTCCTTTCCAATGTGCCTATGGCTACCAGCCACCTGTGTTCCCGGAGACTGAGAAGGAGGTCACGGTTCCCTCTGCCCACGCCCTGGTGAGGCGTTGTCGCCGCATCTGGAGTGCCGCTCGCAAAGTACATATGAGAAACTCTGAGCGAATGAAAAAGCAGCAGATCAGATGCGCCGACCAGCTCTGGCCAGAAGGTCTGGCTCTTGACGAAGGATTTTCCTCTTCACGTCGTCTCCCGAAAACTTGCACCTAGGTTTGTAGGTCCGTTTCCTGTGACAAAGGTTATTAATCCTGTGTCTGTCCGTTTGCGTCTTCCCGGGTCCCTGAGAGTCAGTGGCGGTTCTACGGGGTGGCACGGGGTGGCAGCTGCCACCTCAGAAAAATGCCTTGCCACCCCAGCTGCCACCCCATTTGGCAGCTTTGTTTTGAAAGAAAAGTTGTGGCTCATTGGACATTTATGAGAGAAAGTCTCTAATGTCCGAGTGCAAGTGAATGCAGCACAAGGCGCGAGCCTTGTAACCCCTCCCCCCCCTCGGATACAACTAGACAGAAGGAATTAGGTATTTGCGGTCAGGGTATGGCTGGGGTAGGCTACAGCCATACCAATAAATGGCTTAGCCCCACCATGAAAAATGATGTTAAAGTAAGCAAAATAAAGTCTGCCAACTCGCGCCGAGTAAATTGCACAGACAGCAGTTAGTAAGATTTATTTCAGTAGCCACTTGTCTGGAAATACCGAAGACTAGAAACGGTTTTGAACACTTTTGTCACGTAGTGATCGTCTTCTCAATAGAACATCTTTGATAATGTCTTCTGGCCAATCAGAATCACGATAACGGCGTGGTGTTGTTGCAGGAAGTCCCAACGGAGAATACTTTTGCTGTAGTACATCGGTACAACTATAAGACCCCACGGTTTGATGATTGATAGGTGTGTGGGCTGTCTTTCATTTTGACACACAGAACAATGGGGGCTATCCACCCTTATCCACAATGTAAAGTCATTCACACAGCCTCTTCCCTCTCCTCTCTGTGAGGAGCAGCAGGTTCAGCTTTCAGAGCAAAGTAACAAAAAACTAAAATGGCATTCATTTTTTTGAATACGTCGTGTAGTAATATATATTTATTTATTTTTCTTTTCAAGAGAGCACCAGAATGTGTATTTGATGTTAGTATTTCAACCCTCCACGGGTTGGGTTTTCAACTCTTTCACCTGTAAATACTGACTTGAGCCCCACCACTGTATGGGTTAGCCCTACCATAGATTAACCCAACACAAATATTCTGGCGCCGCAACTGTTTGCGGTCTACTATGACAGAGAACAGCCTGTCAAGTTTGGCTGTACTCAGCATTGAATCAAAACGCACCATAGCTTTAAATCTTCGTGTGGCGTTTTGCTGATCAAGATGGTAATCGCCACATTCAGCTGTTATAGACATGCCAACTTGATGCTCTGCTCACGGATGAGTCGATGAGAATAATAAACTGTTTAAGAAGATGACCTTACATGTGTAAATATATGTTTCTTCTTTGTGGGGTTCTGCCCCCAAAAAACTGTTTCAAGTCCTGAGAAAGTCAAATAAGACGATGTGTAAAACTTCACTGCACAGCCAGAAAAAAGTAACCACTTTGATTAACTAGGCCAGTAGGTAAGGGCTTTCCACTGGATAATAACTGCATCGATGTATGTTTTAGCTGAATACACGTTTTGTAACCCTAACTGATGCAGTTAGTCACTTCTTTAATTGTTCTTTCTGATGTAAAGTCAAGGTTGTAACTGTTTGCAATGAAGTTGTGGGGCGCTAAACTGCTCCTTTGATTCTTTTGAATTATGATAGTAATTACTGGTCTTTCAAATTTGAAGGAGGGTGAGCAAGCATCTTGAGGAACATTCATCATTAACTCATTAAAAATATAGTTTATTTAATAATAACACTGAATATGTGAATCATAACAGTGATTGACAGCTGATAGGAATAATATGATGGTTAATATGATCATATTCATACAGACACACATCGATGAGACAGTTAATGTACTTATAGCAGCAGTCTGCATATTTGGTACCCCTGCTGGTCTAAGAGTTAAACCAACTCATTCAGTTAAAATTCATTAAATTACGTGTGCCACCTTATATATTTATATTTAAGGCTTTACTGATGTGCCACAATAATGTCACCTAATGTTATTGAGTTAAAATATCAATATTGTGGCTTTCCAAGTTAACATTGATTGATATGACTGTGATTAAATCAGCATATAGGCCTACTTCTGCCAGGGGATGCCACCCCTGAAATCCTCCTGCCACCCTCTTGCCACCCCATGAATATTTGTCTAGATCCGCCCCTGCTGAGAGTCCACCAAACTTTTCATGTGGGAAGACTGAAACCAGTGAAAGAAAGTGTATTGGTCCCCGCAGCCAAACCCCCTCCACCCCCCCGACTGATTGAGGGCAGCCCGGTTTATGCAGTCAAGCGTCTGTTGGCGGTACACAAGAGAGGAAGAGGCAGACAATTCCTCGTTGATTGGGAAAGTTATGGGCCTGAAGCACCCTCATGGGTTCCATCAAGTTTTGTTGTGGGTCAGGATCTTTTTGACGATTTCTACCGATGCCATCCACAAGTGCCTGGGCCGTCAGGAGCCGTCCCTAGAAGGGGGGGTACTGTTATGTCTCGTAAAATCTGTTAAGTTAATATTTTTAGTTCATTCTTGTATCCTGTTTTATTTTGTAGTAACCTTTCCTTCTTGTTGCAGATTACCTCACTTCCTCCCTTTGTGTGTTTTCCCTCCACTGTGATTGTCGATTCCGCCCTAATTGTCTGCACCTGTTCCCCCTTAGCCTGCCTATATAGTCTCCCCTGTCTTGTTGCCAGTTCGTTTCGTCGATGTGCCTGACTGCCAGCGTGAAGTCCATGTTTTTTCTGCTAAGAGCTAAGAACCGAGTTTTGGAATTTACTTTATCCTTTGTATTTTTGATACTATGTTAACCTTTTCCTCGTAAGAGTGTTTTTTGTTAACTTAAACCTGTTACCTCTACGGAGAGCTCACAGTGCCACTTTTTTCAGTAGAGACTTTCTTTTGTACTTTGTTGAGTCGTGCTTTTGGGTTCATACTGGTTTGCCTAGCCGTGACAATATCAGATTCCCCAATAGTAGGTGTAGCAGTACGTACAGCAAGTTGCATAGATTGTTTTGAACACACCTTCAAAATAGCATTGTGATTAGGGATGGGTACCGAGCCCCGGTATTAAATGGACCCCGGGGCTGAATTATTAAAGACCGTGGTACCGTTAAGCTCCAACGTTATCGGTCTTTTTATCGATACTGGAGACATCTAAAAAATAGATGTCATATGTATTATTGCTACACAAACTGTTAAGAACAGAGTTTATGGTGGAGTCCTCGGGCGGACGGCCCGGGGGCAAGGCAGAGTCCATGGTGGAGTCCTCGGCCGGGGAACTCAGGAGACCGGGCTCTAGGGCGAAAGCCGCTGGGAACTCAGGAGGCCGGGCACAAGAACGGGCAGGAGCCGGCAGAACCCCCGGCCTGCCAGGCGCAGACGAGACCCTGGACGGAACAGGACATAGGGTTGGCAGAACCGCCGGCAGAAGAGCAGTCGGCGGCATCCCCAACGGGACAGGACATGGAGTTGGCAGGACCCCCGACAAAACAGGTTTCGGCTGGACCTCCAACGGCACAGGACATAGGGCTGGCAGGACCCCCGGCAGAAGAGCAGTCGGCGGGATCTCCAACGGCACAGGACATAGGGTTGGCAGGACCCCCGGCAGAACAGTAGTCGTCGGGGCCTCCAACGGCACAGGACATAGGGTTGGCAGGACCCCCAGCGGAACCTCCAACGGACCAGGACATTGGGTAGGGACTTGAGAGGGAACTCGAGAGGAGCCTCGAGAGGGAACTCGAGAGGAGACTTGAGAGGTGACTTGAGAGGGAACTTGAGCGGGGACTCGAAGGGGAAACTGAGAGGTGGCTTGAGAGGGAACTCGAGAGGGGACTCGAGAGGAAACTCGAGAGGAGACTTGAGAGGAGACTTGAGAGGGCTCTCGAGAGATGACTTGAAAGGGAAATCGAGAGGGGACTGGAGAGGGAACTTGAAAGGGACCTTGACAGAGGATTCGAGAGGGGACTTGAGAAGGAACTTGACAGGAGACTCGAGAGGGAAATTGAGAGAGAACTTGAGAAGTGACTTGAGAGGTGACTTGAGAGGGAACTGGAGAGGAGACTTGAGAGATGACTCGAGAGGGGAATCGAGAGGGGACTTGAGAGCTGGAGAACCAACAGGAGACAAGGCGCTGGAGTCGGCCGGTATGCCTACAGGACACGGGGAGCTGGCGTCGGCCGGAGAGCCAACAGACGACGACGAGCCGGGGTCCGGACCATGGCTGCTGGGCCCGGTACTTGAGCCGGAACCATGGCTGGAAGTGGAACCGGAACCACCGCTCTATGGGCCGGTTCTGGAGCAAGGACCATGGCTGCATGGGCCGGTTCTGGAACCGGAACCATGGCTGTGGGATCCGGAACTGAAGCCTGGATCATGGCTGTGCGGGCCAGTTTTGGAGCCGGAAACATGGCTGTAAGGTCCGATTCTGGAGCAGGGACCATGGCTTCTGGGGCCGGCACTGGAGCCGGAACCATGGCTGCTGGGCAAGGAACCGGAACACGGATCCATGGCTGTGTGGGATGGTGCTGGAGCACCGTACCATGGCTGTTTGGGCCGGCACTGAAGCACGGAACCATGGCTGCTGGGGCCGGTTCTGGAGCAAGGACCATGGCTGTTGGGCACGGAGCAGAAGTCTGGACCCTGGCTGTGTAAGCCAGGTAATGGAGCACGGAAGCATGGCTGTGTGGGCCGGTACTGGTGCATGGATCCATGGCCTTGTGGGCCGGTTCTGGAGCCTAAACCATGACTGCTGGGGCCATAACTGGGGATGGAACCATGGCTGCTGGGGCCACGGCTGGAATCCTGGCCTTGCGTCTCCTAGAAACCTTTTGGAGGTTCCGTAGACCTCCTAAGGCAAGACGGGATCCCAAGAAAGGGTTTGAGGCTTGAGGCTGGCACTCAGGGCTACTTGTAAAATCCTTAAGCCACTCGGGCAACAAGCTCCAGAGCCAGGGCTTGCGAGCAACCTCCTGACATGCCTCTTTCAACGCAGCCTCTCTACCCCGTCTAGATGAGGCGCTATTCCACTTATAAAAAATGTACTCCAGAGAGTACCCAAGACGTTCCGCCTGTAGCATCAAAAGGGCTGAGTCTGCTGGGTCCATAATGTTCAGTTCGTTCTGTTAAGTACTCAGGCACTTAGGAGGTAGGACCCAATTGCACGACCCGGGAGACAGAGGTAAAGTATTGGTAAGATCAGTGCTTGAATTGGGCCAGTACTCACCGGTACGCAGTACCGGCACTTCTTATTTTTACCCATGTGGTACCGGCACTTCTTACTGAGTACCGGCAAGGTGGCGGTACTCAGTAAAATGCCGGTACTCAGCCGCCGGCAATATACATATATATTGTAAACGCAACGCAGCGCAAATGTGGGTCTGACTCTACCTCACTGGCTGTCTACATGACGTGGCCTGCCGACATTGCCACTTTCATACAGATCATACTAATGCCCTCGATTGGTCTCTGTGTGTCATTCAAGCTCGGGAGGGTGTGTGTTGGTGTATGTGTGGCGCGAGCGAGCGAGAAAACGTGCGCACCGGTTACGTGTATTGTTGTTAGCATCTGGTGCTAGCTAGCTGCGCTAACGGATATAAGGAGCTGTTTCAACAACAAGGTGGAGGGAGAGTCCTTTGCTGTCAGACTGAGAGGCTGATAACTACAGCTCTGGTGAGGTAAATTACTCTCTGAGTCTTTAGATAGTTAACTTAGTTTAAGTTATCTCAGTGGGTCTCAAACGGTTTGGTCACCATTTATGTAAACACATATTTCCATTTGAGGGGGTAGTGATTAGTAAAATATGCATGAATAATACAAACAAAATGTTAACTAGGTGAAAAAGGTAAGATAAACTTGTTGAGAGCTAAAACTAGTCTTTGCTGTTGCCTCAAAGAGGAGCAGGGGGGTGAGGAGGGAGACAGGAGAGGCCGATTCAGGAGCCCAGACACACTCACAACTATAAATGAACCAAAAACAAATAAATAAACAAGTTTCAATGTTTTTTCATATTGGATATTGTATGTTATTGGTTATCGCCATGTACTTATGATTTTATGATTATTTAAATGTATACATTTTTGTTTCATATGGGTGTAGTCTCTTTATTTCCCCCTCAAAATGCACCAGATTGATGCATTTAAGTCCAACATTTTAAAAAAAATCTTACCGGGGGAGCATGCCCCCGGACCCCCCTATAGGATTTGAGGCCCGGCCCCACTGTTCTCAAATAGATTTGCTTTTTAAAAAAAATAGTAACCCATCTCCATATGTTTCTTTTTGGGTAGTAGATTTAAACTAGAGGGCTATCACTTTGTGCAGCAATGCTATTGACAAATAAATCCAGCAAAATGGCACAAAAAACTGGTAGTGGCCTCAGGGACGAGGAGTCATTTAACCAGCCAGTAGGAGTCAAGCTTTACTTTCTTTTATATCCATAAAGAAAAAGTAAATCTGTTTACAGTTGTTTCATTATGGATGTTGAGAGGTATCCATATATCTCTTCATTTTGCTCTCAAAGTGCAACAGATTGATGCATCTAACTTCAATATTTAAAAAAGATGTTCCCGGGGGAGCATGCCCCCGGACCCCCCTAGACTAGAGGGTGTCAGGTTCACTCCCCACTTATAAAAATAGCACTTTACCACTGCACCCCCTCTAATCTCAGATGCACTCTGAGTCATTTTGTTTAAGTACAGTGAGCCTTTCTAAAATATACAGTAAAGAGACAAACCCACCAGCATTATAGGATATACTATGACTTTGTGCCAAATACTTGTTGCTGATTTAGAGTACTGGCACCTTTTTTATTCCAATTCAAGCACTGGGTAAGATACTTTATTTTTCCAAGATATAGCAAAAATGAACAACAAAAAATGGTCGCTATCAAATCTCTAGCTGAGATGACAAACATGAGAACAAAAGGGAAAACTCTCACGTAGTGAGGATCAAACTTATCAAGAACACAAAAGAGCATAGACCTGACTGTGGCAAGAGACAAGAGCAAAGCACTGACCATGGCAATAGAAAAAACGCATAGACCTGAACATGACAAGAGACAAAAACAAACTGACACTGAACACTGGGAGACAGGGGAATTGAAACACATGACAATAAGACACAGGTGGGAACATTCAGGGGCGGGACTGACGCTGATGAGCACAGGAGACACAGAAGGGATGACAGGTGAAAACGATCAGGAAATTAGACACACCAGGGAAACTAACGACAGACAGGAAAACACGGGGAGAAAGACCAGACAATACACAGGGAGGAAAACATGACAAGGAGAACAGAAAAACACCCACTACCAGACACACAAAACTAAAAACGTGACACAAAACAAGAATCGTGACACAAACATTATATTGCAGTTTTACTCTCGCCAACTCCGTTTCTAATATGCAAAAAGCCTGCAAAATGCGTCCATGATTATTTTTAGTATTTTCGATCACTCTCCCCCGCCTGCTTGCGAGGGGGCGGGGCAGTTTACACACACGCAGCTTCTACATGTAGCAACACACACACACACGGAGGAGATGGCGGAGAGAACGCGCTCCGAGGTGTGGTTAAACTTTACCCGTCTCGATGTGGACAATGCTCGTTACCAAAAGTGCAATAAGAGTTTAGCATGTAAGGGCGGTAACACGAATTGCAGTAGGCCTACCCATAAGGAGCTGTACAAATGCCGCAGTTTTTAGCTTGGCTGTGTATTTAGTTGAAAGCCCAGTGGCGATCTGCTCATCTCTCATCGAAATAATATGCTACAAAGGGGCGGACTGGCCATCTGTGTGTTGAACTTTCCTGTCGGCTCCCAGACCGTAGTCGAGGAGGGCAGAAGCAACAAGCTTCAGGTTTAATCAAGCGGCAAACTCTGTGGAAGAGCTGGGACGCCAATACGGAAGTGGCACAAACTGCAGTTCATATATTGGCCGATAGGGACTGACTGCAGAAAGGAGCAATTTCCATAGACCCTCATGTTAAAATGCCCAACTTTACAGCAGAAAAAAACATGTTTCTACCCATGGATGCAATAAATATTATTATGAATATAGTTAGATTCCACCTTCATGATTATGGATCTGTGAGTGAATTGTTTTCTAACACGACCCTTTTATTTATATTAGGTCTTAAAGTTTTTGCATAAATTAGGGCGTGGTCACATTGAGTGACGGCTCTGTCAAGTGACTGCTGCTGCTAGCTTCTTGTCTCTCTGCTAGCTGCTCCGTGAAGCTACAGGCAGGCACTCTGCCTGTTCAGCTCATCCAGGGAACCGGCTTGCCCCCGGCCGTGTTTGTGTGTTCTTCATGCTTATTTATCTTACTATTGTGACTCGCTCTGCGGTTGAAACAGACGGTGCATGAATGCGGTTTTGCGGTAAGTGAAATTCGAGTACTTATTTATGTGTTAATGATTTTAATCAGCTACGTAATTAATGTTACGGCTTGGGTTAGCCTGTAAGCTAGTGGTAGCTACAGTACATCGGTGCTAACGATGTTAATAGTAGCCTCCAAGTTAAAATCATAGACTATATATAAACGTTCAAACAAAATAGACAAGTGTTAAGTGGGCTAATACTGTACAACAAACGGCTTCTGTTTGAGGTTGATAAAATAAGGTCATCCTTGTAACTTAGAGAGATTATTATTATTTAGGTAGGAACTGTATGCATCACTAAGGTTAATTTAAATTGGCTATGCTCAAGTATGTAGACAACTAATGTCGAAGTAGTGTATGTGAAATCAACCTCACGATAAGATGTGTGTATATTACAATTATTAATGTCATATTTCAAGATGATTACTTAGATATTACAATATGGTTGGTTGAGCTGGAGTTCATTATTGAGTTTACACGTTAACATCACAGTCATCTGAAGAACGAACCCAAACCTTGTTGTTTTTATTAATTGCATTACCAAATGGGTATCAAATAAACAGTAAGCATTGGTAACACAACTTCCAAAGTTATAATAAAATAAAAAAGGACCCTGACTCGGACAATACACAATCCAACACGTTCAACAGAAGATAATCAGTTATATTGTTTGTACACATTAGGCATGGGCGGTATCATTTTTTTCATACCGTCATACCTTGCTGACATCATACCGTGGTATACGGTATATGACGGTATCAGTCCCAATTTAAGGGGTAATTTCTCCCCCAAACATTTTTTTTACTCACTATATCAACAGCCCCACCAAAAATATTTTCCACCAGCCGCCACTGACGGTATGACTTGGGTCGACTTGAGTGAGGTGGCGTTCGGCGGGAAATAGATGTTTCGAATGGTATATTATATGTTCGGTGTAAAATGCAGCCCGAGCCGGTAGACGCTCGCGAAGTGAAGCGACGTGCGCGCAAGTGCAAAACAAGGGCTGCATATATGACACATTGTGCAAATGGCACATTTTGAGATCGGATACAGGACGCGTTTGTAGATGTCCGACGTTGTTTCCATAGTGAGCTAAGTTAACAATATATCATCATACATAAACATTTTCCGGGAGTAAATACTTGACTTATTGAATAAAGTTTGCTATATTCACTAACTAGTTTGGCAATATTATTCCGTGCATGTGTTAAAAACCTTATTTCCATTTGATTCATTGGATTACTCGCGTGAATGTTTAGCACGTAAATGCTTTCGTTTTTAAAACCGTCCGACCTCGACAACAAAACCATCAACCAGTTGCATAGGATTAAAAAATGTCAACACTCACTCACCCCGTTTTAAACATTCCCAAAGAAGTGCCTCTGTCTCTCGTTGTGCTAGATGAAGTCACTGGCGACGAGTAAACCCCAAATAGTCCCAAACAGGCGCAGAGGCGTTTTTCTTTTTTACTAGTTGTCCGAGTTCGGGGCCGGCAAATGCTGCCCCCATCTTGCTCAGCTCAGCTCTGTGCTGAGCTCTGAGAGCGGGAAAGACGGACTGCCCTCCCCTGCCCTCTGCTGGCGCGTGCTGTGCATTACAACCAATGTCGTCCCTGTCAAAACTCCGTGTCAGTGTAATAGAATGAAACGCATCTGTGATTTGGCGCACAGTCTGTGACGTCACGGTATTGAAAATCATACCGACGGTATTTCGAAATACCCTGGTATACCGTAATACCGTCATACCGCCCAAGCCTAGTACACATGGTACTTTACATATATATATCTGTTTGTTTAAGGTGTCCATGTGATGCAGACAGGCTGGACCAGAGAGTGAGAGACAGAACTGGACTCCTCACAGCAGTGAACTTCAGCACAGGTACAAATACTATTTTTTTCATACTGTACAAAGAATCAAGAAAGATATTGATTTAAATAAATGAAGTATTGACTTTAATACACTGATATACATTCCATTAAACAATACTAGATCACCTACACACCAGTGAAGTTGAGGGGTTTTTTCTGTGCAAAAAGTTACATTTAGATGTTAACAAGCAATATGATTTTGTCAGCTTTCTAATTTAATGTATTGAAGGCTAAGATATTTAACACATAGTGAGAACTGCTACTATTTATCTCTCAATATTGTCTGTAAAAAACGTGGTAAAAGTTATTCTTTCAGTGAGACGACAGAGCAAGCTTCTACAGTTGCACTACGTTTTGATAACAGTTAAATATTATTTTGATAACAACATATATTTCAATGTTGATGAACTTCATACTTTTCATTCATAATCTGATTGTCTTTGTAGCTCACTGTTGAAATAAAAAAAAACATTACAATTACAAAATAATTATATCTACAGCCCCTAAACACACAAACACACCGCTTTCATAAACAACACACTTGTTCTTCAATAATATGTTTTATGTTTCCTGTCATTTTTGTTAGGAAAGGACATGCCTGAAAGACACAACATGTTCTCCTTCTCTGAGGGTCAAGAAGAACATCCAAGAGGAACATTGAAAGCTAAAGTGGTAGGAGATTTTAAGACCAGTACACTAAGAAACTACTTTTATTGTAAAAACAGTCAGCTGATCGAATGCACCTATTTCCACATCGACACTCCATCCGCTGATTATTTATATTTGCCTCGCTTTATGAGCTTCACATCACTTGTGCCTTGTACCGCAGAGTTTGCAACGTCACAAATAAATGGGGCCAATCTTCAGTCAGATGTGAATGTGTAATCTAACATTTTCAGTAAGAATAATGGACGAAAGGAGTGCAAATACAAATACAATTTATTTAAATGTGAACCAAAACTTAAACAAACATGTTTTAAATAAAAAGCACATATGGACAGAAGGTGTAAAACTATTAAAGTAAACACATTTAGTCAAATAAAGTGACAGACTAGGCCTGTGCAGTTGGTATCAGCTTTGCCCAGCATGGGCTCCTCCATCAGACCAGGTCCTCCTTGCAGAGGAAAGACCCTCAGTCCTCTCTGGGCCAAACAAACAGACAGGACGTCCATCACATGGAGGTTTCTCCCTGAAGTCTCTGCAGCTTTCTGGACACCACGCTGTCTCAATCCGTCCACACTGAATATGAGAAGGGGAAAATGAAAATAACAAAATGCTTTTGACAATAAGAAACATAAAGTTGACTGTTGAGTTGCTCAGTTTTTTTAGATTGTCAATACTATTACTGTATAACTAATATATCAGGTTAAGAGGCACATTCAAATAAAGATTGGTCTTTAAATACATGTTGTCTTTTGAATTGTTTGTCTAAAGTTAAGGATCTAGAACTGGTACTTAGTTTTATTGATACAGTCTGGTTATTATGCTGTTTGGAGGAGGACTCACAGGTAAGAGCACTAACTAGCTACCATCACATGTACCTTAGCTTGACTTAAATGTATTAAACGTATAATTAAGTGATATCAAAATATGAATAATTAATGTCATGCAAACATATTAATATTTGCTTGATTCCAGTGTAGAATTTAGCACAATTGCATACAAACGTTAAGGGATTTTAAGATTCTGAAGTATTATGCTAAAAACTCAATAACTTAGATTATTATTTATAGTTTTGCTGAATAGTTTCATGTCCGCTTACCTTAGAAACGTAAAATGCCACGGCAGTGTGCAGATGGGGAGCATGTTAGCTTAGCTTGGTAGCTTCAGCTAGCTCTGGAACTTTCAGCTCGGTGGCAGCAGGTCGGTTATGGCTAGAAAGGATCCGTCTTGTGTAAAACTCTCGCGAGAGAGTCAATGACAGGGAGTGTGATTGTTGAAATAGTAGGCTTGTTTGAGACAAGCAAGACCTGCGCAGACCTGCGCAATTTCGATTAACGTCTTGCTCGTGCGTTGCATGATGGTTAGTCATTTTGTTCGACTTGCTCTGGAGGCTCGCTCACATGAGACGTTGAAATCTCGCGGGACAAAGAAGCCCGCAGCCTTGAGAGCGAGGCGCGGCGAGGCGGCGCAGTTAGTAGGCTTGTTTGAGACAAGCGAGACCTGCGCAGTCCTGCGCAATTTCGATCAACGTCTTGCTCGTGCGTTGCATGATGGTATAGTCATTTTTTCCGACTTGCTCTGGAGGCTCGCTCACATGAGACGTTGACATCTCGCGGGACAAAGACGCCCGCAGCCTTGAGAGCGAGGCGCGGCGAGGCGCCGCAGTTCCTCTCCACGGGCTGCGGAGGCGAAATGCTTGATGGGAAACGACTCGCTGGTATCTCGAGCTGAGCGCTCATTGGTGGTTTTTACCCCGTGCTGATGAAGCTCTCAGTTGGCTCGGCAAAAGTTTGTTGTTGTTTTGTGTCAGTCACTTCCATTCACATTTTTCATCATTGTTCCACAATGTTTATCATCATGAAATTAATATCTATATATGTTATACTATACTTGCACTGCTTACTGTTTTTATACTTTATATATCTTAGCATATTCATACACACTGTTCATACTGCTCACAGGCTGTTGTGTATATCTAGAGTATTCATACCCCTCACTGTTTATTCATCATTCACTTCATTCTTTATTTTATTCTGTAGATTGTGTACATTACTTTTCACTTTACTGCTTGTTGCACTCCTGGTTAGAAGCTAAACTGCATTTCGTTGTCTCAGTACCTGTAATCTGTGCAATAACAATATAGTTTAATCTAATCTTGAGCAGGAACAAATGTATTTACTTAGTATATCTGACATTAACAATTAAACACATGTGTGCATTCTTTATAAATGCAAACCGAGTCAAGCCGACTCCGGAGGTGGCGGTATGCACCTTAAAGTTGTTTGCAATCCGCCAAAAAACCGAGAGGAGGAGGAGGAGGAGAAGAAGAAGAAGAAGAAGAAGAAGAAGAAGAAGAAGATGATTTTTAAAACAACATTTTATTTCCATTTGTTTTAACTATACACCGAAACAAAAAACAAAAAACATGACACAAATCAAAATAAATAAACAGATTTTCACGTCTACCAAATAAATGTCATTTGAAAACGTTTTACCCATTTCAAAACATCATCTTTTACACACCTTAAAAACAAAAAAATTCACCTACCCTTTAAAACTTCAATATTAGAGAGTCATTTTCCCCCAGTGAGCACAGAACCTGCCCAACAGCCCACACATCCAGAAACCCCTGTAGATGATTGATCAGCGTATAGTATGCATGCTCCACCCTCAGACGCGCTGCCACCAGCCCCCTCAGACAAAGCACTGCATCCGTCCACCCTACTCCAGCAAGTTTGTTCTTCCTACTTTTCCAGATTGCTAATTTTGCATTAGCAAACAAGAAATTGATCAATAGTAGGATTTCCTTCTTTTTCAGGATGTATTTGGGGCCATGGACAAAAAGTGGTATGGAGAAAACCTCCCCGAACCCCTCCACCCACTCCTGTAACATTTTTTTAAGACCAGCCAACCGGGGACAGGACACCACTAAATGCTCCAATGTTTCTGCCATAAAACAGAACGGACAGCCCCCCCTTGTGCCTGGGTCAAAATGAGCCCTGTATTTTTTAGTGGCTATTGCACCGTGTATAATTCTCCATTGGATGTCAGCCATCCGTTTTTCAACGGGAGACTTATACAGGATCCGCCAGCTGCCCTGAGGGGAAGAGCCCAAACCAAACACATCTGTCCACCTCGACTCTCTGACGCCTGCGAGCGAGCTGAGGTTTAGCACCTTTACGCAGCTAAGATATAGCTTCTTCCCATTGCAGGAGCTGAACATTCCAGGTGTTAGAGTCCCCAGTGATAGCAGGAGACCATCCTCCTCTCTCCATTCCCCCACCGCAGGACCCATCCTCAAGAAAGGAAAAACATAATCATGTCCCTTTCTCCACTGGTCGGCCAGATCTGCATCCAGAGCAAAAGTCAGGTGGGATGGCGACAGCGACTGCCACACCTCTTCTACCAGGTTCTCCAGAACTCGAGTTGATCGAATGCCCGTCACCTCAGCCAGTTTTTCCGTGGAGATCCCTGTCAAATGGCCAAGTTTTACCACTCCCGCTTCAATGAACGCATTTTTTAGGGCGGCTGAAGAGAAAATTGTTCCGGAAAGAAAACCAGTGTCAAACAGGGGCTCCTCAAACAGCCACATCCCAGGCCGGGGGTCGGGTGGTCTGGTAAAACTCAGAATCTTCCAGGCATTGATGACTGAGCAGTAAAAAGGTGCAAGTCCAGTTATCTTGTACGCAGGGGCCTTCAGCAGAAACAGGTGTTTATCAAAACCAAAGCCCCCTGCCCTCCAGAGCAACAGCCGGGCCATAGCCAGCCAGCAGGGAGAGGCACCATACAGCAGCCGCTGAGCTGCCTGCAGTCTAAAAGCAGCAGTCCTCGCAGTAATGTCCACAAGGCCCTGCCCCCCCTCCGCCACAGGGAGGTACAGGACCGATGCTGGCACCCAGTGATGACCCGACCAGAAGAAATCCACGAGGAGCCGCTGCAGTTGTTTCATGAGGTCCGGCGGTGGGGTTAACACCTGGAGTCTGTGCCACAGAGACGAGGCAACCAGATTGTTGGCTACAAGAACTCTTCCCCTGTAGGACAGCTGGGGTAGCAGCCATTTCCATTTAGCTAATTTTGCTCGCACCTTTCCCAGCAATCCCTCCCAGTTCTGTGCCACCATGTCCTCAGACCCCAACCAAACTCCCAGGACCTTTAAACCCTCGTTTCCCCAGCTGAGGTTACCAGGAAGACTGGGCCTATTTTCTAAACTCCACTGACCTACCAAAACTGCCTCACTCTTCTCCCAGTTAACTTTGGCTGAGGCAGCCTTCCTATACAAAACTAAACTGTCCTGTAGCTCCTGGATATCTCGCTGACCCTGGATAAAAACACTGACATCATCAGCATAAGCTGATACAACCACCGGGGGGGCCTGAGCTGACACTGGCAGACTCAGGCCCCTCAGCCGGTTTCTAAGCCTGCACAAAAGTGGCTCGATGGCAATACTATATAATAGGCCTGAGATAGGGCAGCCCTGCCTGATCCCCCTTTTAACTGGTACAGGTCTGCTCAGCCCTCCCCCCACCTTCACAACACAACATGCATCACTGTACAAACACTTCACCCAGGACAAAAAATGCTCCCCAAGACCAAAAGCCTGCAATGTGGCAGCCAGAAAAGTGTGATCCACACGATCAAAGGCCTTCTCTTGGTCAATAGAAATAATACCAACATTTATATTGTACAGTTTGCAAACATCAAAAGTGTCTCATCAAAAACAAATTGTCCACAATTGATCTGCCAGGGATGCAATATGTTTGATCAGTACCAACAAGAAGTTCGATAAAACACTTCAGTCTGTTAGCTAAAACCTTTGACAGTATCTTATAGTCTGTACATAAGAGAGCCACAGGTCTCCAATTCTTCAGCAGGGTTAGATCTCCTTTCTTAGGCAACAGTGAAATCACTGCACGCCTACAGGAAGCTGGAAGAGTCCCTTTCCCAAAGGACTCCATCAATACATCCAACAAATCATGTCCTAGAATGCTCCAAAAATGTTTTAAAAAGTCTGCAGGTAAACCGTCTATGCCCGGAGCCTTGCCGGAGGCCATCTGTGTCACCGCAGAGGTCAGTTCCTCCAGCGTAATGTCAGAGCCCAAGGTGTCACTTTCGGCTGGACTCAGCTGTGGAAGACCCTGAAAAAGTTCATCAGCGGCTTCCACGTCACAACCTTCGGCTTTGAACAGGTCCGTGTAGAAGGACACTGCATGTCTCCTCATCTCAGCAGGTTCAGAGGTTACCTGTCCATCGGGAAGACGCAGACATACCATCTGCTTCCTTTGGCCCACAGACCTCTCCAGGTTGAAGAAAAAGGTGGTTGGTGCATCAATGTCTCTCATGGAAGTAAAACGGGCTCTAATCAGAGCTCCCTTGGCTTTCTCCTGAAGAAAACAGTTAAGCTGTTGTTGTTTTAGGAGGGACTGTTCTATATTTCGAGCAGACACACTCTCTAACTCTCTGATCTCTCTCTCTAACTGCTCTATAGCTCTCCTAATGTTTGCAGTGGAGTAGGCTGTATACTGTTGACAGAACACTCTAATCTGAGCCTTTCCTACCTCCCACCACTGACTCAGGGAGGGAAAAGACTCTTTCTTTGATTTCCAGTTGATCCAAAACAAATTAAAATTCTCACAGAAAATCAAATCTTGTAAAATGTTAACATTAAACTGCCAGAACGATCTAGGTTTCTCAGTGTTGGATAAAACCAAATCCAAAGAAACTAGCTGATGATCTGTAAAACCAACAGGTTGGATGTGACAGTTCACTGCACGAGTAATAAAAGAAGAAGACATGTAAAATCTGTCTAGCCTGGCTGCACTGACGCCCCCATCTAGCATTCTCATCCAGGTGTATTGTTTAACGGAGGGATGCTTCATCCTCCACACATCCACTAAGTCAGCCTCTCTTATCACCTGTGACAGTAAAAGGGACGACTGAGGATGAGGCTCCCGTCCTATTCTGTCTAAAGTGACATTAGTGCAAACGTTCCAGTCCCCCCCCAGTATAACACACTCCCCCTGTACACTAGTGTCTAGCTTGTCTTTTAATAACTGAAACACAGATACACGTGCAGGGCCCTGATTGGGTGCATACACATTAATAAAGGTGAAACTGAACTCTAACAGTTCCACTTTCACCATCAAGGCTCTACCTGCCACTATCTCAGTGCTGGATAAAATCTTTACATTTAGGGAGGGGGAGAATAAAACAGCTACTCCAGCACTAAGGTTTGAGCCGTGACTGAGTACATACTGACCCCCCCCACCACATCCCCCAGTCCGTCTCATTCAGGCTATCACTGTGCGTTTCCTGCAGAAATATCAAATCTAATTTTTTCTGATTAAAGACTTCTAACACTAAAGCTCTTTTCTGTGCACTTCTACCCCCGTTAATGTTCAAGGAAGCAACCCTTAAAGCCTGCATTAGAGGAAGGAGACAGAGAGAAAGAACAGACAGGTACACACAGCAGAGAGGAGACACCCAGTGTTGCATGATCATGTTGAAATTATTTAGACCTTTTCAGTTTCTTCCCTCTTTTGCTTCCTGGCGTATCTTTTTTCACAGCAGTTACATGCCTCCTGAGACGATAACGTTTCTTTTCATCCAGCAGGTCTAACCCTACAACTTTCTGAAGAGTTCTCACTGTATGAAGAAACTTGTCAATGTCAGGGAAAAAATCTCTCACTTCCACTGACTTGCCAAAAGACTCGTCTAAAAAGACATTAATCTCTTCCAAAGAATATATCTCTGCGTTCTGAGAGAGACTATCTGCAACTGAACCACAGTCAGAATACCCCTCACCGTCTGTGTCCATCTCTGTCACCTCATTATTGTCTGCAGCCTGTTGAAGCTCATTTTTCCGCCCAGAGCCAGACGGCAGCTCCTTCTGTGTGCCAACAGCCTCTACCTGTCTCACAGCACCAGTCCTCACCTGTCCTGCTGCATCATCTCTCACCCGTTTACCTATTTCCACATTTTTTCCTCTCACACACACCACACTCTCTACAGTCCCTGTTTCATCTCTCACGATATTCATCCCTACTTCCTCCGCAGCCACCGGGGCCCCGGCGGGTGCAGCAGCCCCCGCGACACCGGGTCCCGGTGCCGCGGACCAGGCCGCCCCGGGCCCGGCCGCCCCAGTGGCCCGGCCGCCCCAGCGGCCCCCGGCTCGGCTGCCCCAGCGGCTCCCCGCCCGGCCGCCCCAGCGGCCCCGGCCGCCCCCGGCTCGGCTGCCCCGGCGGCCCCCGGCTCGGCTGCCCCGGCGGCCCCCGGCTCGGCGGCCCCGGGCCCAGCCGCACCCGGCAGAGCGGCGTGTCGTCTCTGTGGACATGCAACACGTTTGTGACCCGACTCCCCGCACTCAAAACACTTTACGCTCCCTGAGCTCGCATAAACCATATAAAAACCCTCTTCGTGCCTCACCCGGAAGGACACATCTAGTGTCTGAGTGGGACAATTCAGAAACATGAAAACCTGTCTCCGCAGAGAATGGACATGTTTTAACTTTTCATCCTTACACCCCAGAGCAACAGTGCGGAGACTACTGGCAAGCTTACCAAAACGCTTCAGCTCCCGTTCCAGCGCCTCATTCGGGATGAACGGAGGAACGCCAGACACAGTGATCCGCGTGGACGGTGTCGCCAGCGGTGAAACTTGAATGTATTCCTCGTTTATCATTAATCCGCTCTCGATAAGTTCCGTCAAATATTTCTGGTCTTTCAAAAAGACCACGAACGCTTTGTTCATGCGGGAAGCATAGGAGATATTTACATGACCGACCTGATCCCCCACAGCCAGCAGCACCTGCTCCACTGTGCTTGCGGCCTGAGCCACCTGCCGCACTCCGTGTCTCAGAGACACCGGCGGCGCCCCGGATGACGCCATCCCCGCCACGAGGCACGGAAAAACACTAAATTAACAAATTAACCGTACTTGCAAAGGGTACTAAAATCCCAACGAAAGATCATACAGTTAAAGAAACGATTGAAACAGAAACAAAAGAGTTAAAGTTGAAATTCCCTCTTCCCTCTTCAAACACACATCCACCACCGAAGAAGAAGAAGAAGAAGAAGAAGAAGAAGAAGAAGAAGAAGAAGAAGAAGAAGAAGAAGCCGCCGACTCGGAGCTGTCCGACTTCAGGCGAGCTTTTTGAGACCTCCCCCGGCTGCGATCGGCTACTCTCGTCTACTTTTGAGGCGAGCCGCAACGCGTCTCAAACAAGCCTAGGGTGTTAGCGGTCTTGCTGGTGTTCAAAGAAGAATGACAACACTGTAGATCATCAACACTATGGTTTATTTTTTATTCATAGGCAAGTCAACGTTGTCGCAGTAAAAGTCCCAAGATAGCTCCTGGTGCAATAAAATGTTCCCTTGCAGTGTTTTACTATTATGTCTGATGTTTCTCCATTAATATTGCTGCTGCATTAATGTGTATGTTGCATCATGTTACTGCTGTAGATGTGTTTCCGAGCCGCTCCGATTACAACGAGAGTTACAACGAGAACGTGACGTCATATTTACACTAGACGGATCCTTTCTAGCCATAACCCAGCGGGTCCCGCCTCGGCTCCGCCTCTTTGCCCTTATTTGGAGCAGGCTGGAGAAGGCGGGAGTTGAACTCTGACGTCACTGTCGAGCCGTTAGTGGCCGACTCCGCCTACTAAGGGCTTCTCGGCAACTCTGCAGAATCCTATGGGTGACGTCACGGACCCTACGTCCATTTATATATACAGTCTATGGGTTCAATAACCCACTTTAGCTTAAATGACTGGAGAGAGGCGAGCTCTTCTTGGGAGGCCGTTGCATTTATTTAGCTATTCTTCTGTTTCACAAAATACATCACAGACCTCTGTTTTTCTGCTTCCTCGTTTCACTTCCCTCACTGTCGCTCTACCACCCACAAACACACATGAACAAGCCACACCTCTCTCTCTCTCTCTCTCTCTCTCTCTCTCTCTCTCTCTCTCTCTCTCTCTCGCTCTCGCTCTCGCTCTCGCTCTCTCTCTCAAAGGGACAGCGATATCATCTCACTCTGCATGACCCTAATATCATAACATGTGTGCTCTGGAGAATCACAGAACGGACGATCGTCCTTATTATTATGCCGTTTAAACCAATTATTTAAATGTTTTTGTTAAATTCGGCATCATGTAAGTTGCGCAGACAGGTCCACACACTGCTTCCCCGCAGCGAGGCTCCCCCTGCCCTCCTGCTGATAGTTCACAAGCGTCAAGCTCCTCAACCCCCCTATTTATTTTGTTAAAGTTTCAGCTATTCTGTTTACAATTCTGTCATCAGATTATTTAATACGATTTGTTAAAACATCGTTGTTTCTTTTGATGTGAAATATTATGTATTTAATTTAAATAAAAAGCAATGTTAGTTTTGTTCACAATTTGTTTAGTTAGTTTACCTTTTTTTCACCAAAAGAACCGATAAGAGTACCGTTAAAAGACCGGACCGATCAGGGTATCGATAAAAGTAGTAGTACCGTTAAAACCTTAACAATACCCATCCCTAATTGTGATTGTATTACTGGATGGAAACTGAAAGCACGGGAACATTAATAAACTACATAATAGCAAGTATGAATAACAATAATTAAGTTGTGACTGAGTCTTGAACCCCATTCCCCCCCTACTGTAGATATGTTTATACTTTAGCAATAGCTCACGACAGGCTGTGGTATATGGTCATTATATCACAGTTAAGGGGCGTGGTTAGGCCTGACGCGAAGTGTGGCAATATGAAAGAAAAATACACACTCTAATTTAAATCGTTTTTAATAGTTTTTTTGTTATTAGTAAATAATGATGTTCAAAATGAAATGGTCCCTACGTTGCCTTCTGCACAAATCAAACTGCGAGGTGGTTGCTATGCAACATCACTAACAGCTAGCGAGCATATTAGACAGAGAGCGTTGATCGTTGATTGTTGATTTGGCTATTTATTTACATTAATTTGTATGTTGCCGTTTATTGTACACCCACTAAAAAACTGTCCAGCATCAATGGCTTACGAGGTTACTTGTATAGGTTGAGGTTGTTCTAGGCTGTTGCTTGGCGTGGCGAGAATGTTGCTCCACTTTCTCCGGTCTCCGAGATTGGGCTTCCAGTAGCTCTGGAGAGAGCTTTCGCACCTGTGGCCACTAACGGTCATCATTTTCTCTGCTTTGTTTCAAGACCTGCTTCAGAAAGCTCTTGAACTTTACCAGTTGGTCTTCCTGCTCTTCACGTAGCTCTGCATGTCGTCGTTTAGGTGCTTTTTTTTCTGGAGATAGGCACTGCTCAATCCACTCCTCCATAGTAAGGCCACCCGGAGGTCGAAGTTAACGTTAAATGTTTCCATCTTAAGCTTTGTTAGTTAGTTAATTTTGTAATGGACGTAATGTAACAGTTGTAGCGGTTGTAGCTTTTCTCAGACGCGGAGGGATACATGACTTGTAAAAAGTCACTACAATTCTACCCGTGATATACGCTCATTATATCACGGCTAAGAACCAATCCGATTGTGTGAGGATCCACAGTTCTGCCTCCTTCTTTTCCCCTTCTGTGTTTGTTTTTGTCTGTCTGTGTGTGTGTCTTCCTGGCTGGGCGTGACTGACCTACTTCTGGATTCCCGCCAACTCACCTCCTCAGCTGCTGCTCGTCACCCTGATTACTACTACTCACCTACACCTGCATATATACCCGGTTCCCTCATCCAGTATTCACCAGTTCGTCGTCTAACCACAGTGGTAATACGTCTTGGTCTTGGTCGTCTTGGCTTTTTGCCAAACATTTACCTCTAGTGCAGCCTTTCCCAAACTCAGGGTCGCGACCCAAAATTGGTCGTGGACCCGTTTTGATTGGGTCGCCATGTTAAATGCATTGCTACACACACACACACACAGCGTCAGAGCTGATGGCTGCGTTGCAAATACAATTTTTTTATAATTTTTGTATTTTATTTTTTATTTTGAAAATGAAATTATGCAATATAGCATTGTATATTGAATTATTTAATTTTCTAAATACAAATAAACTAAAATTAAAAGATTGTATTTGTATCAGCTCTGGCGTCCCCCGCGAAAGTTTTCGCGCCGTCTGTTTATTGTTTATTGTCTGTTGATTAATCCCGATCGTACATGATGGCAAAAAGACGATACAAAGAGGAGTTTTTAAACGTTGGCTTCACAAAAGCTGTTAGAAATGGAGAGGAGCGGCCTCAGTGTGTTTTATGTGGAGAGGTGCTCAGTAACGAAAGCTTGAAAATGGACAAATTGGACCGGCATCTCCAAACAAAACATCCTCTGCATCGGGACAAATCGAAGGATTTTTTCCTCTGCAAAGAAGAGTTGTTCAAGAAGCAGTGCTTTGACAGTGGAAAAGTAAGTCACTCATTTTAATCATTTGATTTGTGTGTTTGTGAGTTTGTCAGGGTCTGTTGTGAAATTGTTTCGTTAATGCAAAGTTGGATGAAATGCATACTGAGCCCCGGAGCGGACCGCCAGCTGCGCGCTCTCGCGCGTCCTCTACCCGCTCCCGCGAGTCCACTACATTCTGCAGCGGCACAGAGCGATGTTTCAACTTTTACTAGCCTAAAATGTTTTTATAACGGCCGGGAGAAAAACAGAGAAACAATAACCACAGGAAGATTTGAGGGAAAGTGGCAGGTAGTATGAGAAGGAAAGCGAGAGAAAGCTTTTTTTCACTACAGCCGCACGGACGTGACTGCTGCAGTGTGATGCACAATACATATGGGGGTTATTCCCTATCTTTCTTCAAGAGCGTGGTCTTTAAATTTGAGAGCATACTTTATTGATTTCAGGTTCAGAATATGTATTGCTTTCCCTCAAACCCTGTACTCACACTCAAATAGTGCCTGCTTGCACTTATGGCGCGTTTCCACTGCAGCGGGTAGCTCGCTGTAAGCGTGCCGAGCCGTGCGGGCCCGTTTTTGGTTTCGTTTCCACTTGGCCTAGTACCGGCTAGCGGGTCCTAATTCATAGTATTGAGTATGTAAGTCGCTTTGGATAAAAGCGTCTAACAAGTAACATGTAATGTAATGCGCTATAAATGCGGTTGCCAGGTCCACATTAGGTATACAGCGTACGCCAGCTGGTGTTAAAAATCACCCAATAACCCAGCAATGTTAATGATGATATCTTCTCTGTTATTTTCAGGCATTCAAAGGGAACTGAGGGCATCCTATCAAGTCAGCCTCCACATTGCCAAAGCAAAGAAGCCCCATTCCATCGGGGAGCAGCTGATCAAGCCTTGTCTTAAAGATGTGTGTCTCTCTGAATATAGTCGAGCACTTGTCTCAACTACAGGAGAACTTCAAGCTGTACTTCGCTGACTCACAGAGTGCTCAAAACCTTCAGTGGGTGAAGTTTCCCTTCCAAGCTGTGCCATCACAAGACCTGGGTCTCAGTCAGGCAGAGTTAGAGGCACTGGTTACACTGCAGGTCAACAGGGGCAGTAAGATGCTGTTTGAAACAACCACTTTGGCACAGTTTTGGGTTGCTCATTTCCAGCAGGCTGAGTTCTCCTGCTTGGCTAAGATAGCTGTAGAAGTATTGATACAGTTTGGCACCACATACTTGTGTGAATCTGGGTTTTCTACTTTAGCATACCTGAAAAACAAATACAGAAACAGGCTAAATCCTGAGCATGACCTCAGATTGGCACTGTCAAAAACCCAGCCCAGAATAGATCTGCTGGTTGAAAACTTCAACCAGCCACATACCTCTCATTAGATGTAATTGTTATTATATTATATCATGTATCAATATATGATATAATACCCCTTCTTGCATGTCAGATGAGAACATATTGTAAATAAGTCAGTAAAGTTAATCAGTTGCCAAGTGTTGGAGTTTCTTTGTCTCTCAGAGTGTTTTACAACAGCTCTGTTCATTTAAAAATGTGTGTACATAGTTGTTGATCAAGTGACAAACTTAATGTTGCACTTCTGATAATTTAAATGTGGTTTCACCTGTGATGTACTGTATACTGCACTTCCTAGTTAGTGTTTAGTCCCTTTCTGTTTACAACATGTTTGTTCTTTGTCCATTTAAAATCATTTAAAATGGTGTGTACATAGTTTTTGAGCTAGTGAAAAACTTAATATTACACTTGTTAATTGTATCATTTAAATTAGATTTGTACTGTATATACTTGACTGCACTTCCCATGTTTCGTCTTTTTGCTTTGATCCTTATTTTTTCTGGACAAGCTCAAAGGGAAGGTTTTTATGGTGAGAAACCTAATTGCTGCGAAGCACTTTTATAATTAAATAAACATTTTCATTTACATTTAAAATTCATGGTGTGTTGCATTCTTTGTTTATAAATGTAGATATTATGGAAAATCTTGACATTTTTTTAGCTTGGGTCCCTTAGGACCACAACATTTCTGTTTTGGGTCTCATGCTGAAAAAGTTTGGGAACCCCTGCTCTAGTGTTCTTGTTTTCCTTACCTTGTACTCTCTCTGTCCAGTGTCCATCTACCTGCTCCTCTGCCTGCCGCGTCCAGCCACCTTCCCTCCAGCTGTGTTCCTCCGTGCTTCCCTGCTCTCCTGGTCCAGTCTGCTCTCTCTCTCGTCACCCAAGATCCCTGGCTTCTGACCTCCGCTCCAGCTCTGGAAACATTCCCTGGCCCTGGCCTTTTTGGATTCACTTTTCCCTCTTCAGTTCTGTCCCAGCCTGTTTTTGGATATCAAACCCTTTTGCTACATAACTTCAGTCTCCTCTCGTAAGTGTTCAGTATTGCGGGTTCACTCCTTTATGCGTTCGGAGCAGGCCCGGCTCCAGGATGAAATGACTGAGGGGGCTGTTAAAAAATCAGAGGGGGCGACTTTTTTTTCACAACAATGAAAAATACTGGCAATGTAATGAATTGACACATAAAGCTTTTTTCCTTCTCACTGCTCTAGAATCTCTTTGCTTCCTTATTTTTATTCTGGATTTACCCCTCTTTATTCTGTTCCTCTGATCTTTAATAATACATAGTACATTATCAGATTGCTGCACTTTGGTTAACAGACTAACATTGATTTGAATGTATATATTGATTTCCTCAATGTATAAATTGACAGGCTCTGTGATTATACCATAACCTTTTCTCCTCTATCCCTTAACTCATCTTCCTATCAGATTTACTTACTTAGTATCTACTGTATATCAGGATTAAAGAACAAATAATCTGGTTGATTTTTTTATTTTCAGGAGTGAATGTTCAAACCAAGGCCTAAAACCTGGCATTTCATAAGAAAGTGAATAATATATAAAGAAACTGTAATATAAGATAAAATACTAAACCAAATGGACAGACACAGATTACAAATCAAGTCCCCTGGTTTGTCTCTAGAGTCTAACTGCCATGAGAAAAATCAGATCAATGTTCCACAATCCACCACTAGATGTCGCTAATTGTACCGATACGGTTTATATAATAAATAGCTATTATTATTATTATTATTATAGTAAAAGGGCTCGCTTTGGCAAAAGCCTGATCCATACAGGCAGCCCTATATAATAACAGGTAACCATCATGTGTGGTGCTATCTGTAGTTGTCTTATTTGTCCCCTTGAGACAATACATCTAATCTAAACTAATTTAATATTCAATCCCACACTTGGCCATTGAGAACATCAATTCGTAACTTACCTCGTTTAAAGCACTTTTGTTGTAATACTCTAATATTTAGTTGTCACTACTAGCCAAGTTTATTTTGTCCAATATTTCGCAGGGGCAGTTACATTGAATTAGAAGTAGAAGAAGAAAAAGCAGGTAGAAAAAGAAGTAGTAGAAGAAGAAATACGCTAACGCTACAAAAAGGCACAACACTGTTACTCTGTTTTTACGGGGTGATCAGACCAGGGACCAGTAGCTCGACCTGGCTTTTGACCAGGACCAGGCTCTTGGAGGACGTGCTGAGACTGAGTAGATAGGAGTGAACGTTGAAGTGAGTGCGAGATTGAGAGCAGCTGGTGGAATGGCTTCTTTGAGTCCTGGAGAGGAGGATATGGAAAGTGCATCTGAAGGAGGATGGAATGAAGTAAGGAAAAAGACTTCAAGAAAGAAGATAGACATGTCAGTGACAATCTGATTCACAGAATGAATTGAAGAGAGTAAAGAAAAGGATTGAGAATGAATGAAGAGTGGAAAGTGATTGTGGAGTTTGTTGAGCAATCCGCAGCTAAGCTACATCCAGTGGCCCTGACTAAAGCAATTCACAAAGAAATTGGATCGATAAAACAAGCAAGATTTCTGAGCAAAGGACGGATGTTGGTTGAGTTGATTAATGCAAGACAACAGGAAAAGTTACTGAAAATGAAGACCCTGAATGAAGTTCGAATTAAATGCCATGTTCCTGGAGCAAATCGGAAAATACTTGGAGTTATCAGTGGAGTTCCCATAGAAATCGGCAGAGAAGAACTCAAGAAGGAAATTAAAGGGGGGAAAGTGACTGTAGTAAAGCGTCTTCCTACTAGGTATCAAGGTAAGATAATGGATAGTTTGTCTGTTCTTCTTCAGTTTGAAGAAACAATACAACAGAAGATAATGATCGGTTGCATGAGCTTTCCAGTAAGAGAATTCATCCCTAAACCTCTGAGCTGCTTTAAGTGCCAAAGGTTTGGGCATGTGGCAGACAAGTGCAAAGCAACTAAGCCCAGGTGTCCAACATGTGCGGGGGAACATGAATATGGTAGTTGTAATGCAGGTGCTAAGGTGAAATGTTGTAACTGTGGTGGGGAACATAGTGCTGCGTATCAGGGCTGTGAAGTGCAGAAAAAGGCCAAGGAGGTGCAGAGATACAAAGTGCAAAATAAAGTCTCATATGCTGAAGCAACAGAAAAGGTTTCACTAAACATAGCTAGGAAATCCCAAGTAGCAGCAAGTATGTTCTCTTCAAAAGATTTTCCCAAACTCCCACAGGCAAAGGAAAGCTCCACAAAGTGTTCACATAAGTGTGTGATTGGAGAGGATGCATTGATTGTTAATAAGTACAAGTTTGTGGCCTTTATTGGAAAAGTGGTGAATGTTGCTTTACAACAGACAAAAAAGAGGTCAAGACTGAAAACAATAGTGGAGGCAGCAGGTGAATTTTTGGGGATAAAGAATATAACCGTTGAAATGATACATGAAATGCTAGCCACCAATAATGATGATTCACAGATTACTGAGTAGATGAATGGTTTTTCTCATTCTGCAATGGAATGCTCCTTATTGCAAATGGACAAGAATTCAAGACCTATATATATCAGTTAAAAGAAAAACCAGACGTTATTTGTATTCAAGAAACATGGCTGAAGACTAATTTGGACTTCATAATTGGGGGATATACTGCTATAAGACAAGATAGAAATGATGGCCAGGGAGGGGGATGTGCAATCTTTATCAGAGAAGTAATGTGTTATAATAGGCTAACATTTAAGAACAGTCATGATTTAGAAATAGTGGGTGTAGAAGTTTGGATTAATAAAAGGAAAATTAGTGTCCTGAATTTTTATAATCCATGTAATAAACTCAAAATAGAGGAATTAGACAGTCTTTGCCAAGGAAATGAAATAATATGGTGTGGTGATTTTAATGCACATAATACAATGTGGGGAGGGAGATCAACAGATTACAACGGATAGGTGGTGGAGGATATAATGGAGGCAAAGGAATTAGTTTGTTTAAATAATGGGCAAGGTACAAGGATCAATTTTAGAGATGGAACAGAGTCTGCGATCGACCTAACTCTTGTAACAAGTGAATTAGCTTCTGGTAGCAGTTGGGAAGTATTGGCAAATAACAGTATTGGGAGTGATCATCTTCAGATTATAATCAAGTTTGATATAAATCATGTGGTTGAGCTAGACGGTATCATGAGATGGACTTTTTCTAAAGCAAATTGGGAGATGTTTGCTAAATTGTGTGATAATGAATTTGATCGGATTGATATGGCAGAAAGTATTGATGAAATAAATGAGCAATTTACTTCAAATATAATTAAAAGCGCTAATCAAACTATTGGGAATAAAACTGGGAAACTTGGTAAATGTGTTAAGATGGTACCGTGGTGGAACAAAGACTGTAATGATGCAATCCGAAACAAAATCAGGCTGTTTGGAAAGCTAAGAAAGACACATTAATTACATAATTTATTAGAATACAAAAAGGCACAGGCTCAGGTAAGGAACATTGTTAAAAGAGCAAAAAGGGAGTGTTGGAGATGATTCTGTTCAAGTATTGGGAGAACTACACCATTAGATAAAGTATGGGGAATGATTAAGAAGAGGAGGGGAATAAGACATCAGAGTAACCTGCCAGTATTAGAGATTGGAGGGGAAGTTGCCACTGGTGCTTTGGAGAAGGCAGAAATTCTAGCTGAAAATTTTGTCAAAGTTCATTCTTCGGAAAATTTGACAGAAGAAGGTAAGATCAGGAGGCTGGAAGTGTTAGATGAGCATCCTAATGTATATGAACAAAGACATTCATCGCAGAGTGTTGTAAATATACCTTTCTCTATTCAAGAGTTGAGAAGAGCATTAAGTAAGTGTAAAATGACTGCTCCTGGGAAAGATAATGTATGTTATATAATGTTGAGCAAATTAAGTGATTTTGCCTTAGGAAAGCTGCTGGAGATGTACAATAAGATCTGGGAGAAAGGGAAGCTGCCAATAATATGGAAAGAGTCAGTCATTATTCCTATTAGGAAACCTGGGAAAGATCCAACCAGTCCAGGCAGTTATAGACCTATAGCTCTGACATCACACTTGTGTAAAGTTATGGAAAGAATGATAACAGAAAGGCTAACATACTACATTGAGGAAAATGAACTAATGACTCCTTATCAGAGTGGGTTTAGAAGAGGGCGGAGTACTTTAGATCCACTGCTGTGCCTGGAGTCTGAAGTCAGGAAAGCCCAAGCGAACAAGGAGTGTGTTGTAGCTGTATTCTTTGATGTGGAAAAAGCTTACGATATGATGTGGAAGGAAGGATTATTAATAAAACTGGACATTATGGGTCTGGGAGGTAATGTATATAATTGGATTATGGATTTTTTGTTTGGCCGTGCCATCAGAGTCCGAGTTGGCAAGTCATATTCTCGCAGGCATGAAGTTGAAAATGGAACCCCGCAGGGGAGTGTCATCAGTCCTCTTTTATTTTCTATCATGATCAATGATATATATACACAAGTAGGATCTGATATTGGTAAGTCACTTTTTGCAGATGATGGAGCTATTTGGAAAAGGGGCAGAAATGTAAAATATATTGTAGCTAAGATTCAGGAAGCCATTACGGAAATTGAAAGCTGGTCTCTGACATGGGGGTTTAGATTGTCGGTGAAAAAACTGAAACTTTATTTTTTACGAGGAAAAGGATAGGTGAGGAGGTTAGGTTAAAACTTTATGGACAAGATCTAAAGAAAGTGAAGACATTTAAATTTCTGGGAATATGGTTGGACGAGAGAGTCACATGGAGAACTCACATTGATAAAGTAGTAGATAAATGTAAAAGGGTTTTAAATGTTATGAGGTGCTTGGCAGGCACTAAGTGGGGGCTGATAAAGCTGCTTTGAGGAACGTATACACGGCCGTAATAAGATCAGCCATAGAATACGGACTAATAGTGTATGGGTCAGCTGCATATTCTTCTCTTCAAAAATTAGATAGAGTCCAGGCACAAGCACTAAGGATATGCTGTGGGGCAGTAAGATCTACACCAGTGTCGGCACTTCAGGTAGAGGTCGGAGAAGTACCTATTTCTTTGAGGAGAAAGCAGTTAATTGTTAATTACTGGGCAAATCTACAGGGTCATAAGGATACTCACCCTACTAAACAAACTGTACAAACAAGTTGGGAAAGTAACAAAATAAAAAAAGAAAGTTTTTGTTTTTGTGTTTCGGAAATATGTAAGGAATTCAAAGTTAAAGAATGGAATATTAGTCCGACGGTGTTGTTATCAGCTGTTCCACCATGGTTGCTACCTCAACCTATACTAGATTTGTCACTAGTGAAACGGGTACATTCAATGAAAAACAAATTCAATGTACAGGCTTATTTGAACACTGTTCTACATGAACAATATGGGCAGTTTATAAAAATATTTACTGATGGATCCAAAAATCCAGAAAATGGTCTAACTAGTTGTGCATGTTATGTTCCTGAGTTAAAAGTCAAAGTGGGAAAGCGTACAAGTGATCACATTGCAGTATATACAGTAGAGATGATGGCTATCTCTCTCGCACTTCAGTGGGTAGAGGAAATGCACCCAATGCGAGTGGTCATTTGCTCTGACTCCAGTGCAGCTCTGGAGAGTATAAACAATTTCTTTTCAGAATGTCGTCAGGATATTTTACATGAAATTTTACAATGCATGTTTAGGTTAGTTCATCTGGGAATTGTTTTTCAATTTGTGTGGGTTCCAGCGCATGTGGGTATTGGAGGGAATGAAGTAGTGGATCAACTAGCAAAATGTGGTTTGAAAGCAAACCAGATTGATGTTATGGTACCCATCAGTAGAGCAGAAGTCAAATCTTTTACAAAAGTGGTTATCAAGCAACAATGGCAAAAACTATGGGACAGTAACACCAAAGGAAGACATTTATATCAGATACAAAGGGAAGTAAGAACAGGAAACACGTGGGGGAGCAGTAGAAGAGAACAGAGCATTAACAGCAGGATAAAATTGGGACACTCTGGACTAAAATCATCACTGCATCTGATTGGAAAACATCCAAATGGCAATTGTGATGGTTGCCAACAACCAGAGACAATACATCATGTATTTTTTAGCTGGCCGGATTATAACAGACAAAGATTCATTCTGAAAACTGCACTGGAACAACTCAACATCAAGGACATGGATTTCAAGGCAATATATGAAAGTAAATCAAGAAATGAAGCAAACAAGCTGATCTTCAAATTCCTCAAAAGCACTGGTCTGAGGATAAGGATTTAATATGAACATGTAATAACTCAACAGTAGGTGGCGATATATGCTCCAAGTGGAAGCGATTCGCCATTAAAGAAAAGAAGAAGAAGAAGAAGAAGAAGAAGAAAACTCTGTTTTTACTGACATGTAACATTTTATTTCACCTTGCTCTATGTTTTTTAACGCACATTCAAAAACGGGAACATTTTCGGGAGTTTCAACCGGGTACCGGCGACCGAAAACGGGGACTTTGCCCGAAAACAGGGACGTTTTGGTCACTCATCCGACTGTGTTTACAGCTAAGCACACACGCTAACATTGAGACTAAAAGCTGACTTGGGGTTGAGGCTTTTTTACACATTGCTTGACTGCCTGCCCACATATCTGATCTAAACATAGTAACGTGTATTGGGGGAAATCATTATTTAAAGTTATTTTATAATTCTGACATTTATTGTACTTTTTGATGGATGAATGATGCTCAAAGTGAGGGGGCAAAGAATACAACTGAGGGGGCAATTCCCCCTTTTGCCCCCTCGTGGCGCCGGGCCCGGTTCGGAGAGCGTAACAGA
This sequence comes from Notothenia rossii, assembly GCF_949606895.1. Lineage (NCBI taxonomy): Eukaryota > Metazoa > Chordata > Actinopteri > Perciformes > Nototheniidae > Notothenia > Notothenia rossii. Next base: position 33,737,503 of record NC_136908.1, read on the forward strand.
TTGCTTGATTTGACTTGTCCGTTTTATAATTTATATTATTTACTTTAAATGTTTAATTTAGATTTGTCTATGTGAATTCTTTATTCCACCTTTCAAATGTTTTAATGCCTGAACACACTGCTGCTCCTTTAAAGCAAGAATTTCCAAATTTGGGATCAATAAACTATCTATCTATCTATCAATCAATCAATCAATCAATGTTTATTTATATAGCCCAATATCACAAATGTTACATTTGTCTCAGTGGACTTCACAGTTTGTACAGAATATCAGTATGACAATACGACACCCTCTGTCCTTAGACCCTCACATCGTACAAGGAAAAACTTCCGGAGAAAACCAACAGTTTAAAGGGGAACATGGGAGAAACCTCAGGGAGAGCAACAGAAGAGGGATCCAGTATGTGACACTGAGTGTTGCACGGCCAGACACGGCTCAAGAAGCTGACACAGATAAGGAAATAAATGATACATTATGATGTGATGTGATGTGATATGAATGATAAGGGACACATCTATGTCTGCACTCACAGTGCTGCGGACTGTACATAATGTTACTTTGATCCGGTTACTTATGTTGTGGCAGATATTTAAAGGAGACCTATCATGCTATATTTAAATGATATAGTGTATGACCATACCTATTTAAGGTATATTTATACATTTTATTTTTCAAAATACCAAACAGATAATTTTTTTAGCCATGCCTCGTTTCGCTAATTTTCGCTCCATTCCAAGCCTGTCTTTGAAAATTCTGAGCAGCAGCTGACCACGCCCCCCTGCAGAAGAGGGGGGCATGAGCCGGCGAGAGTCACGTTTACCATGTTTGCTGTGATTACGAGTGTTGAATAAACATGTCATCTCAGAGCAATGCATGTGTTCAAGCATATTATCAATTTGATCCAGAAACTGACACTGAAGCAGCGGAGGTTTTGGTGGAGGTGCAAACATCTCGGTTGCAGCAGGACGTTTCTGAATGGTTAGTTGACAAGCTGTTGTCCCTATTTATTTGACTCTGTTTGTTACGATGCTTGCTACTTATTCCGTTCATATTTTGGCTAATTAGCAAGAATGCAATGTGTACAGTTTGTAACTTAGAGTTTGACCCAGCAATAAGTCTCTGAAAGGCGGGAGCGCACCCATGACAGGCTGCATCACCTCAGTTTGTAACCCAGGAAAGAAGCAGGAATCCTGGGTACGTGAGGGTTAAAAGTGCATGAAACTGTTTGAATCCGACAGCCGCTGATGTGCACGGAAGTCTGTCCGTTTCGTTAACATTTGAATAGCCAAATGGACGGAAATCCGTCCTACAGTATATGTGAATGAGAGGTTTGGAAATGCACGTGACCGTGGCTCATTCCCCTGATAGGTGGAGAGTTGACCAATAAGCGGAGCATCTCTTTGTGACGTAGAAAAGTGTTGAAATCTGGATCCGTTTTTTTCAGATCCGTTGCAGCCCCTTTGGCTAAGGAGGAAAATAGAGAGGGTTGTGTTTTCTGACACTTGCTGAGTTCCCTGGAACACCGGGGAACCATATTCATGTATAAAAGACGTACAAAGGTGCATTTTGCATGATAGGTCCCCTTTAAGTAAGCTTTCTTAACGCTAATGTTATAATAGTCAGATTGCTCTGAAGATGGGAGGTGATATTCTATTAATTTTCACGTTTATTCTGCCCTCGCAGTGTTCCAACCCAGTCTCATGGCATTTCGTGTTCACCAACACGATTTTTAATCTATTGATTTGTGTTCACCAACACGATTTTCCACTTTTTTCCGTGTTGCACAGCACGATTTTAAAAGCACTGTATTTCTACTGGTAATGTGTTTATTGCCTGCAGCACGTATTTTTCTCTGGTCGGATCGTGGAAGACCGGAAGCTGTGTGGTTCATAAAAACATGTTCTTACTCAATATCAAGCCACAATTATTGCTTTTATTTTAAATCGTGTAATATCGGACTTTTGTTGCTGTCTGTGAGGAAAATAAATGGGGCTCAGAGCCTCAGAATACTGAAATCTGTATTTTTAAAATCTTTGTTTCCTTCTAATTTGTTATTCTTTTCAAAATAACACACTGTTATTTACTCACAAATAACACACAATTATCCTTGCTTTCATTTATTGGTTTAATTCCATAATCTCTGGCTTTTTTGGCGTCCGTCAGGAACTGAATTTCAAAATAAAAATAACCGGAAACAGACCTAGGCCCCTAGGAGTTTAGGATGGCCATAATCCCCAGCTAACAACATATATTATGTTAACTTAAGCCCTACGGACCCGGTTCCGGTGCCGAAATCACGTCATTTGCAGGAAACAACGTTTAAGGAACCTTAATATTTAATAAACTATGAATATTTTATATCCATATAACGGGAAAAAACTCATTTAACTGATCTTTTTCATTTTTTTTTTCAAACAAAACACACAATGCTAACAGTGAGCCTCTGAATTAGCCCCGAGCGAAAAATGCTAACCTATTACTGCACCGGAAATCACTCCTAGCTCCCTTATTACTTATCCTAGCTGCACATCCAACACATCGTTTATGATCATAAAGACACAGAATCTAACGGTGCCCACCTCAACACTGAAAGATACAAACTTGAGACGTTATCAACAAAAACGTACATCAAAACAAATGGCGCTAGCAGTGGCGGCCGGCCCATAGGGGTGCTAGGGGCGCCGCCCCCCCTCTTCCCACATGTTTGATTGTCATTAAAAATTTAAAATAAATAAAAATATACATTTAAAAAAAAAAAAGATTATTTTTATTTTTAATGAACAAGGTAAATATGATATAGTTGGTATCAGTAAAATGTATAATCGACAATAACATCTCGTTTAAAATTGTTTTACGATGTCTAAAGTTGATGACTGATAAGTCACATGTTTCCTGCCTGGCCGCAGCGTGTATCATTACCCTCTCTCGTCCGGGCGGTAGAAAGGAGCCCTCAGCCAGAGCAGCAGCAGCCAACAAGCTGACTGTTGCTATCTGTAAACAATGCCGCCGAAACATAATTTCAGCCAATCAGCATCGTCAGATCTGATGCTCAAAGGGCGCCCTGTCAGCGCCCTGGCCTGTGTGTCTGTGAGTTGTTTAGACTCCTATCCAAGGTGACGCTACAGTAGTTGTCTGCAGGTGGAGACTCCGGTGCTAGTGGATCGCTGGAGCTGTAGATTAACATTTATATGCTTATTGTAGTTGTAAGGGCAATGCCTGTGGCACCATGGAGCATATGTGTGGGCTGGGCCTGTATTTTACATGAAAGGAGTGAGCAGAGGGTCGAGTTGTCGATTCTTGTTCAGTTTTCATCTTCCTCACCCTCTCAGACTTCGAGTTGCGTGCGCTGCTAAAGAGACGCGCTACCATGGAAACCAAACAATGGTGTAGCGGTAATGGTTAAAGTCCGAGTGGAAACAGTCGTGAGTAAATCTGATTTTGTCAGAAATCGGAAAGTTTGGCAAGTATCACACACACACACACACACACACACACACATAATGTTCGTATTTAGTCTCCTGATTTTAAATGGGAATTAAATGATTTGAGTTTTCCCAAAGCTATAGCCCCACCAAAAATATTTTCCACCAGCCGCCACTGGGCGCTAGGTAGCCCACAACGCTGACATGGCTTACCTTCGTCTTTGTCTGGTCTAAACTGGTCTTCAATGGCATTAAAACGATAACAACGATGATGTAGTTAATCCATAGGTTAATATCCAATGTGGCTGTGTCCCCTTTGAAATGTTCTGATAATCTATAAGCAATAAAACTGCAATTCTGTTTTAAAATAGTAGAGCAGGCCATTCCTACGTAGCTTCATTGAATGCGCAAGGACGTCACCTTTTTTTTAACATGAGTGTGTGCGGGACGATTTCCCTTCGATTCTATTGGCTCTAACGGTCAGAAAGAGATGTCACATGTCAAAATCGAAGAAGGGGGGCCAGAGATAAGGGAAATCCACCCAAATGGCCCCAGAAGAGGTTTATTTTGCTAAATCTGTCTAAAAATGTCAAATATCACTTGTTTTGCATCAATCTTGAAACAGGTTACTTATTATGTTGTACTTTGGATTTCTAAAGCTTTTAGTCTACTAACCCATCATCCAAGGTTAGTTTTCACTATAAGTACAAAATATTTTTTGGACGGACACTATATAATTTACTGTTTTTACCATGTTCAATCTGAATTTTCTTTAAAATAAAAAACACCTATATTGATTCTGACTTTTCTACATCCAACTCACAGGTTTATCATTACTTTGAGAAAAAATATTATTAATTTAACCCTTTTAGAAGGGAAGATATGGTCATTTGTTCTGGGAATGTCATTTTCGAGCCCGAAACCTGAAAAACAGGCTTGGGGCTTAAGAGGTTAAATACATGGTTTATACATGTAATTACTGGGGTTCCATTTCTTCTGATTACCTAATTTGGGCGTGCACATTTTCCGCGCGCAAGTGCACGAAATTTTATTGTATATTATACATTTTACTGATACCAATTATATAATATTTACCTTGTTCATTAAAAATTAAAATAAAAAATATATATTTAAAAAAATATATTTAAAAAAAAAAAATCCATCCATCCATCTTCTCCCGCTTATCCGTGGTCGGGTCGCGGAGGTAGCAGTTCCAGCAGAGAGCCCCAAACGTTCTTTTCCCTGGCCACATCAACCACCTCTGACTGGGGGATCCCAAGGCGTTGCCAGGCCAGCGAAGAGATATAATCCCTCCACATGGTCCTAGGTCTACCCCTTGGTCTCTTCCCAGCTGGACGTGCCTGGAACACCTCCCTAGGGAGGCGCCCAGGTGGCATCCTAACTAGGTGCCCGAACCACCTCAACTGGTTCCTTTCGACGCGAAGGAGGAGTGGTTCAACTCTGAGTCCCTCCCGGATGACCGAACTTCTCACCTTATCCCTAAGGGAGACACCAGCCACCCTGCGGAGAAAACCCATCTCGGCCGCTTGTACCCGCGATCTCGTTCTTTCGTTCATGACCCATCATTCATGACCATAGGTGAGGGTAGGAACAAAAATGGCGCGGTAGACAGAGAGCTTCGCCTTCTGGCTCAGCTCCCTTTTCGTCACAACGGTGCGGTAAAGCGACTGCAGTACCGCTCCCGCTGCTCCGATTCTCCGACCCATCTCACGCTCCATTGTTCCCTCACTCGAGAACAAGACCCCGAGATACTTGAACTCCTTCACTTGGGGTAAGGACTCATTCCCTACTTGGAGTGGACCGTCCATCAGTTTCCTGCTGAGAACCATGGCCTCAGATTTGGAGGTGTTGATCCTCATCCCAGCCGCTTCACACTCGGTTACGAACCGATCCAGTGAGTGCTGAAGGTCGCAGACCGATGAAGCCATCAGAACCACATCATCTGCAAAAAGCAGTGATCAATCCTTAGTCCACCGAACTGCTGACTCCCTCCCCCACGACTACGCCTCGAAATCCGATCCATGTATATTACAAACAGGATTGGTGACAAAGCGCAGCCCTGGCGGAGGCCAACCCTCACCTGAAATGGGTCTGACTTACTGCAGAGGACCCGGACACAGCTCTCGCTTTGGGAGTACAGAGATTGGATGGCCCTGAGTAGAGACCCCCTCACCCCATACTCCCGCAGCACCTCCCACAGTGACTCCCTGGGAACCCGGTCATACACCTTCTCCAAGTCTACAAAACACATGTAGACTGGATGAGCGTACTCCCAGGCCCCCTCCAGGATCCTTGCGAGAGTAAAGAACTGATCCGTCGTTCCACGACCAGGACGGAATCCGCATTGTTCCTCTTCAATCTGAGGTTCGACAATCGGCCTGACCCTCCTTTCGAGTACCTAAGAGTAAACTTTCCAGGGGAGGCTGAGTAGTGTGATGCCTCTGTAATTGGCACACACCCTCTGATCCCCCTTTTTAAAAAGGGGAACCACCACCCCGGTCTGCCACTCCTTGGGTACTAAAAAAATATATATTTTTTAGTTTACATTTTTTAAATTTTTAATTTGTAATGTGGGAAGAGGTGGGGCGGCGCCCCTAGCGCCCCTATGGGCCGGCCGCCTCTGAGAGCAAACATGGGAAACAAAAGACAGTGTCACACACACAGTTAACTCATGTAATTGACATAATGAATAGATAGTTTAGCTTCTCACCATCATTTGCTGTGGCCCACTGATGTTAACGATCGTAACTGAAAGGCTGCCTTTCAAACGTAAACATTCAGCCACGTGACTCGCAAACTCTCGCGAGAGTTTTAGACAAGACGGATCCTTTCTAGTCATAACCCTGCACCGGGCGCTGACATTGGCCGGTGGTCATCAGATTTGACGACGCTGATTGGCTGAAATTATGTTTCGGAGCCATAGCTTACAGATAGCAACAGTCAGCTGCTAGTGACTGCTCTTAGCGCCCAGACGAGAGAGGGTAATGATACACGGGCAAGGCCAGGCAGGAAACATGTGACTTATCAGTAACTTTAGACATCGTAACACCATTTTAAACGAGCTTTTATTGTAGATTATACATTTTACTGATACCAATTATATAATATTTACCTTGTTCATTAAAAATTCTAATTAAAAAAAAATATTTCTTTAAATATATATTTTTTAATTACATTTTTTTAAGTTTTAATTTGTAATGTGGGAAGAGGTGGGGCGGCGCCCCTAGCGCCCCTATGGGCCGGCCGCCACTGAACAGTAGCATCTGAAGCTGCAGACTGAGGACTTTTCTTTGTCCCAGCATTTTGACTGAGGGCGCAAAGGGACAGCCTACAGGGGGTGGGGGGGGGGGGGGGGGGGGGGGGGGCATTCGATTTGATGGAGTAAGGACGTTTCTTATCAGCCATCCGCACTGCTGTCACAGCTCGGTTGCCCTGTCTTGGGTCTTTGTCATTTACATGCGTGCACAAGAAACGGTTACCAGCTACAACAAGAAATCAAGCATAACACGGCATCAACCAGGTTTCTATTAATGTCTGTCTCCACTCGAGGAAACCGGGTTACTCAAAGAATGTACGTAAAAAGCTTAAAACGACCCCGTTACTTCCATTAGTGTAACGAACACATTGTTTCTTTAGCCCCATCGGAGTTAACATGGCTCTCCATCCAGACATAGACAACAACACTACTACCAACCAACCAACCAATCAATCAGATCTCTCTCTGTCGCCACCGCGGAAATAAACGACCAATCAGCTATCAGAGTGCTTCCATTGATAAGGGCCTGAGGACTAATCAGCTGTCTGTCTGGATCTTCTGGGGAAACGAACAGCCAATCAGCAGTCTGTCTGGTCTGCACGGAGTGACTGCCTGGCCAATGAGCGTTGTGTCGAGCTGCACCGAGGGGTGAGCGTCTGCCGAGGCCCAATCAGCGGCTCAGAGCTGCCTGCCGGTGCCGGAGACTGGTGGTGAGGAGCCGCTGCAGCGCGTCAGGACCGGACCGTGAACCCGGAGACGGTGCACACTGAGGCGAAAAGAAACACAGGTGAGTCCGAGGATGTGCGCGAGGCCCTGCTCCGGCTGGAGAGGTTTTGAAACGGCAGCGGCGGGATTGGTGTTGCGGCAGGACGGCTAGTTGTTGTGTCGTTTTCCTCCCGGTGGATATGCTGATAGACAATAGAGCGGCTTTGCTTTGCTATTTATTGATGCGGGCTGACATGTTGGCGACCAGCAGCCGTCGCCTCGACCTGTTCATTTGCATTTAAAGGTCTGAAGTCGCAGCAGAAACATTATGGGATATCTTAATCTTGCCCGGCTCGTTGTGTTTTGATAAAAGCTAAAGTGGTAACGGAGATCTCGTGATTACATTGTGATGGGAACGTTGTGCGGAATGCCTCCAATCCGTTTCATTGTTTGATCCGGAGTCTCTAGGGGTTAACTCCGACTGGAGAAAGAGCCTCCGAATACTTGTTAAAGAGCGCCGGGATTATAGGAGACGTTTGAATGCTTTTATTGAAGCAGAGCTGCGTGAAGTGGCGGATTAAAACACGCGAGCAGGAGGCCGGGGTCGCTGATGGCTCTCAACAATTAGGTAGAAAAATTCGAAATGCATCAGCCATTTACGTAGACTCAACTGGCTCCATATGCACCTAAATGGCTGCCTGGCGCTGACAGCATAAGCAACACTTCACTGTAAGGCAAGGCGGTATGCAGGCGGCTGCTTGTTCCTGGTCGGAGGATTAACGGAGGGAGATGTCTACATGACGTTAGAGACCAAATGGAAATCAATATTTAATGTGTGCTGCCTATTATTCTGCAGTATACAGGACCTCATTTCGTGTCTGCTGAGAGAATTGTTCTCTCCTCTGTTGCTGCACTGCTCCTCAAGATTTACATGAGTCACATGCAGATGGATTCTCATGCATATGACTTCTTGTCTTTGTGTTTGTGTTGCACATTAACGTCAATAGGCTGTGCACAGATGGAGGTGGTTATGAGGTGAAGAGACACGGTGTGTTAGGTTCCTCCATTATGAATAATATTTACAACGATCACTAATTTTCAAGTTTTTCGTGAAGAAACATTGTAGTTATGTCTTTTGCACCAGCTTTGGAAAATGCAATACTATTGGTCTGTTGGAGTAAAAAGTTGACAGACAGCAGGATAATGGTCACTTTGTGCCATGTAACCTTACACTTTCCTCTGCACTTTCAAACAGCTGTTTGTTCTGAGTCCTGTCTCCTCTGTAGACCAGGCAGAGCACATTTCTCACACATGGCATTTAATAAAAGGGTTTTCATACGACACAGAATTTAGGGACCAGTGTTGAAACCTGTGTGGAAGGACTGTGGTTGTGGAACAGTTGGCAGACCTTGCTACACTCAGCCCTCCACTCACATAGTGATAGTGGGTCTGTATGAATGAAAGGTCCCTGCTGTTGAGGAGTGTGAATGAACTGTAGTATTCTCAATGATGGAGTCCTTCCTCTTCCTATTTCCAGCTCACAGTCCCTGACCAGCGGCAGCAGCATACAGATGAACACATGCTGCTGCCATGACACATTTTACACTATTCACATCCAGAGTGTAGGCTTTGATGAATATGCAATTAGGCTTTAATCCTCCTTCAGCTAGTCGTTATAGAAACAATGCACATTGTGATAATATAGTTACTACCATGTGTAGAAGCAATCTGATGTCCTGCTACATAACATAAACACTTTTTATTAAAGATCTTGTTCAAGGAGGCAGTCGACCTAACTTTGTCATGGTGAACAAAATATGTACGCGGTACACTGTTCCTCCACAAAAATATTGTTGGCAGTGTATTTGCAAATGTGTATTGCCATTGAGGGGAATCAGATGTTGTTTTGACTGTTGAAAGGACTTAAAGTAGCTGAACATCAAATATCCATGACTAAACAAACAGATTGCAAGATGAAGTTAATTTTTTTTTAAATATTTTGCGTAATAATGATCTCCAAACCCTGATTAGTGCATAGAAGTATAAAGCCACTGCATGTTTCCCAGCTGAGCCATATCATTCTTATTGTGTACTTTCAAATTTGTATAAAATTAACAACGTTGATAACATCATTTTATTTTTTTCAGCATCATCTGAGCAATTTGTATGTCCAAACCCATATCAAGGAGAGATGACTTGAAGTCATTGAGTTAAAACATGACATTTCCTCATCCAATTATGAATAATGTGATTTCTGATGCAGGATCATATAATACACAGCAAAAGCTAAAGAATGCTTAGGGTTCAAACAGTGTGTAATGTTGGACATGTACAGGACATACTTGGACCCCCCCACACACACAAAGGGCAGTGTCAGTGTTGAATGGTTGGCGGTGACACGGTTCCTCAGCGCTCCATGATCAGTTCACCTGGCAGGGGGAAACAGGAAGTAGCATGTGGTGGTGATTAATCCAGCTTCTTTACCCGTACACAGGTGTAAACCAGGTCCAGAGTCAAAATGATTGCACTGAATTCACAAGTGAACACAATGGCGGTGCAAACATGCCTCTGTTTGGTGTTTTGCATATTTTATGAGCAAAATGCCCAACTAGGGCAGCAGCAGCTCAGTCTGTAGGGACTTTGGAACCAGAGGGTTGCGGTTCAAATCCCTGAACAGAACAAGTATGGAGTAGTATTTGGAGAGGTTCACCTCACGGCTGAGGTGCCCTTGAGCAAGGCACTCCCCGGGCACTGTGTGTATAATGGCTGCCCACTAATTCCAATACTATGATGGGTTAAACGCAGCAGCTTGATTAACCGCGTGTGTGGTGCTGTGTACATGTAAATATCAGAAGTCCTGCAGCGGGGACATTTACAGCGTTACAGCAGAAGTGACATAGCAGTAAAAGACACAAAAAAAACACATTAGTAATAAAATGAAAATAAAGACAAATAGTTTCTTATCCATGGTATGAACCTATTTAGGTTTTGAGATATTATAACAATTATTATAAATGCACAGCAGAATTGCAAAAAAAAAGTGTTTGTATTGCAAATTGCATGGTTATCATGTGTGGCAATTAAAAAGGAACTCATTCAAATCCGCTAGTCTAGACGTTTAAATGTACGTTTGTAAAATGTCAAATGTTTTTGCTCAAATGAATCATAGTATGAAAAGATGATGTTTTTCTTCCCACCAAGACCAGAGTGGATAAGGCTGGAAAGCAACCTTTTTGTGGGATCCTCAAACAGCATGTGGATCCTCCGAGGTCAGAATCTGACACTTACGGCCCCTACACACGGCGGTGTGCGTTGAAGCTTCCCGACGGGCATGTCTGACGCTCGACCAACAACCAATCATATGAATCTCCCGCCCCGGACACACAAGTCGCGGTTTGATTGGCTAGAGCTTGTACTGGCATATTATTCGATTGGCTGACGCTTCCGTCAAAGCTTCAAAAGTAGAACATCGCTCTACTTTTGAAGCGAGCAACACGATCAAAAGCTACGCTTTGCTCCCACAATGCAGTTCGGCGAAGCGTGACGTCACCCCATTCAAAGTGAATGGGCAGAAGCGTTGAAGCGGCAATGCACGCCGCCGTGTGTAGGGGCCGTTATACTTAACTGTGATTGGACAAGTGGGTAGATGTTAAAGGAGGCCATGTTTAAAGTCAGAATCTGAATTCCTTAATTCCTCCCACAGTGGGGAGATGTACATTGTTACAGCAAAGTTTAGATAGAGACAGAAAGTCAAACAGTAAAAAGGCATGAGCATAGTATTTAAGATACAAATGTGAAGTCAAAGTAAATATTCGGGTAGATTGGTTGCAGCAGTAGTGTTTATCAAATAAATCAAGTGTAGTGTGTAGAATGTAGTGTGGTAGAAACTAGACAAGAGGTGCAATTGTATATAGGAGTTATTTACAGATTCTTGTTTGAGTATTTAAATTATGAAACTAAAAAGGCAGCCAGTAAAAACATTATGAATGGCTGTGATCGGTGGTGTTGGGACTGCAAAATGGCAGGGGGTGCAACCAGGTGGAGGCACTCAGAACACTCAGCGCTTGGACCGCTCTTCAGGTGGCTGTGGCCAACAAGAACCAGGATTAAATGTTCCAAAAGATGAACTTGAATCTTGCCAGACGGGAACAAAATCCAAGATCTCACTGGCCGCTGTGGTTTCTGTCCTTTCAAAGTAAACGGTTGCCAAAAAATACATCGCAATGAAAAAAGAAGGAATTTAAATTGGTAATGTGCAGAATCAGTGTTTCCACCAGGGGGGCGTCTTGCCGTCATTTGACGGCGTTATTCAGCTCGGAACGGCCTGAACTCGAGCCGAGGGCGTCGAGAAAAAAAAATGACGAAAAGGAAAAAGGACAAGGACATCCCTCTGTTGGAGGGGCAATGGAGCCTATTGGGATTATTTTCGGAGTATTGAACCCATTGTGCCTGCCACAGGACAACACGGAACGTGCGCGTGAACTGCGAGCGCCGCAGCCTCGCAGCGGCGAAACTGAGGCTCCGTGGTAAACTGGTAAAAAGAGCCGGCTCTACTTGTTAGTGAGCCGAGCCAAATGATCCGGCTCACTAAAAAGAGCCGTAATTCCCATCACTAACGTAAAGAGATATTATCTACTCTAAGGGACGGCTCAATTCGAAATTCAAGTCACGTGACTCTCTCTCGGGTGGACGGTTATGGCTAGAAAGGATCCGTCTTGTGTAAATATGACGTCACGTTCTCGTTGTAACTCTCGTTCTAATCGGAGCAGCTCGGAAATACATCTGCAGCAGTAACATGATGCAACATACACATTAATGCAGCGGCAATATTAATAGAGAAACATCAGACATTATAGTAAAACACTGAAAGGGAACATTTTGTTGCACCAGGAGCTATCTTGGGACAACATTGGTTTATTTTTTATTCACAGGCAAGTCATAGTGTTGGTGATCTACATTGTTGTCATTCTTCTTTGAACAGCAAGACCGCTAACACCCTATTTAAAAAAAAATCACACTCCCTGTCATTGACATAATTAATAGAAGGTTTAGCTTCTCACCATCATTTGCTGTGGCCCACAGATGTTAACGATCGTAACTGAAAGGCTGCCTGCCTAAAGTAAACATTCAGCCACGTGACTTGCAAACTCTCCCGAGAGTTTTACACAAGACGGATCCTTTCTAGCCATAACCCGGGTGGACGCCCTCTCAACCCTGGTCTGGCGGAAACATTGTGCAGAATTAATGAATATAAATTGCAAAATGCCCCCTTCCATAGCATTTGCCAGAAATGGTGTAAGGCCTGGCACCCGTGTTGTGGGTTTGGGGGGGGCTGTACTGCAAAGCTCAGAGGCCATGAGATTAGCTGGTCCACCTTTTAATGGAGAAACAGTGATTTTCTGCCAAAAGACGGTGTAGGGCCCTGGGATTCTGTCCTGCAGTCGGCATGGCCAAAATGTGTTTCCCCAGAGTGGAGCGACTACGAGCTAAAGGCTAACATCTGCTCAGTGTGTTTCTCTGATATCCTAAGATGTAATCGCTCAGCAGCAAATTGTCCATAGTCTCTTCTTCTCCAAAGCACACAGCCGCTATTTCTGAACGGAAAAGTGTATTTGGAGAATGGCTACACCCCTCGGCCCTGTATAGTGGAGTGGCACACCCCATATCTCTGTGTTCATGGACACATGGTGAGTGGATGCACTCTAGGTGCCATTGCTTGGGCTAAAAGCAATGGGTGGGTGGGTGGGTGTGACGTAGAGCCAGAGCTCCACCGCTCTACATTCAGGACTTTTAATTCCAACAGAGAGACGTCTTCTCTCTAGCTGATCCAGTGATATCAGTTTCAGGAGTCAGCATATCTAACTTTATCATTTTAATCTGATCATTTTTATAGGTTTTAACCCTCAGCACCTTATTTGTCATATAGTGAAAAAAAGGTGAACAAAGTCAGTAAGCTGTATTCTCACCCATATTTAATCATACATGCTTATCTTCTGCTGCAAATAAACATAAGTATCCCATTGTACTCTGTATCTAAATATAGGGTTAAATATGAAAGAACTTGGAGCAGAAGTAAGACAGGGCTGAGCGATATGAAGAGAATCCAAAATCACACTTTCTTTAGACCAAATCCCTCAATCAATGATGTGAGGATATCGTAGGGATGACCATTAATGGTGTTGCAAAAGTGAATTCGATAAATATTCACAAGTCTGTGGATTTATGGAAAAAATCTGTAAATGCAAAATATAGAAAAGCTGGTAAATTCTGAAAAAATCTTCATCTTTGAAACAAGGCAAAGACATTATTTGGGATATTATTTCATCCGATTTTCTGGGACATATGATATGGATATGTCACCCTAGATCAGGGGTACTCTAACTTCTTTGTTAAAGGTCCACTTGTGAGTTGTATACAGGGTCAATGGTCCGGATCAAAAGTAAAAAAACTCTCTTTTCCTCCGTACCCAAATCTTTTAAAAACAGGGGTACAATGAGCGGATACAGATTTACTGACCCACAGAAAATTGCTATCAGAAACAATCCCTGACGTGTTTTGGACGTAATCTCGTCTTTGTTTACATTAGCAAGCCTCGCTAACACTCAGAGCTAACCTGTACTGTAGAGCACATGTGTTTTTAAAAAGTAGGAAATAAAAAAGGAACTCACCTTGTGATAAACCTGCCAGAGAAAAAGCATTTGAGTTCCATACTGTTTCAGAAATAATCTTTGATGTGGTTTAGAACAGGATGGCGTTTTATCACAGCAGAATTTAACTTTATCTCCGGTAGAAATCTGATCAGGTATTAGCTCCGCCTCCTCTTTTTGTTTTTTCAAGCTAAGGACCCAAAATCCGCATTTCTCTAACAGGGCTTCAATAGAGGGGTATGAGCAATATGAGGCATGGCTACAATGGGTGATCTGTATGACCCTACAATATATTTTTCCAATATAGCATAATAGTCCACCGTTGTTTTTTTATATAATAAAAAAAAAAAAAAGAAAAGATTATATTTATAATGGGACACAGGGTTCGGTCCGGATTGATTTGCAGTTCGGTCCGGAGTTTGAGAAGCCCTGCCCTAGATGGTGATGATAGGCTAATGTAGCTATAAGGATTGGCCAGTCATGTTTTGATGTGTAATCAGGCTAAAGAGCTGTGGCCTGGAAACTCAGCACTAATTGATCTGTAATGAGTCCATGAAGCAGGGGGTTTCTTAGGTACTGTAGTACAGTCCAGGGCTGAGTGGGATGCAGTCAGCAGCGTGCACATCCCTGCTGCAGCGCTGTGCCGCACCAGGCCAGGTGCTCACAAGGTCACCCCAGTCCACACAGTGCTCACTGCACAGACACAATGTTTTTAATTTCCTCCTGATAAAACATAGACGGTCTCTTTATAAGAAGATCATTCTAAGATGGGGTGTTATTATATATGTGTGCACGGGTCAATGACCTATAAGGATTTGTAACAAGTACATTTTTAAATACAATAATTCATAACATCTATTTAAATTGTTTCTAACATTAAGATTGTTGTGTACACAAAAATTCATATATATATATGCATATATTGCACCTGAAACAACAAATAAATCCTGAGTTACGGTTTCTTTACTTCCTCTCCAGAAAAAAGGACAGTATAAGAAACTGATTCAGAAATCAGTTTCAGTGTCAGCTGCTGCCTGCCACTCACCCCCCCGCAGACCCACTGGAAATCAGTCCCCTACTTATTCGGAGCTCCGTAAAATCAAAGCTGTCTATGCCGTCTGACGGTCTATTTGAAACGATTTTCATATTTTTGGAGTAATTATACAGTTTTTGAAGAACAGAAATATTGTTTTCTGGCATCAATCTGAATTGCAAATCAGCATTTTGGTATCAGGGCGCATGCCGAAAGTAAGAGGGCGCAGCGTTTCGACAAAACCCTGAGCATATTGTGTCAGGGATTTATATTTCATCCAGAAAAATGTGATCTTTGCTTTCTAATTTAATACAGTAAATGCAATAATTGGCGCACCACATGATCAGTGGTTGCTCCAAATGACCTCAGATTCTCAAAACTCGATATGTGTATTGGTTAGGGTCAGGTGTTCATACTGTCAGGTCATACATCCAGCACTCTGAGCTGAACATTTTCATTGGTTAAGAAAAGGTCTAATGAGCAATATATAGAATACATCATAAAGCACACTCAACTAAAGTTAAAGGCTGCTCCGATCACTTGTGGAGGATGTTTCTGTTAATGGCCTCAGACTACGGCTGCTCGATTATGGCAAAAATCATAATCTCGATTATTTGGGTCAATAATTGATATCACGATTATTAAAACCGATTATCCATTTACTTTGAAAACATACATTTATTGAAAAAAAAATGTGAACAGTATGTTTTTAACAGTTGATTACCCTGAACTTTAAGTATTCTCAAAGTGCTTCTCAAAGTGTGGTCCGCGGACCACTGGTGGTCCGTGAGTATATTGGTAAAATTCCACATTTGAAATTAATTAATTAAAGTTTTCCGCACTCTCGCGGGAATATCTCCGCAATCGAGCGAGGTTAAGTTTCACTTTCGATTGCATGATATAGCCCAGTGCAACACCTTCATCACACATGTCACATGTTGTCGATTTGTAATCTGTTCTAGAAAAACGATGTGTTTTTTTATATTTGTGGAGTTAGGTGGGCCGCAAGTGTTTTTTTATTGGTTAAGTGGTCCTTGGTATGAAAAAGTTTGAGAAACACTGGTATAATTCAACTGAAAAACCAATAAATAAAAAAAAAAATCGTTTTATTTTGATTATTTTCTTTTCATAATCGTTGCAAGCCAAAATCGTAATTGCGATTAAAATACGATGCTCCTCACAGGACATCGTATGACCAGCAGATCCTGTGTGAACGCTCTACGTTAGTCAGTAGACGTCCGACAACATGCACACTAACTTATATTGCAGCTATACTTTGGTTTAAATTGCATGAATAAACTAGCTAGAGAGCTAAAGTTAATTACATTCATCCAACGTCAGAAGGATTACCTTTTAACAAACGTAATGCTTTTCTTTCATTTCAATTTGAGTAAACATTGAAGATATAACATTGTATTGTTTTCTTTTTACACTGACTCAGATATAATGAAAAGATTACGTCAGTCAAAGCTCAGCTTTGGTAAGGAAGAGACAGGACAGGCAGAGAGAAAGAGAGAAAGTGATGGAAGTCAGGGAGGAACTGCAGGTACAGTCACACAAAATAATGTAGGCTTAATAACCCCATCTATTTATCCCTCTATCCATCTATCTATTTATCTATCTATTTATCTATCTTTCCATCTATCTATCTATCTATCTATCTATTTATCTATCTATTTATCTATCTATCCATCTATCTATCCATCTATCTATCTATCTATCTATCTATCTATCTATCCATCTATGTATCTATCTATCCATCTATCTATCTATTTATCTATCTATCTATCATCTATCTATTTATCGATATATCGATCTATCTATCCATCTATCTATCTATCCATCTATTTATCTATCTATTTATCTATCTATCCATCTATCTATCCATCTATCTATTTATCTATCTATCTATCTATTTATCTATCTATCTATCTATTTATCTATCTATCCATCTATCTATTTATCCATCTATCTATCCATCTATCTATCTATTATCTATTTATCTATCTATCTATCTATTTATCTATCTATCTATCCATTTATCTATCTATCTATCTATCATCTAGCTATCTATTTATCTATCTATCCATCTATCTATCTATTTATCTATCTATCCATCTATCTATTGATTTATCTATCTATCTATCTATCCATCTATCTATCGATTTATCTATCTATCTATCTATTTATCTATCTATCCATCTATCTATTTATCCATCTATCTATCCATCTATCTATCTATTATCTATTTATCTATCTATCTATCTATTTATCTATCTATCTATCCATTTATCTATCTATCTATCTATCATCTAGCTATCTATTTATCTATCTATCCATCTATCTATCTATTTATCTATCTATCCATCTATCTATTGATTTATCTATCTATCTATCTATCCATCTATCTATCGATTTATCTATCCATCTATCTATATATCCATCCATCTATCTATCTATTTATCTATCTATCCATCTATTTATTTATCTATCCATCTATTTATCTATCTATTTATTTATCTATCCATCTATCTATCCATCTATCTATCTATTTATCTATAACAATAGTCTTAATTTACGATATTAGACCCTCCAGAAAAACAGGATTCTGCGATCGCACAATTTACCGCATAATCAGCAAAATGGCGCAAATTTTTAAAAGGCCGCATATTTATCAAAAGGCTGCATAATCCCCGCATTTTTCCACACAAAGTTGAGAAGAAAAAAAAGTTAACTCGACGTGACGTCATCAGCTCGCGCATCACAGAATGTAAACAACACTGTATAGAACTAATTTACCAACGAACATTTCTACTAAAGACCGGGCAAAAAGGCGGGGGAAACTATTCTGCACCCCGTGCAACTGTGTGTTGGAGCATAAGAGAAAATCGACGGTGGCGACCCACTTTGATTCATTCAAACATTCGAAAATGCTTTCTGCTGCTGCGGACAAGAAAGCCATTCAACTCACGTTCACCGAGGGATCAACCTCCAAAACCCTTTCGAGGGCTATAAGAAACGAGGTGAGTAGCCTACAAGATTGAAGCTGGTCAGATAACGAACGAGTAAATGAAAACAGAATGAGGCGGAGAAGTGTGTGTGTGTTTGGGGGGGGGGGGTGGTGGTGTGTGTGTGTGAGATTAAAATAGCCCGATTGCTTTTACAATAAATAAACATTGAATGTGTTTAATTCAATAGTAAAGGGGTTTAACGTTAGTGGCAGGTTATGTGTGATAGAGAATAAATAAGAAAGCCCAATATTTAAAACAATTGTTATTCTTTTCCCCCGCATATTTAGCATATTTTGCAACTTTCCGCATATTTCGCAACTTCCCGCAATTTCACCGCATAAAATCACATAAAAACCCTGCATGTTTAATCGCATAATCAAGGAATTTAGCCCGCATAATCAAGGATTTTAGCCCGCATAATCAAGGATTTTTGCCCACGTTTTTCTGGAGGGTCTACAATATAGACAATAGGTATAATTTTTAAAACAACATACATCTATTGCAGTTATGATGTCATAATAACATACAATTGTATAAAACACAATTTTCTTGCATCTTTGTTCTCTTTTGAGAATCAAACAAAACAGATTTAAGTGAAATGAACTAAATTGCTGAATTGCTGGAAAATGAATGTTGACAATGTTGTGTGATCATTTTAGCCTCTTCTGCATGTCCAGATCTTTAATATGTAACAATCAACTGATTCTTATGCATTACACTTTCAAAATAATTGATGCTGCAGCCCACTGACATGGTTTGAAAACAATATATTATCCAATTTGTGATCCCCCACAGGACTTATAAAGCACCTAACTAGATCATGAAAATCCCAAACATCTCGGGGGGGTGTATCCCCCCGAATCCCCCTCGCATGTTTGGACCTCGTATTTATGTAATCCTGGATACGGCCCTGGTCCTAGGTGTCTTGTTTTCTACACCCAAGACCATTGTCTGGTTGATATGGTACTTAATTCAATTCAATCAACAGAGAACCGGGATGACTGGAAGCGACGATGGAGGGCTCGTCTGAGGACGACCTAGAGAGAACAGTAGTAAAACTGGACTCAAGTTACATTACTATTCTTTTGTCAAAACAAGTAGAAGTAAAAGTATTCTTACACGATAGTAAATACAGAAATATCGATCAGAAAAAACATTTCTCTGTCTAAATAGTTTTATTCAATGTTTTTATAACTGGATGCCCATAACTAGTTGATAATTAGTGTATTCTTTAGAATCAGGTTATTGTTCACTTCTCAACCCCGATGGCTAGCCACACAGCATTTTGAAGTTACTGTTGTGAGGATATTTATAATTATCCCGATAATGAAAACTATCGGGCAACCTACCATCCCTACTATCTGGGTTCTGTGTAGTGTGGCGCAGTGATGCTGTGTTCTTGTAGGGTAGTTAGCGTTGCAAGGGCTCTCAACTAAAAGCCAATGGGATTTTAACATTGCATTTTTTTGTATCGCAGAATATAAGATCTTTGGCACACACACGTTATGATTCTTACATGTTTTGTTCAGCAGGTCTTTGCATATTGACACCACTTCCTGATTTTTAAAGCGTGCAATATCCAGAATTAAAAAGCTAACGTTAGGCTAACGGTACGTCTACACTACAGGCATCAAAAAATGCTTTCAACGCTTCGCCCATTCACTTGAATGGGGTGACGTAGAAGATTTGTAATCTTCGCCGAACTGCATTGTGGGGAGCATGGCATGGCTTTGCAAGCATCACGAGCATCTATCGGCATCGATGCTTGGCATCAGCCAATCAAATTCCGTTTATGCAAATCCCGCCAGTGCAAGCTCAGCCAATCCAACCGCGTGCAAGCTGGGAGAGCCAGACCGCAGTTCATTTCCTCATATTCCAAACGAGATATTACGGTAGCAAATCAGCCGGTTCTTTAAGACCGGAACTATTTACCGGGATACAAACCGGAGGAACCAGGCATGGAGGGAGGTGGCAGAGACAGTGGGTGAAACTGATAGTTTTTTCGCCTGTTTGGAGAGTTTATATCCAGTTTACTTCGTTTTAACATTGCTATTGCTTTGTATGTCGGGGGCGGGAGATTCATGTGATTGGTTGCTCGCAAAAAATCGCCAAGCTTCAGACACGCCCAGCTTCAAGATTTTTTCATGCCTGTAGTGTAGATGGGCCGTAAGCCATCGGTGTCTCGGTTGATGACTGCTCCTCACCACCGCTAAGCTAGAGGTGGCTAATATTGGGTGTGATGACAACTAGTAGTTTTATTTAATCATATGTAAGCATCCACCGTTTTATGACACATAGATGTTGATTTCGGGACAAAGGAACCGGAAGTGGTAAAATGCTAATTGCCATTTTTAGGACTCATTCCTGCACCACTCTTTACACACTTCCTGCTCGCTGTCAGCAGGCTTCTTTGATGTACTGACCTCATACCAGTGATGACAGCCGGAGCTTTCTGTATCGTGGTCTGTTAGCATTAGCTGCTAGTTGTACAGGGACAGTGGGTCAAGTGAATCCAGGAATGTTTAGTGTCCTCTGAATCCCCCACTTTCTGCCATTAGCCTGAAGGGCTGTGGCGGTGGTACAGTAACAGAGAGCCAGCTGAACGCAAGCCTCTTTGAATGTGATGAATGCATGCTATCATAAATAAATCCAGGAAGGGAATCCGTCCAAATGGGTAGCTACTAGCTAGGTAAGTAAAAGTGCATTGAAACCTCTCAAACAAGTACAATGTGTTGGAAAAAAGTTACCCAAGTATGTAATGTAGTAAAGCACCCCTCCTCCATTTCATTGTCTAACTTTTTAATTGTCACTAACAAGCCTTCTGTGATGTGAAGCTAAAAATAGCATGTGTAACATTTGCTCCATATGTAAACTAACACCAGCATCCAGCAACGATGCATTAGCCCCTGAAATACCCAGAATGCAGTGCTGTCGGGCATTAGGAGTGTCGGTAGTGGTTCTCCTGACTGCCACATTTTAAGATGTCGGTCTACCTCTGCGTGCCTCGCTCTGACTCAGTGTCTCATGTTCCCGCTGCTTTTTCTTTTCTTCTTTCCCTCTGGTTTGGCTGGTGAAACAGTGTCTGCCCCACCCTGTGGTCTGAAGTTATGCTCTCAGTCTTTTCTTGACAGTGTGCCAGCTCTGAGAGGAAGATATTTTCCTCTTTCTGCTGTGAAAACACGGGCTGCTCCTCCTCCTCACCTCCCACCCGGCCCTCTGCTTCTGACTGTCTTACTGTGTGACGTCCTGACCACTAACGGCTACATATTCACAGATTATTCCATATCCTGAGGTTACAAACCGGCTCAGACTGGCTCAATGCCTTTTTTATTTTACAGAGCTCTGTTTCCTGGGCAAAAAATAAATAAATAAGAAACAGAGTATTAGGTCTGTTTAATTTTAAAGGAACAATACCCTAATTTGCAGCAGAAGTGTAACAGCGAGCAGGAAGCACACACCTCTGTTTACTGACAATAAGGGATTTATATGGAAATTTCCTGTAAATATTTTTACTAGAATTTCACCTCAGGGTATGTTTGGGTGATATGATCAAAATCGGTAATGCTATATATCACGATACAGTAATTGTCCTGTAAATTCAATTAAGAAATGCTATTAAACAACCATGCTTCCTCAGATGTAATTACTTTTATTCTTTCATTTTGAACTTCCATAATGGACTGCGTCACACAAGACAAAACCGTTTAACTAAAAAAATATTTTTTATTATTTTATTTGGAACTTCCAAAATGGGCTGCCTCACACAAAACTGTTAAACAAAGATTCTGAATAATAAAGCCTTCCGTTTCTTGAGAACAATTATTCAGAGTCTTCCGAAGTTAAGATTAACAGACACAAATAAATACCTGCCCTTATTCAGTGTTTGTAATATAACAATTACTAATTTGTATGTAAGAGTATAGCAAAAGGAATTGCACTGCACTGTCCTTGTAAAATATATATATATCCTTTATTTAACCAGGTAAAAGACTCATTGAGATTAAAATCTCTTTTCCAAGAGTGACCTGGCCAAGAAGGGCAGCATGTACGAAGTTACAACAGATGAAACACAGACAAGACAGGCAGACAAATACAGCTGTAAAACACAAATAAAATGGCACATTAGCCAGTCAATATGCGAAGTAAAACAAACTATTAAAAACCATTCAAAACTGGCAAAAAACGATTTTAGTGAAAATGTGTGGTATTGATGTAACCACAGATCTTCCTCATCTCTGCATTCACTTGTTTGAGCAGGATTTGAGGTGGAGAGTGAAGTTGTGAGGCAGCTGGATCTCTGTTGGTGGACACATTACTGCCGCATATTGCCCAGCTCTGACTAATGGGACAAAAAACACAATTTAAATGTTAGTAGGGTTTTTTTCATACACTGAACAAAAATATAAACGCAACACTTTTGTTTTTGCTCCTATTTTTCATGAGATGAACTCAAAGATCTAAAACATTTTCTATATACACAAAATAACCATTTCTCTCAAAT
Organism: Notothenia rossii; assembly: GCF_949606895.1. NCBI lineage: Eukaryota > Metazoa > Chordata > Actinopteri > Perciformes > Nototheniidae > Notothenia > Notothenia rossii. The sequence goes on from NC_136908.1 coordinate 33,760,099, forward strand.
ATTGTTCACAAATCTGAAAAAATCTGTGAAAGTGAGCACTTCTCCTTTGCCGAGATAATCCATCCCACCTCACAGGTGTGGCATATCAAGATGCTGATTAGACAGCATGATTATTGCACAGGTGTGCCTTAGGCTGGTCACAATAAAAGGCCACTCTGAAACATGCATTTTTGCTTTATTGGGGGGGTCCGGGGTTAGGGTAATGTTGTGAATCGAGTGGCCTGTGTTCATCGTCCATAACATAGGCCTGCCCATACCATAACCCAGGGGTACTCAAATACAAATCTTAAAGGTCCAACATTTTGTTTTCAATAAGACAAAGGTCCGTTTATTACGGTCATTCAAACTTTTAAACAATTACAACAAGATTCTTAACACGAGGTTGCAAAAACAAAAATAATCTGTATGCAGCAGTTTTCATTGTTATTGTGTCTGTGCTTGATCCCTCAGAGTCGCAGTGTAAGAGCTGCAGTTATGAATAAAGGCAGCTGCACCCTCTTTCATTCAGCATTCCCATTATTGCTTTATAAATGTCTAACCCCCTTCTGTGTCCACTGAGGTTCATCAGGCCCAACACATCCTCAACAAACTCCCCCTTTGCCTCATCATAAAAACTCACAACTGAGCAATGTCAGTGGTGTCAGTGGACTCATCCACAGCTAAGGAAATGCACTGTGCTTTTCTTATTCCATCACAAAGTTGATGAATCAAATCACCAGCCAGTGTTTATGTTCTTCTGGTTGCTGTGGAATCTGAGAGGGGGATTTGCTTGACCTGTTATTTCCTCTTTTAGTTTGCCTTCAAACATGGCCTCCATCACTTCAGTCATGCATTCTTTTATACTTCAGTTATGATCCAGGGGAGAGTCCTTACCTGCTGGCCTAGTTCAATCAAAGTGGTTACTTTTTTTTGGCTGGGCAGTTTTGCACACCGTCTTATTTAACTTTCTCAGGACTTAAAACTTTTTTGGGGGGCAGACCCCCACAAAGAAAAACATATATTTACACACGTAAGGTCATCATCTTAACAGTTTTGTTTGCTCATCCGTGAGCAGAGCATCAAATTGACATGTCTATTACAGCTGAATGCGGCGATTAACATCTTGTTCAGCAAAACGCCTCACAAACTGATTAAGATCAACAGCTTTAGTGCGTTTTGATTCAATGCTGAGTACAGCCAACCTGACAGGCTCTTCTCTGTCATTGTAGACCGCACCTCATTCCTTCATTACTTTGGTCCGAATGCTTCTCGTTTTGCGCCGTACCGTTCAAATGAAATCGCCGCCAATCATATTTCCACGCTCGCGCCAGGGCCGGGGGAGGGGTTACAAGACGTACGTCTAGTGCTGCATTCACTTGCACTCGGACATTAGAGACTTTCTCTCATAAATGTCCGATGAGCCACAACTTTTCTTTCAAAACAAAGCTGCCAACTGGGGTGGCAGCTGGGGTGGCAAGGCCTATTTTGAGGGTAGCAGTTGCCCCCCCATGCCACCCCAGTAGTACAGATGCAACTAGATGAGCTGTTAATTCTCGCTCTGACTTTTTTTTTTTAAACACACTCATTTTTCACACCCGCATTCCGCGAAGACCCGCCCTACCGTTCCTCTGATTCGCAGACTGTTGGTGGGGGGGAAAAACGCTGACGCTGAATGTGATTGGACCAATGCGTTGACAGACACACACAGACAGTGGAACAGTCGGACATGCAGAGCGCTGTTTGTTGTTGGACATAGCGGAACACTTTTGACTCGTTGCGTTGTGGCGATGTCTCGCAGATAACACATATGAAAAGTATAATTTGATCAGAGTCCAGAGACAGTTGTGGTTCGGTCCGGATCCGGACCGGAGTCCGGACTTTGAGGATGCCTGCCATAACCCCACCACCACCATGGGCCACTCGATTCACAACATTACCCTAACCCTAACCCTAACCCTAATCCTAACCCTCACACCAGATACCAGGGATGCAAACTTGTCACCTTTCGGCGAATTTCGCCGTTTTGAATCCAAAATAGGTCGTTTGTGTGATTCATGTAGATCTGCAATAAAAAATATTTTTGGGGTTAGGGGGGGTCTGGGACCCGTAGTAATGTGCGGCCGCGAGCTGTTAAGGCCCATATACACCGGCCAGTCACCTGAGAAGTCGCCGTCGCCGACACCGACTGTTGCGTCGCCGGACTCTCCTGCGTATTTGCCGACTTCGCGCACTGGAACACACTGCAAATCCGAGCCGAGCACGTATGAATTGCGCATGCGTGAGTGGCAATAACTCTCCTTACCAGCAAGCGGCGGTAGTGTGTATTCATCATTCAAAAGAGGCAACAACCGGAAGACAGAGAAGAAGAACAGACTCTGTGATATAAACAAACAACAAATAGCGTTTTTCTTTCCATTTTCACTCTCGTCCATTGAAAACATGAACGAGCAGGACGAACGGGAGGTACTGGAGCTAGCAGCCCTTGGACTCACGCTTGTGTTAAATCATTTGTTTACCTCCCTCACTTCCGTTAACGCTTCTCATGCCAATCAGTGTTATCCCTTTGTCCGACTTCCGGTTGTGTTCTCAACGCCGATTCAACCTGTTGAATCGGCAAGAAAAGGCGTCAGGTCGGCAGAAAAGACCCGACTGTGCGGCGCACACCACTCCGAATAGGGCGTGCCCACGCTCATGTTCGGCCTGACTCCCATTTACTGCCGATTTCGGGCCGGTGTATCTGGGCCTTTATGTGCGATCATGACACGCATGGTGTTCTTTTTTTATATATTATAATGAAGCGCGAGCTGTGTGCTCGAGTCTTCCTGCCTGTCGGCTCTGCTCATGGATGTATAATAAGGCTCTGCTGCTCCGGGATGAGGGTCTAGCTTCAGCAGCTACATTACCTACGTTCGTTAATATTAACTGTGCGGTCCGGAGTCACTGTGGCACAGACTGGATGGCTGGTGAAAAGCTGTTAGAACGGGCCGTTCAGGTGTTCAGAGCAGAGCTCCCTGTCGGAGCGGCAGAGCGTGATGTGAACTGAAACGTTTTTCTGTCACAATATTATCGTTGAGCTAGCTAGCTAGCATACATTGTCACTATTTGCTAACGTTAGCTTTAGCCTTCGTTTTCTAATAGTTTTTTTCATAGGCTATAAACGGAGGTGGTATATAAGTATAGATCTGGCACTAGAGTACAAGTAGAAGTACTCAGATCTTGTACTTGATTAAAAGTAGAAGTACTCAGATCTTGTACTTGAGTAAAAGCAGAAGTGCTCGGGTCTTGTACTAGAGTAAACGTAGAAGTACTCAGATCTTGTACTTGAGTAAAAGTAGAAGTACCAGAGTGTAGGAATACTCTGTTACAGTAAAAGTCCTGCATTCAAAATGTTCCTCAAGTAAAAGTACAAAAGTATTTTCATCAAAATATAGTTCAAGTAGCGACAGTAAAAGTACTCAGATCTTGTAGTAAAAGTAGAAGTACTCAGATCTTGTACTTGAGTAAAAGTAGAAGTACTCAGATCTTGTACTTGAGTAAAAGTAGAAGTACCAGAGTGTAGGAATACTCTGTTACAGTAAAAGTCCTGCATTCAAAATGTTCCTCAAGTAAAAGTAGAAAAGTATTATCATCAAAATATAGTGAAAGTAGCGACAGTAAAAGTAGTCATTGTGCAGATTGGTCCATTTCAGAATAATATATATATGTTTTATAATGATTGATCATGAAAGTGTTCTCAAAGCTGGTAAAGGTGCAGCTAGTTTGAATGACTTTGTATACTGCAGGGTAGCTTGTGGATTTACTCCAGGTAGAACTAAAGTCTGATTTAACACTTGATATATTTCACATCATTCATCCAGATCTATAAAGTAACTAAAGGTATTAAATACATGTAGTGGAGTCAAAGTACACCATGTACCTCTGAACTGTAGAGGAGAAGAAGTACAAAGTAGCAAAACATTGAAATACTTAAAGTACAAGTATCTCAACATTGTACCCAAGTATAGTACTTGAGTTTATGAACTTAGTTACTTTACACCAGTGGCTATACAGATAGAAAGACTAAGCCTTGCACAGAGGCATGAAAATATATTTTCAAAATGCTCAACAGTGCTGCCAAAATTATAAACTGACTGCTGCACAATTAAAATAAATGCTTTTATATATTTCTATTAGATGTGACTCTTTGGCGTTTCTGTTATTATTAACTGCTTTAGTTGTTCTGACTGCTAACATCCTCTGTTATTCCTACTTTTAAAGCCGATATTCCGTGGGGTGGGGGGCTCGGATCCTTGTCACCTTTTTCATACCTGATGAGTTTGCATCCCTGAGATACTGACTGGTTTTCGGACCCCCCCAAAACCCCCAATAAAGCAAAAATGCACGTTTCAGAGTGGCCTTTTATTGTGGTCAGCGTAAGGCACACCTGTGCAATAATCATGCTGTCTAATCAGCCTCTTGATATGCCACACCTGTGAGGTGGGATGGATTATCTCGGCAAGGAGAAGTGCTCACTATCACAGATTTTTTCAGATTTGTGAACAATATTTGAGAGAAATGGTTATTTTGTGTATATAGAAATGTTTTAGATCTTTGAGTTCATCTCATGAAAAATGGGAGCAAAAACAAAAGTGTTGCATTTATATTTTTGTTCAGTGTAGGTACATTCAATAAAATATTGTATCCCTCCTTTTACCAAATAGGATAGCATTAGCTCACCTGACTGCTTCACAATAAATAGATCATTGAGTTTTTATGAAAAAGGCCCAATGAGTTGATTATATGTTTTTATAAATGTATTGATATATTGTTGTTGCTAACCCCATCACTTTAATCAGCTGGCTGGATGCCCTGTGGCCTGTTGAGTTGTAGCATTTGTTCAGCGGGCAGCAGTGGCTCACTATGGTCATCCTTCAAAAAGAAGGTCGGGGGTTCGACTACATGTGGAAGAAGATACTTAACCCACAATGTTAGTATGGGTTCTGTAGGAACATGTGTCAATGCTAATTTGTGTGTAGAAGCACTTTGGGCCACATTCCAACAACTCTACCCTGCTGTGGTACACAAAGCTATCACATTATTTCTCCTCGCCGTCATACAGACACTCCCTATCGATCACACACTTGGCAACATATCATTTTTTATAAAGGAAACTCCTGGACTGTATTGGTGCTCTCCATTGTATTTATGGTTGTTGCTAGCCTCAGGGCTAACTCCTATCACTTTGATCAGCAGGCAACAGGCCCCTCCCACTGGGCGCTGCTAACACCGTCCACTAATGGCGCTTTTCCACTGCAGGGCCTCGCTCGGCTTAGTACGGTATGGCTAGGCCTCGTTAGGCCTTGTTAGACCAGGCTCACTTTATGCTGCATTTCCATTACAGTTTAGGAACTTGGGCAGTGACTATAGTAACGTAGTGTAGGCAGAGCCGTGACGTCATCTTCAATGCAAAACACAAAACCAACATCAGCCGTTAGCTGTTAGCACTCAAGTTCACAGCTCCTCATATTTGTTGAGAAACTAGACAAAAGTTAAACAAGTACAAACCACAGACTGTCTGTGTAATGGCGAATACAGTCGCTGGTTTATTTATGTCTGTAGGCCGTTGTTGTGAGTGTGGACGGTCGGAGCATACACTGCGTTAGCTTAGCCGATCTCCATTCAGAAAACACGCATTTTAAGGTGTTCCGCCTGCCGTCTGTCTGCAGACTTGTCAAAGCATTAATTCATGATTTTTAATAACCGGTATCAGTATGTTTTTACTTCGGCATCATTTTGAAACGTGTATTACAATTTAAATCATGGTAAAATATGTTCATTTTGTTGTAGTTGCCAGCGATTCTCCCACTAGTTTAGCATATTCAGCCTGGGTGTTGGCCCGGAAATTAACAGTTCAGCATTCACATGATACGTGATTTTCTCTTTGAGGTTGGGCGCAGGGCCTTGTGGTGAAAACGGCTAGTTACGTTTCTATGGTTACCTCCCCTGGCAATCTTTGGCACTACATACAGCAGTTATCTGATTGGTATGGTGGCGAAAGGTCGGAGGTAATCGAGGTCAAAGTTGAAATAGTTTTAATTTTGAGCGCAGCGTACGGCAACTGGTTCCTATTGCAGTAATCTCAATATCACCGAACGATTGATGAACTTTGATTTTCCAGTTGGACGCATGCTCTCTCCAATGATGATGAACTTCTTGCTTGAAATACCAGTTCTTTACAACCAAAAACAGTGTGTTTGTGGCAACGTGGTCAAAAACTGTTTGCTTATCACAGCCCTAATCACTCTCCCCTGTACCGGCACTGAAATACCCCTTGCCCCATTATGCATCCAATGTAAAAAATTGTAACAAAACATATAGTTGGCTGCCGGTAAACGAACATTTCCAGCACTGCGTGACGCTGTGGGTAATGCTTCTGCCAAGTTTCTGGGCCTAAAATCGGAGTCGTTTTGTTTTGCCCGTGATGTCATAGGCTCAGCAGATACACAAAGACACTGCGCTGCGTCCGCTCCGTCAACAGTCCATCTGTGACGACTTCCAGCTGTCCAACACACATCATGATCAGAGAGATTCAAGTAGACCTAGGCACATTTAAAAGCAATGATTGAAACGTAATAGAGACACTGGAACTAGCAGGCTGATGTGGACGACACACAGTTTTGATTTTGGTTTATTTAAAATACTGGATTGGCATTTCTCTGGGTTTCTGTCTATAAAATATCAGATATTGACGAATCAGAAATGATGAATTGCTAGCCAATAATTATCGCCTGGACAGTGTGATGGTATGAGATGCATCCTCCACACTGTTTCTTCCTCCATGCTCTTTGTCTCCAACTGCACACTCAACCTTCCTCCTCCCCTTTGCCCCCTGCCCCCCTTCCCCTCACATCAGTACCCTCACACGCACACCCCCGCCCTCAGGCGACAGAAGAACAGGAATTGATTAGTGGCATGGCTTAAAAATAGACGACTGGTTGTCATAGCAACGCCCACAATGAGCTGTTGTCTAGTTTAATAAAGTGTGTGTGTGTGTGTGTGTGTGTGTGTGTGTGTGTGTGTGTGTGTGTGTGTGTGTGTGTGTGTGTGTGTGTGTGTGTGTGTGTGTGTGTGTGTGTGTGTGTGTGTGTGTGTGTGTGTGTGTGTGTGTGTGTGTGTGTGTGTGTGTGTGTGTGTGTGTGTGTGTGTGTGTGTGTGTGTGTGTGTGTGTGTGTGTGTGTGTGTGTGTGTGGAACGGAGTCAGCGCCACAACACACGCCATCTGACGGAGCAGCCCACGACCATCCACCAATTACAACTCTGTTGCTATGAGCTCCATCCTGATTGGCCTCATTACTGTCAGGAACCGCCCATATGCAAATGTTGCTCATATCCCAGCAGCCTGTGTGTGTGCACATGTATGTTTGTGTGTGTTTGCTTGTTATTGTGCTTCTGTGTGTGTGTTATACGTAGACATACAGTTTGTGTGGAGAACGTGTGTGAACTGGAGCTATCCTTTTTTTTTTTTTACCACTGCGCCAAACATAAAAATATTTTTAGGAAAAGTGCAATTTATCAATTTCATCAGATTTCTGTGCCTGTGTTTGAGTCGTTCATCGCTGTTCAAAGTCTTTCTCTTCCCTTCTTCACTGTTATATGTTGAATTGTGGGTCAATTGCATCCATCAACACCTAACTCTTAAAGGTGGGGTGTGTAAGTTTGGGAAACCGGCTCGAGATACACTTTTTGTTATATTCCATGGAATGCTCTTAACATCCCGATAGCAATGAATATCTTAAGTGCTTTGACAAAAAAATGCATAAAAATGTCATCTCTGGAAGCCGTAGTGCTGTAAAAAGCACGACCAATCATTTTAGCCGGCCCGGCTAAAATAACTGGATGGCCTACCTGCCTGTCAGCCTTCCATCTGTGCACAAACTTATCTCGTGCCCTGATCGGTCATGTGTCGTGTGTGTTGGAGGAGGGGCTCTGTGAGGAAGTGGCAGATTTTTTCCGGCTGTGTATTTTCAAATTCTAGTGCACTCGAGCTGGTTTCTCCAAAATGAACTACTCCACCTTTAATCTGATGCTAGAATCATAAATGAATTGATTTGAATTCAGCTGGGTGGACTTTAAACATTTCCAGATAATCATTATTAGTGAGTTTTTTCATGACGAGTTGCTTCTTGTCGTATTGATGTAATGTTCCTTGCATCTAATTGAGCAGTGCTTACATCATAAGAGCATGAGCTAACTGTCACTCAGGGCTTGTTTGTGTTTACCTGCTCGGTAGAACAGATTCAAAAGAAAGTATGAGGGAAAGAGAAAAACTCTAGACACCCACCCAGGCCCCCAGCTAGCCACCTTTCTCATTCCGCTGGACTTTTCCTAGAGGAAGACTCTAATAAGTTAATAAAACCATAATTTGCAACAATTAAGAAATCTGTTGTGTGTTTGCAAACTAAACACTTTGTTGTATTACAAGGCAAATCCATGATTGGAACTTAATTCATCCTTTTGGATGTGATCTGGATTTAGTAAAAACACCTTTTGTGTATGGAACATAGCCTTCGTCATACTTATGACGTCTCTCTCCCTTCCTGTTTATAAGTCAGCAGGGATAGTAACGATGCAATTTAACCTGGTTTGCTAATGAACTTCTATTTACTCTGATGTTTGTCGATGCTTAATGAGAAATTCAAGGTTGATATGCATTTGAACCGATATATATTATTACAATCTATTACTAGTGCTGATGGGATACCTTGGTGCGTGCACAGCATAAGAAAACTTAACTTCACAAAATCAAAAACGTAGTGTTGCCAACTAGATTGATCAGAAATCCTTTTTTTGTCCACACAGAGGGGACATTTGCTTTGTTACAACTGCAAAGTTACAAATACAGAGGCAAGCACACGAAAATAAAAACAGCTTTGGTGTCCATGTTTACCAGATAAGTCAACACGAGTATTCACAAAAGTAGTGCAACAAGTACGTAAAATAAAGAAAATGTAAGAGAGACTTTATTGCCGTTTCTATTTAGCAACTTATTCAGAAAATACAATAAATATACATGTAAGTACATGATGTCAAAATGACAGCGGGGGTCTCCTTTCTTCCCTCCTTCCACAAGCTCTAGAGAGTGGGGGTGGGGGCGTCATGATGTATTTTTGTAGGCCGGCACAGAAGTTAGCGTCCCAAGGATCCATCAACAAAAACAATGGGATTTTTCTTTGAAATATTTACAATTGACTTCAAGACAAAGAAAACCAAAATTGGTAAAAAGCTTTCTGGGTTTTAAGAATGATTTCTGCTCCACTCTAATGTCTGGTGGCCTACATGGATTGTGCTGTTTACACATGCTACAGCACAATCCATTTGGATGATGTAATGGGCTGTGTAACGTGCTACAAAGTAACATGTTGCAATAATCAGATTACATTTGTCTGTAACGCAGTAGTGTAGTAACGCGTAACTGTTGGTTCAGCAGTAATTACATTACAGTTACTAAGCCTGAAATTATCTAGTGACTTGCGTTACTTTGAGGTCTCCAACCATTTGCTTAACAAGAGGACAGTAAAATAAATCAAATCCCTTTTTCTCCTGCGCTTCACTCACAACTTCGTGGATGAGGAGACGGAGCAGAAATGTCAGTCTCATAGCACACAAACAGGCTTGTCGCATTGTACATCGGGGAGGAAATGTTGCCCTTTCCACGTTGGAATGGCCACGTATTCATTCTCAATCTCAATCTTTATTTATTTATATAGCACATTTAAAACAACCTCAGTTGATCAAAGTGCTGTACTGGCAATACATACAATATAAAATAACACAATGGGAGTACAATAATAAAACAATAATTAAATACATGATAAAAAGCACAATAACTAGAAACATATAAAAACACATACAAATGTAAAAATGTAATGTTCAGCTAGTATTAAAAGCCAGTGCAAAGAGGTGGGTTTTTAGCTGAAATTTAAAAAGTTCAATAGACTCAGCAGTCCGGATATGTACTGGGAGGCTGTTCCACACTCTGGGAGCTGCAACACTGAAAGCCCTGTCACCTCGGGTTTTTTTCCTGCACCGAGGAACCACCAACATATTCTGCTAAACTGAGCGCAATGCTCTAGCTGGAGCATGGGGGTGCAACAACTCAGACAGGTAATGTGGTGCCAGTCCATGCAATGATTTAAAAACAACAAGTAAACACTTGAACTGGATCCTAAAACTGACAGGAAGCCATTGAAGATCTGCCAAAACAGGTGTGATGTGGTCATATCGTCACTTCCCTGTAAGAAAGCGTGCAGCCGCATTTTGGACCAGCAGCAGGCAACGGATCAAACACTTATCAACAACAATATAAAGGGAGTTACAATAGTCTAAACGAGACGTTATAAATAGGTGGATTAGCTATTCAAATTCCTTACTAGGAAGATAGGCTTTTATCTTCCCCAGAAGCCGCAGCTGGAAGAAGCTTGACAACTGAGCTTATCTGTTTATCAAATTTTAAAACAGTTGTCAAAGATGACTCCAAGATTTCTGACAGAGGGACGGCTGTAGGAAGCTAGGGGGCCGAGTACACTATTAAAGCCATCCAGGAGTTCAGACTGTCCAAATATTAAAATCTCTCTTGTTTTCGTTGAAAGTCAAGAATTTGATTTCCATCCATGATTTAATGTCTTTCAGACAGCTAAGCAAGGCAATCCTAGATTCCTTATTGCTTTATAGGCAGGTATAACTGCAGATCATCGGCAAAGCAATGTTACAAAATGTTATGCTTTTAAAAAATTTTACCCCAGAAGTAGTGAATACAGACTGAACAATATGGGGCCTAGGATAGAGCCTTGAGGGACCCCATATCCTAGTGGGGCTGCAGCTGAAGAATACCGGCCAAGATGCACAGAAAAGGTCCTTTCTGACAGATATGATTGAAACCATTTTAGGACATTACGTTTAATACCAACACACAGTTCAAGGTGTAATAAAATAATTTGGTGGTCAATGGTATCAAAAGCAGCAGACACATCTAAAAGCACAGCAGAATCAGCAGTTAAAAGAAGATAATTAAAAACTCTTAGGAAAGCAGTTTCTGTGCTGTGGGGTGATTTAAAACCAGACTGAAACTTTTCTGATATGCAGTTAAAATCAAGGTGCGACTGCAGTTGCGCTAAAACCACTTTCTCTAGGACTTTAGACAGGAAGGGAAGCATAGAAATAGGTCTAAAGTTGGAGAGAACAGAATGATCAAGGTTCTGTTTTTTTATAAGAGGCTGCACTACGGCATGTTTAAAAAAGGTTGGAACGCAGCCTGAGGTGAGAGAGATATTTATCAAAGTTCAAATGTATGACCCAATAGTATTAAAAACGTCTTTCAGTAGTCTGGGAGGAATGCTGTCTAAGGGGTATTGTGAAGGTTTCAATTGTTTAACCACATCAGATAACTCGGACAGTGAAACCAGGTCAAACTGCTCGAAGACAGCTGAGCACACAGGAGACACTGCTGGGTCTAAGGTGAGAGGAGGAGGTGAAGATCTGATGGCCAAGAATTTAGCATTTAAAAAATGAAAGGAACTTTTCACATAGAGTAGGTGATGGCACAACACAGGGAGAGTTACAGGGATTTAAAAGACAATTAAGAGTGGTAAAAAGGAACTGGGGCCTATTTCTGTTGTTGGACACAAGATTTGAAATAAAATGTGTTTTTGCACATTCAACAGCCCTCTGATATTCGCTTAAACCGTCTCTTAGAATCCCCAAGGAGACGTGAAGTTTATCCTTCTTCCATCTCCTCTCTGCTCGTCTACATGTGCGTCTCAGGGCGCGGGTAGAGTCAGTTATCCACGGTTCAGTCACATGTTTAGGGCGTCTGGCCGTGAATGGAGTGATCAGATCCAGAATATCCGTGTAAGTAGAATTTAAAAAGGCTGAGAATCTGACATCACAAGAGTCAATTAATGTAGGAAGCACAGAGTCATTAAAGGCAACGGAAAACTGACACTGTCAGAGGATTCAGCGGACGTAGGCGGCGCTCCGGAAAGCACGAGTCAACTTGAGAGCAAGGCAGCATCATAGTAAATAACACAGGCAAATGGTCCGAAATACCAGTGTCACAAATTTCCCTGACACAAACATCTAAACCATGAGACAACACAAGGTCCAGTGTGTGTCCCTTCTCATTTGTCGACTGTGTAAGCAAGATACAGGTAACAGGCGGACACCATCAAACAGGAAGACTTTTGAAGCTACCTGTTCCAGTGTTCTGATGGAAACTGAGCTACAGAAAACATGGTGTTCAAACATAGAACTGTTTTTGAGATTAGACTAAGGGTTTGTGCTCATCTGGGCATAAATTAAGTTTAACTTTATTTGTCATTGGATTTATGGTGCATCTCAGGTGATGTTACAGATTAGCCGTTGGGTAATGTAACTAGTAGTGTAACTAATTACTTTCAGCAATGAGTCAGTTAGTATAAAAAAAGCATTTACTTTTTTGGAGTAACTACCCGAACACTAGTAACGGGAACAGTGTATTTCTACCTAGACATACTGCTTGTCATGACTGACACCACACCACAACCACAGTATTACAAACTGCAGTGTTTTAATGTATTGAACATTTTAAATGCATGCATCCGTTTTTCCACCTGGATTTCCTGAAACGAATTTCATTGTCTTACCAGTCAAATCAACAGGTTTAACCCCACCAACAGCCTCAGGGCTTGGAATCTGGTACAGCCATAAGGCTTAATGGTAATGAAATCCCACCAGACCCTAAAATCGTTTTATCAATACTGCCTGTGCCCTGTTTTAGCATACATTTTAAGAAAGCGAGAGAAAAAAAGAAATCCCAGTATTGAAAAGGTATTGTGATTTAAATCGGAAACGGTCTGTGAGAATAAGTGAAGACGTGGGGGGGGGGGGGGGCTGTCTAGCTTTACATGATATTGATTCGGGTTCAGTGTCCTGCCAGTTCTGTGCCATGGCAGCCATTTTGCACCCATCACCACCATTTTGACGGTTTGGATTAATGGCACAAATGGAGGCTGCGGGGATTTTTTTATTTATTTTTTGTCTTAGTGGGTAGAGATGGGAAGTGAGGGATGACGCTGGCTCCTGCGCCTCAGTGATAAGCCTCACATCCACACAGGAATCAGACGGCTGAGGAATGAAAAAGGTGGTGTGTGAGAGTCCAGGAGGAGAAGGTGGAGGAGAGAGGAGGCGTTGCATCAGCTAATGGATCGTCATGATGCAGATTGTGTGTGGAATGAGCAGCAGATTGTAAATGGGTTATTACCATTACACTCTGCTGGACACGCTCAGCACACACTGCTAACCTGCTGGGGAGGGGGACAGGACAGAGACGGGCGGACAAGGGTAGGACAATACAGATCAGGACACACCAGGACAGGACGGACCTGTACAGACTAAGCCAGGACAGGAATGGGTAGGACAGGTAAAAACCAGGACTGACGGGTTAATACAGGACAGACCTGGAAAGGATATACCAGAACAGGACAGATGTGGGCGGGACGGGGTATGACAGGACAGGTCGGGATGGGTATCGTTAGGATTTTATCGATACCGGTACCGGTACTGCTTATCGGTATCGGTATTTTTCGATACTCTTATCGATACTTTTCAATAATTTGGTGCTCAAAATTATAGACATGAATACAAGATGTGAAGATTAAACAGTAATTGTATTGTAATTTTCTTGCAGAAATAACTATAAATTATACATTAGCTTCTCAGAAGCAATGAAAGGCCAAATTATTATAGGTGTAGGAGCTCGCATTAACACACTGTCAGTGTTAATAAACTAAAAAAAGACAAGGTTATGTGTCTGCAAGACTTCACTCAGGTAAAGAAAACATATTACCCGTGCGCAGCAGCTAACCTACCTGCGAGCCTTCGCTCAGGTCACATTTACACATGGCGCGGCTGAAGCCCGCTAGCACTAGCAGTATCGCGAGCACCGTTTTAGATTCAATGAGTGTCTCGTTTGCAAATGCTTCATTAAGTTGCTTGTGTTACCCCCTTTACACGCAACTAATTGAGTACATAGATTGCACCTTGCACTATCGCCACTACATTTTTTTTAAAGTGCACCCAGACCTATGATCGCTTCGCTCTGTCCGCCATGCCTGCGGGAGTCTCACAACAATAATAAGAGCGCTGTTGAGAGACATGACGAGTGGCATTTACAGTGGCCAATCAGAGGGGTCTCAAACCGGATACATCACACGGGATGAGGGTTCCCAACCAACCAGAATGGTTTAATGTTAAACTAAGGAAGTAGACGTAACACATACCGATAGCAGTACCGTTTGTCCAGGGTTATGGCTAGAAAGGATCCGTCTAATGTAAATATAACGTCACGTTCTCGTTCTAACTCGTTGTAATCGGAGCGGCTCGGTTGTAATCGGAGCGGCTCGGAAGCGCAGTCACGTGGCTGAATGTTTACGTTTGGGATGGCGAGAAACTAAACTATATTAAGTATGTAAATACTTGTTTGCGGTCTTGCTGTTGAAAGAAGAATGACAACACTGTAGATCAGCAACACTATGGTTTATTTTGTATTCACAGGCAAGTCAACGTTGTTGCAGTAAAAGTCCCAAGATAGCTCCTGGTGCAATAAAATGTATGTTGCATGTTACTGCTGTAGATGTGTTTACCTTTATATCCCGTTGGGTAGTTTAATCTGCAGCAATGCATCATATTCTATAATATCATCATATATATGTAGCTTTGTCTCTGTCGTATCTTTCAAAAGTAAAGTGAAACAGCTGTTTTCAGCTTTGTGATGATGCATTTTCCAGCTGATCCAAGAGGCTTTTTAAACACCTTACTTGGCTTAAGAGGGAGGGGAATTTTCTCAACATATAAAGGAACACTTTATCCTTCAGTTTATCACAAACATTACATCAACACATTTGGAGATCCTAATTTGAATCCAGTCTGTAATTTGATATTAAGGTTTTAATAATGAAATGAGGTCATGAATCGAGTTCAAGGTTAAGATCATCTTTATTATCCTATGTACAAAAATTAACATACAACATTAATATAACAGTAACGAATAAAACAAAATAACATTATGCAACTCTGATCTTCTTGCTGATACTTTTCAAAGTTACTTTTACATTTGCTCTACTTCTCCTGCTACTGTTTGCTCTGCTTTCAACTTCTCTTTCAACTCTGCTCTTTACTCTGCTTTCCCTGTTTCCTCTGTTCTCCTCTCCTCATCTTCTCCTCAGACTATCCTCCTTTTGCTGTATCCTCTCCTCTCCTGTTCTCCTCTCCTCATACTCTCCTCCTTTTGCTGTCTCCTCTCCTCTGTTCTCCTCATCTCCTCTCCTCCTCAGACTCTCCTGCTTTTGCTGTTAGATATTTAGACTGTAATGACAGCTTATGATATACTTTTTATAACTACATCAATCACATGCAATGGATTAAAAACGTTGTTTTACTTAGCACCTCTTTACAGCTCCATTCATCTCCAAGCTTCCAACATTCACCTGGCGGTGGTGCCTTGGATGAAAACAACTTTTGATATGATACAATACAACAACAATAGTTAACACCTATCCACAGCAATAAGCACAATGAGAAGACTAATGGTCTCTTTTATACCAATTTCTATTGGAGTGAAATGAACTGTGCCATGTCACATAGGATTGGAATGGATGATTGGCTGTGTTTTGTGAATATAGAGGAGATGGCAAAAGTAAATATACTTTGTTCTTACCTAAAGCATATATCCTCCTCTTCGTACCCCTGCCTGCTCCTCCCGCATTAGACTCTGGGGACTTAGCTTTTAAAATCTTGTTCAAGCTGTCCACTCTGTAGTTGGATCTCATGACCTCACCTTTATGACCCACCCGGCCTGAAAAAGGGTGTCTACGATGGCTGGTACTGAGAGGTGTTATGGTCCTCTTCTGCCTTTTGTGTTTGGGGGGCGTGAAGGTGAGAGGAAGACTACTGTCATGTGGGGTGTGTTGCTTTACGTCCTCCAAAAGATCCTTTAGTCTTGATATCACTGTACACATGAACGTCTCATCCTGTAGGTGGTATGTGTGCTCAGTAATTTCCCGCAATAAGGTCCCACACTGCTGTCGTTTCCTATCTCTTGAGGACTTTGAGTGGTTACCACTGCTCTGATTACAACGACAGTTAGAACGACGTCTCTTCTCGATCTTCCCGCGATCTTCCCGCGTCCCGCCCACCCCGACCCTTACCGATTACAGCCGAGCCGCTCCAATTACAACGAGAGTTAGAACGAGAACGTGACGTCATATTTACATTAGACGGATCCTTTCTAGCCATAACCTTTGTCCAGCGGCTTAACGGTATACCGATACGTCCAATCAGGTACCAGTATTGACTTAGTACCGGTTCTCGGTACCCATCCCTAGGACAGGACAGGTTAGGACAGGACAGATTAAGTCGAACCAAGAATGACCTGGACAGGATGGACAATGACAGAACAGGACAGGAATAGGTAGGACAGGACAAACCAAAACAGGATATAGCAGCACAGGAGAGATCAGGACAGATGAGGAAAGAACATTTAAAGACAAACCAGGACAGGGCAGACAGGTTAAGAAAGGACAGACATGGACAAGTAAGTACAGGACAGACCAGGAAAGAATATACCAGGACAGGAAAGACACGGGCAGGACAGGTTAAGTCAAAGAAGAATGACCTGGACAGGACTGAAAAGACCTGGGGCCTAATTTATAAAGCTCTGCGTAGGATTCACGTGGGAAGGTGGCTTACGTAGGACAAAGCAAATAAATACGCACACAAATATTCCGATTTATAAAACACTGTGCATGCACGTCCTATGCCGGTTTCCCTTTATAAATCCCAATCAACTCGAAATGCGGTGCAGTTTTTGCGGGCTTCACATAACGCCCATATTTGCCTATAAATAGTCAAAAAAACGCCCTGTATTAATATTCATTTTGACTGACTGCATGAAGAAGATCGCAGGAAATTACAACAGAATATCTAAAAACACATCTCACACCGTGTCAGATTTTGGTTATTTTGGGGAGGTCGAGATAAATCATATTGTTTGGTGGAGGCAGTTTGAACCAGAGTAGCAGCATGGAGGTCGAATCGTCACCAAAATAAATAAATAAGTGGTCCGAAAAAGGTTAATGACAAAAATAATACACATAGCCTAACCTTCCACAGGCAATGTGTCAGTATGTTTGTGCCCCCATGATGAGAAACCGTAAGAAATGATCGGGGAATCCCTCCGGAGTGGAGTCATGACGACTGGATCTGAATTATGTTTTTGTATTTGGTGGTTCATGTTCCAGCTGTCAATCAACTGTGCGCAGCGTCTCCACTGCAGCCTGTGCATCTCAACCCCCTCCAGCAGCAACTCCATATCCACCAGTTAAAGTAAATAAAATAAATGTTTTGAACAATTTAGTTTCCATACCTCCTGTGTTTTACGAGTAACTTATCAAGTATTGGCGAACGGCATAAACATGATTAAATATGATAGTATAAACCATGCTCGTGTATATATACGAGGCGCATGGTTTATACTATCATGTTATAGTTTATACTATCATGTTAAATCTCTAGGTTGTATCTATACCTATAGAGAAAAGCAAAACGGCGTCAGTTTAAAGTAATTCTGTCCTTCTGCTTACCGCATAATTTTTTTGAGAATACATTTCTGAACAAGAGAACATCATCGAGGGTTGATCAATAACATTTCCGTATTTATTTATTTCTCCAAGTTATGTTTTTGTGTGCACTGAGGAGTCTCAAATAGGCGTTTGTTTAATCATTTTAAGATTGGCTTTAATCAATTTGTGAAAATGAATTCTTCATATATGATAAATGAGAGGTAACATTCTATTTATGGTATTATTTCCACATATTTCTCTCCACTCTTCCTTCTGCCAACGGTGTCGCAGTTTCTTGTCTCTCCCGTTGTTGTGCTTACCGCGTACGGATGGGTCAGAGTGTGCGTGGAGGACCGCACATTTTCCCGTCAAGTTTGTTTTTTATAAATCGCAGAGATTGCTTAGAAACTGGCGTACGCCATCTTTTGAGCGTACGCAACGTTTATAAATGAGGCCCCAGGATAGGAAAAGACAGATCAAAACAGAACAGAACAAACATAGAATACCAGGACAGGACAGACCAGGAAAAAAACAGGACAGGAGAGATGTTGACAGGACAAGCTAGGACTAGACAGACCAGAACAGGATAGGAAAGGACAGGATAGATCAGGACAGATGTGTAGACTGAACATACAAAGACAAACCAGGAAGGACATTCCAGTACACAGGAGGGATGTGGACATGACAGGGTAATATTGGAAAGAACAGAACAGAAAAGGACAGACAGACAGACAGACAGACAGGGATGAGTGTCAAAGGCTGCTGGTTTCTATATCTTTTTTTGGGGGGGGGGGGGTGGTGGTGGTGGTGGTGGTGTGTGTGTGTGTGTGTGTGTGTGTGTGTGTGTGTGTGTGTGTGTGTGTGTGTGTGTGTGTGTGTGTGTGTGTGTGTGTGTGTGTGTGTGTGTGTGTGTGTGTGTGTGTGTGTGTGTGTGTGTGTGTGTGTGTGTGTGTGTGTGTGTGTGTGTGCCCTGCACACACACACTCGGCCTAAACACAAAGACTTTTGTGAGGGTAGAGCAAGATGAAGAAAAAAAATCCCTGCGCTCTAAGTGTATCTTGGCTGTGTCACTGCTTTATTACCCCACCACACACACATGCCTATACATAACCCCTCCTGATTGGCTGCTGTAATATTAACAAATGAATCTCTCAGCTCTGGCTACATTCAGGGGCCCTTGAAAGTAAGCATGTGTTTATTTTTACAGTGAAAGAGGGGGGAGGAGAAGACGGAGGGTTTGAGGAATTGGGGGAGGGTAGAGGAGCAGGGAGGGGTTTCTTTGTGGTAATATACAGCTGGAGAAGAAGAGGGGGTTACAAAATCCTGCCTTCTGTTGGAATCCTGTGCTGAGCGTGGATGTCTGCACACTTTCTGTCTGCTGTTTGGGGGCAAAGTGACACCTCTACTTGCTGCTCTGCTCTGTGGGAGCTGATAGTTGCTTGCAAGTATGACGAGTCCTCGCTGTACATTTTTCTAAAGATGTGTACCTAAACATCTCTGTGTTGGTGTTGGCTTCATGAAAAGTCTGATTTGGCTTTAGAAGGAGCTCCATTTGCCCTCTATCAACATCCAGCCTGTCTCTTTCTTTCTCTCGCCATGTCTCCTTTTCTTTTCCTTTATTGCTTTGGCCTGGCAGAGCGCCCAAAGCTAGAGGGGTGGGGAGGGGAGGAGGTCGTGGGAGGGATTACGGGTGGGTGAGGAGAACGAGAGTGTGGCTTGTGTAGCAGCTGACTGAAACAGTCATTATATTATGTAAAGGCAGGCGGCGGCAGTGGCCAGGAGGAGGGGGGGGGGGCGCGCGTGTAAGGTGCCAGTTACTGACGTGCAGCGAGAGGCCGGCCCTGATTGGCTTGTCAGCGCCTCTCTCAGCGGTGCTCTCTGGCTCATTAAAGGTGGAGGTTGGAGCTGGTGTGCTTCTCCCAGCAAATGGAGGCTCCGCCGATGCGTCATAAACTAATCACAGAAGAAGAAGTGGCGGGATGGGGGGGTCAGGGGGGAGTTAGTACTCTCCGATCATTAAGACTCCTCCCTTTGTTAAAGAGGCTGCTGTGTATAATATTTATAATCACTCTGCTTAGGAGCACTGACTGAATGTGTATCGCATGTAGCAGTCATGGCTAGCACTGTCAGCATCACTGCTGCATCATCTACCTGTACACAAGGTGACGTAGTTCTGGGTGTAGTCTCTAAACTGCCTTCAGATAATCAGCTGTCAAACCACTTTCCACCGTCACTGTCAGTTGATAGTGCAGTGATGGATGTGGTCAGGTGATGGATGCAGTCATGTGATGGATGTGGTCAGGTGATGGATGCAGTGATGGATGCTATCAGTTGATTGATGTTCTCAAGTGATGGATGCTATCAGGTAGGGGTGCACCAAATGGGAAATTCTTGGCCGAAACCGATACCGAAAATAGGAAACAGTTGGCCGAATGCCGAAAGGCCGAAAATGATTAATAGAAATATATATATATATATTTTTTTTTTTTACCAATGTTGTTCAGCTGCCTGATTATGGAAAGATAAATGATTATGGCAAAACTTAACTTAAATAATAATCACTATTATGGGTCCATAAAACATTTATTCAGCACCTTTGAATGCATCCAGTACATTAATTCCAAGTCAAGTGCATTTTCTTTTCTCTGTAGGATAACTACAACAAAGTGCATTCAGAACAAAGCCAAGGTGCTTTAAAACTGCATAAACATATAGGCCAGTAGGCCTACAACAAAATAGTGTAAATAAAGACTGTAACAGCCAGGCCTTCAACAACAACAAATGCACCTATAAGCAGGGGTGCACACAACTTTCTCAGTGAGGTACTCAGATGAGTACCTGGAGTCAGTGTTTGGTACTCCAACTTCCGGCTCCCCTCAAAGTTCCCATGAAGCCCTCTGTATCGCGAATGTCAGCGGGTGGGGGTGCTAGTGGAGTATGATGAAGCCCTCTGTATCGCGAATGTCAACGGGGGGGGGGTAGTAGTAGAGTGCAGAGCTTCGTGATCACAGAGCGTGTGAACGTTGTGATCAGCTGTTTTAGCGCAGTGCTGCTGTACAGGCCGACGTTAACAGCAGCCCTGTCTGTGCACACGGAGACCAACTCCGTCGTCCGATGATCTAACCGCCTTCTGGAAAAGCTTCACATATACATCGGTACGCAAATGCGCTTTGTGACACAAGTGACGGTACGCATTTCAGATTGTTGTTGCGCATGCGTACCTGCGTACCACTTATGTGCACCCCTGCCTATAAGTGCATGCATACAAATGTGCAAACTGGATAAATCCACATGAATGTAACTATTTACAAATGAAATTACAATTCAATTTCAAGAATCTGTAAATAAGGCTGTCTGTCCTCATAAGCAAAGTAGTAAACATTGTATAAAGATACATAAAGTGAAAACTGGATACAAAATCCAAAATCAATTACAAATTAAATTACAATTTCAAGAATCTGCAAATAAGGTGGTCTGTCCTCATGAGCAATGTAAACAACATTGTATCATTTCGATACCGAAAGTACAATATATTGAACACTGTGCTGCTGTCATTTCCCCCTAATGATAACCTGAGACGGTGAATTATAACTCACAATGAAAATTGTTCAGGAAAGTGGGTATAGAGTAGACATGTAGAAATAGATAAGCTTATGATAAGCCAGCCTTGTCTACTTATTAAGGAAAAGTGGGAGGTTCTTTTTAATGAACGTTAGCTTCTCTGCTTTATCAGCCATAAGTCTGTTCCTCTTCTCATCAAGCACATGAGAGGCAGCGCTGAACAGTCTCTCGCTGTCAGTGCTTGTGATTTGATCTTACTCCGCATATTTGTCCGGGTGTTTTGATTTCAAGTGGTGGAGTAATCCCGAAGTGGTGAAAGTCTTTGCAGTTACACCCCCTCGAGAAATGTCAGCTGAACACGTTTTACAAATCGCAATCCGCGCCTCTTTCTCTGATATTTTTAAATATCTCCAAGCGGCAGACATGTTGGCTGTGAGCCAGCCGCGAGCATGGTAGCACACCGTGCTTGTCGCCGCGTTTTGATTACGTCATCACAACAACACGTTAGCTTACCAACGTAACTCTGTTCTCTGACATTCTGTGATATTTTTTCGGCCGAAAGGGCCTTTTTAACCATTTTCGGCCGATAATTTTCGGCGGCCGAATATTCGGTGCATCCCTACTATCAGGTGATGGATGTTGTCAGGTGATGGATGCAGTGATGGATGTGGTCAGGTGATGGATGCGGTCAGGTGATGGATGCGGTCAGGTGATGGATGCGGTCAGGTGATGGATGCGGTCAGGTGATGGATGTGGTCAGGTGATGGATGTTGTCAGGTGATGGATGTTGTCAGGTGATGGATGCGGTCAGGTGATGGATGCGGTCAGGTGATGGATGTGGTCAGGTGATGGATGTTGTCAGGTGATGGATGTGGTCAGGTGATGGATGCAGTGATGGATGTGGTCAGGTGATGGATGTGGTCAGGTGATGGATGTGGTCAGGTGATGGATGTGGTCAGGTGATGGATGTGGTCAGGAGATGGATGTTGTCAGGTGATGGATGTTGTCAGGTGATGGATGCGGTCAGGTGATGGATGCGGTCAGGTGATGGATGTGGTCAGGTGATGGATGTTGTCAGGTGATGGATGTGGTCAGGTGATGGATGCAGTGATGGATGTGGTCAGGTGATGGATGTGGTCAGGTGATGGATGTGGTCAGGTGATGGATGTGGTCAGGTGATGGATGTGGTCAGGAGATGGATGTTCTCAGGATGCAGTACACTATAAACAGGGGTGCACATAACGCATGCACGGCAACAATCAGAAAGGCGTACCGTCACTTGTGTCACAAAGCGCATTTGCGTACCGACGTACTTGTGAAGCTTTTCCAGAAGGCGGTTAGATCACCGGACGACAGAGTCGGTCTCCATATACACAGACAGGTCTGCTGTCAACGTCGGTCTGTACAACGGAATTGTGCCAAAACTACGCCAACCGGCTGCGGAGGGAGACTCCCCCCCCTTCACTGGAGAACTGCGCTAAAACAGCTGATCACAACGTTCACACTCTGGTCACGGAGTACTCTACTAGCCCCCCCCCCGTTGATGTTCGCGATACAGAGGGCTTCATCAAATAACTTTGAGTGGAGCCATAAGTTGGGGTACCAAACACTGACTCCAGGTACTCATCTGAGTACCTCACTGAGAAAGTTATGTGCACCCCTGACTATAAACCTAGATAACATACTTTAGTAGTTTTTTATTAACAGCTGATTTGAGTGATTGATGAATTGAGACTGTATGGAGGCATTAGTCCACCCTGAACTGCACCTATAGGTTGTTGCTGCAGACACACCTCTTCTTGCTGCCATCTGATGGAGTTGTGCTCCACGCCTTGACTTCCTCTCCTGTGCAGCACAGTTTTGAGACTATGTGTTCATGTTTTTCTTCTGCTGCTTGCTTCGTACTTATTAGTTTTCTGTATCTGGTCAGCCATCTGCTCAACTGGTTGTTTTAAATGTGCTACACAAAGCTTGACTTAACTTCACTAAGCTAATGCTAATAAGACATGGCTTGTTGTTGTCCTTTTCAAATACAGACCCACACTAACATACACACACACACCCAGAGGCATCATACATTACACATTTCCAAGCTATTCTTAGCCGGCGGTGTTTAGCCCACTTCTGTCTGAATGAGCTGACCCTGTTTTCTGCCCTGATCCTGAAGTCAGGGGTTATATGAGGTGGTTTGATTTGAATGGAAGGTATGATTCCCTCCTCTTCGCAGTTTCAGGACAGTTCAGCTGCAGAGAAGATAAGCTAACATTCAGCAATGTGTTACTTGATCAATCCAGTATTTGGTTGGCAGCCAGTGGAGGTCCCAGAGGAAAGGGATGATGTGAGCGAAAGGTGGAGGTGACAAGCTGGGAGCAGAATTGTGTGCGTATTAAAGTTTCTTGAGAACATAAGCAGGTGAACCATAGAGAATGCTGGTGCAGTTATCAGGTCGGGATGCAATGACTGAATGGATGAGAGTTTCAGCAGCGGTGTGCGGCGGATAGGGATGATGCTCTTTGATTGGAGGAAGGCAGTTTTGATGATATTAAGGCACATAGGAGCTTCAGACATTCCCCAGTGGGGTATTTATTGATGTAATTTATGTCGTTGAACAAAACGTGACATCTCTTCAGCTTGTGTTTACTACAGATCTTATTTAACCACAAACAGGTTCAAGAAAATTGAAGGAACCGGAAGGGCTAAAATGCTGACTTATTTCCAGGTTTATGACTCATGTCTGCGCCAGTCTTTGATAACAGCAAAAAGCAGATTCCTCAATTCTGTGTAGACATCCACAATAATACAGACACTTAAAGCAGTAAGTCTCTTTTGGAGCATAACTGTACTTCAAGGTGATTAAACTCAGTACACAGCCATGGCTAAAATATGAGCATCAGCAATAAAAAAAAAACTAAGTGGCATAAGTAACATATTACGATATTGAGACATAGTAAAACAAATTGGGACATTTATAATGAATGTATGTTTTACACATGAAACTGATCATTGCTAAATACAATTGCCCAAAAATGATCTAAATTGCGCCTTGCAGGTTTATTGCACAAGATTGCAACAGTCTGTATTGTGTGAGGGTATACCAGTCTATTTGCCAGCATACTGAACGCAGAAATGTTGAGTTTTATGTTTTATGAAATGTATGGTAGGGTCTCCAGCACATAGAAACTGCCGGATGCTAACCTGCATATGATGGGCAATTTGCTCAATTAGCATAAGTTGTGTTAATTAGCATGAATGGCATTAAAGCCTATGCAGACAATAGTAAGAGAGGGCTTGGCTGATTTGGATAATCTTGGATTGGTTTTGGTGTTATTGAGGATGCTGAATCCATTTCTGACATTTTCAGGATCAAAAATGGCAATTTTAACCAGAAAGTGGCCATATTTTTTTTTGATTACAAGGACGACTGTTGCGACCATTGGATATAGAGAGCACAACATTTAGATGATTATCTCTACTGTGGACAACTTTCTTAAAAATAAATAGGCAATCTGTCCAATCCTAAGGTCCAAATCGGCCCAAAAATCTTTTGTACTATTGTCCCCATACAGGGTATCTTAAAAATTATTAAAAGTTGATAAATTTAGCAAAAATGAAGGCTATTAAAAAGTATTAAAGGGCATTTTCCAAGGTATTACATTTTGTAGCTTGTTTTCAATAAGTATATAAATTGTCCAAAGAGGTTGTATTCTACAGTCTGCCTGAATGTAATCATTGCGTAGGTGTGTAGTGTGATTCTGTGTAGTTTTATTTATGGCATCCCGTTGGATTTGACGTCATCTGAACAGGACATTGCACGCTCACTGCTTGATAGCACGCGAAGGTCCGTTTACGCCGGGTGTCGCCAATGTAACCGGTTAAAACTCAAAGTGTCCCTGCTAACCCCTGTGTCCCTGCTAACCCCTGTGTCCCTGCTGTCCTGCAGGATGGAGCGGATGTCTGAGGAGGCGCTGAGGCTCAACCTGCTGAAACGAGGCTTGGAGTCCCCCAGCGAGCGAGAGGAGGCTCTGGCCAAACGCCTCAAAATGGAGGGCCACGAGGCCATGGAGCGCCTCAAGATGCTGGCTCTACTCAAACGCAAGGACCTCGCTGACCTGGCAGCCCTGGAGGTCGGGGGGCCCCTGGGGGAAGGGAAGGGGCCCGGAGCCAGCAGCCTCCACCACCAGAGCCTCATGGGAGGCGCCTACGAGGAAAAGATGAACGGGAGTCTGAGGCTGGCGGGCCACGGCAGCCATATTGGAGCCAGTAAGAACGGGAAGGAGAACATGATGGATGAGCCGGTGGACATGAGCGCTGGGAGGAGATGGTGAGGAGAATGTGTTCAAAGAACCAGAGAGCACCGGGGCCACTGATAACAAGCATGGTGGCTCTGTGCTATTCAAATGTCACATCTGCTCTGCCAACACTAACTACGCCAACACTTGAACTGGAAAAATGTTTAAAGCTTTTTGAAGGCCAAATGTGTTGTTTGTAGATTAAGTGATGTGCACTTATTAAATAGGCAGTATGTATTATGCCAGGCAGTCAGTAGAGACCGTGAGATTATAATATTCTAACTCTTGATTGAAGCTAAATGTGTGGCTGGACTTGAGGGAACAACACAAGTCGCTGAGGTCGGGCCTGGATGGCTTTGTATGACGCTGAGAATCAAACATGTGTTGAACAGATCTTAATTTGAATCATCAAAATATTAGACTATGCACAAAATGTATGATCAGAATAACCAAGCTTTTGAAAGTGGGCCATCAAAAAATACAGCGACACACTCACACAGGTTGGTTATGTTCACTATGAGTCACGCCCATATCCATGTGACCCAACTAATCCAACCAATTGTGATCACACAATAATACATTATGAAATTATAAACAATGACCTACACCAAATCATCCAATGGACTATATATATATATAATATATTGTGTGCATCTTTTGACACATTTCCCTAAAACCTCCCCCAGACAGAACTGAGGCCTTATTTATAGGGGCCTTCTACCAACCAGCCCCGGCAGCCAACATGTCCCATAATTACTCCTGTATGCAAGTCGGCTGTGTTCAAGTGTTTGTGAGCTGCTTTGGTTAAAAGCATTAGCTAAATGAAAGGTAATGTGCTCAAATGTACACTCACAAAAATGGTTGACTCAAATAACAATCTTATTAACGGTGTAACAAACATAACAAAGTGTGAGAGACTAATCTATTTATCAGCTTTAATTAAGTAAAAAAGGCAATTCCTGATATAACGTAATGGAAGCTTGACAACAGTGATGTTGAAGGCCTCCCTGGCAGAGTGCAGTGCTCCTCACATCCTCTCCCCCAGCAGGTCACATTATGGGATTGAAAATGAACATTTCAGATGCTCCAGAAGTTGACGGACCTTTTTGTTGTTCCTGTAGCGAGGCTGAGCATGACAGACGGACTCCGTCTCCAGACGTCATCATCCTGTCAGACAACGAGGCGTCCAGTCCCAGAACGACGCCGCGCCCTGAGGAGCGCCTGCACCAGGCCAACCTGGACCTGTTCAAGGTACTGAACAGCAGCACTGTGAAGGCTCTTCTCTGATCTGTATATTAAAGCATTAGTAAGAACTTTAAAACTATAGAGCACCAAAAAACCTTTCCTACACAGGGCTATCTCTGGCACATAACATGGGAAATAACAAACGATGAAAAATATCAATAAGAAGAACAGTATAAATAAAAGGGGCCCTATTCTGCTGATGTTCAGGAACTCCCTCTGCAGGAAACAGGGATTGTAGTCTTTGCAGACCATTTACATGCGCAAACAAATATTATACCCAACACATTACAGGAGAGGAAACACTCCCAAAAGCATAACAGGGCCTACAATAAACAGTGAGCATAAGAGAGACGGAACCATCCTAATCACAAATCACCCAGGAAATACATAATTGAATCATTCATATGAAGAAACATCTACTTTAACTCGTTTTTGATTTAAAGGGTTATCTGTGCTGGCTCTTTCGCTCTCAGCTGTGTGTTAGCTAGGGTTAGCCATGGAGACACAATGTCTGACTGATGCTGTGCGTGTTCCAGGGGAAAACGGGGGAAGAGAGGCAGCAGATGATCAAGGCTCTGAGGGAGGAGCTGCGTCTGGAGGAGGCCCGCCTAGTGCTGCTCAAGAAGCTCCGGCAGAGTCAGATGCAGAAGGAGAACGTGGTGCAGAAGGTCAGTGCGGAGCTCACTCCAACATCCACCTGCTGTGGAGTATGTTAACTCCTGCGTTTTGTTTGTTTGAAACTATTTATTTTCCAATACACACAAATACATAGATACTGAAAATAAGAGAAAGAAAAACCTAAGCAGGGGATCATACTACTCCTCATTTACAGCCTTTCTTTTTCCTTGTCTACCGACCATTTCTCCCAGCGTTGTTCACTGCCTCAGTCCTTAGACAGTAGGTCAGTCTTTTCATAGTCAATATCTCTTCTACATCGTCCAGCCTCTGACCCAGTCCAGGAGGGTCACTCTTTGAACAGGTCCTTGTGATGGCCTTTTTTTATAGAGGTCTTCCTTTCCAATTATACTCCAGAATCATGCCCAGATACATAACCCTGGGGTCACAGGGAATCTCATCACTTTATATTCTCTTCCAGAGTCTGAATAACTCTGAAAATGCCTGTACTTTTATACATGACCAGAAGATACTGTATGTGAATGATTGGGATTCAACTGCTGACTTGAGTTCTAATGTGTGCTTTAAATGTACTGTAATATGATGAAGTTAAAACTCAGACACACATACGTTTGCAGGAATCCCCTGTTAACGCTGTCTGCTGTCCTCAGGTCCCTGTGGTGCAGAACGCTGCCTCCTCTGTGCAGGCCCCCACCATGCACAGCTCTCAGGGCCTGGGGAAGCTGCCTGTGAGGCCGGGCATGCACAACCCGGAGCCCCAGAACCTCCGCACGGCACAGGTCTGTCTGCCATACACGTTAACAACTATCAAGCATGGACTGTATTTGTAGTTCTGCCCGCTGCTTCAATAACACATTAGTCCTGCTTGAATAAGGAGGGGAAATAAGCTCAAAGTAGAGGGTCACTCTGAGGTCAGTTTACGGCTCATGGTTAGTACTTCCTGGGTCAGTACACTTGTTTAGTAGAATGTCTTTAGTGTATCTGTAGGAGATAAGTTAAGTCTGAGTAAATGACTAGAACATTTAGAAGTCTGGGTGTTAAGGAAAATATGCATTGTGGGAAATAAAGTAAGTGCTATCAGAGTCTGACCAATACTTGAATTTGCCATTCTTTTTCCAAATATGTCTCCTGTGAGTCCTTAAATGAATTGAAATCCAATATTAAAATCACCAGTGGACTTTTGGTTAAGCTTGGTTTTAGGAATAGATTTTGGCTCTTCAATATTGAATGGACATTTAACATGACCTGGTCTTGTGCTCGAGTGGTCTTGATAAGTTGTCGAAAAAATCTTGAGGTGCTTATTTTAGAGGGAGCTGTTGTCAATGTCCAGCCTCAGTTCCTCCTCAGGCCACCATGAACAGTGTGGTTTTGGCAGTGCATGTGTGTGTGCTTCGTTATGAGTATGGAAGAGGAGCAGGATATTGGTGTCTCCTGAACTCTCTGCTGTTTCCTCTCTGTAGGGTCACACGGTTATCAGGTCAGCAGCCAATGCTAACCTGCCCCCCATGCTGATGTCTCAGAGAGTGATCGCCCCCAACCCCTCCCAGCTGCAGGGCCAGAGACTGTCCTCTAAGCCCGGGATGTCCCGCTCCAGCTCCAGCATGGCCAACGCGGTCAGCTACCAGCAGGTAGGCCCCTCCATCACTGTGTCCTCTGTCTGCTGTGGACTACCAGCTAGTCATGGTTAAAACAATGTGTGATGATGATACTGTTTAACGGGATACGTTAGAAAATAGGATACGTTAAGCTTGTACTTAAATGTACATGTACATTAGCACATCCTTAACTAGCATTAGTGCTGCTATGCTACGATAGCTGCCAAAGGTTTAAGATAAGATAAGATTTAATGTATTGATCCCAATTTGCGAAATGTTTGTATCACAGCAGCATGTCAAAAAGGCTTTGCACTTAATGTGAAAATGTTAAAGAATAGAGAATAAACAAACATAGAATAGAAGCTTCTCAAAATAGCAAATAAAACCAAACTTAAAAGTAAAATATATATATATATATATACATAATGACAGTGAAAGATATATATCTGCAGACCATCTGTCAAATATAGACTATGAAGGGCCAAATACAGCTGCCAAAATATATGACCTGAATGTATACACATGCTGCTTTTGGATTGAACGATTTTAATGCTAGTTAGCTTTACACTGTGATCTGTTGCTTTAACGTTAGCTGCTATCTATCTATTTGTTTGAACTTGTTTTTGACTGTGATTTATAAGCTTTACAGTTAGCTTAAATATTTAACTGATTAGCTTCTTAGTTTAATATCCTGGAAATATCTATCAAGCAAATATAGCGGACCCTTCTATCCTCTTCCCTCTGAGAGATATGTCATCTGAGAGTGTAGTGAGTGAGGGTCTTGGCTCCTGCTCCGGGAGCTTGAATCATTATTCTGCCTTAATAGAAAGCTAAGAACAAGTTGAACAAATCCATTTAGAGGTAGAACACCATCACTGTCCGCACCATGACATCCAGTCATAAATCATGTACAAATAATAACACATACATGTCTAGTTGCCAGCACTGTGAAACCAGAAATGTTGGGTACCCTAAAGTTTTATGTTAGAAATGTATAGTAGGGTCCCCAGCACATAGAAACTGCCGGATGCTAACTTCCATATGTCCACTTCAGACCTTCTCAGGATATAAATGGCAGTTTTAACCAGAAAGTGGCAGTATTTGTACTCCCAGTGGGCTGACTCTCAACTTAAGCTAATGGTCCAAATTGCCCAACATATGCAGGTTAGCATCCAGCAGTTTCTATGTGCTGGGGACCGTACTATACATTTCTAACATAAAACTATGAGGTACTGAACATATCACGGTTCACGATAGGACTCTATGAGCTGGAAACTACACTATACAGTAAAGGGCAACTTGTAGCCACAACCTGAACCTTAGCGAGGCCAGGAGAATGTTTTTTACTGTGTCAGCTGGTGACAGAAGGGTAAAGTGTGGCTCTCCTCTGCTTAGCATCAGAGAATGTGTGTCTCCCTGCAGGCCAGCCAGCAGGTGGCAGCCTCCCAGCGCTCAGGCTCCAGTGCCATGTACATGAACCTGGCCCACATGCAGGCAGCGGCAGCAGCCGGGGGGGGTATGGGTGGGGCTTCGGCCGTCAGCCCCTCCACCATGTCCAGCTCGGCGGGCGGAGTCAGCTCCATCGCAGACCAGGCCAGCAGCCAGGCGGCCGCCAAGCTGGCCCTGAGGAAACAGCTGGAGAAGACCCTGCTGGAGATCCCCCCACCCAAACCCCCCGCCCCGCTGCTCCACTTCCTGCCCTCTGCCGCCAACAGCGAGTTCATCTACATGGTGGGGCTGGAGGAGGTGGTGCAGAGTGTGCTCGACAGTCAGGGTAAGCAGCTCCTCTTCACCTTTAAGCACTGGAAGATAGTTTGTTCATGTCCTCCATAACCCTTCAAGTGATTAAGGGTCAAATCTGACCAGCTTACTACTTTCATCAATAAAAATAAATATTGTGTTTCACATCTGATACCCTCAAGGCCTCATGATATCCTCCACAGTAGGCATTTGAACATTTTGAGTGGTTTAGTCAACTTTGTAACATCTATGGTGTTCCCAGTCAAAGATGACTTCTATAGAAGATGAATGGGTAACCCTAGATAATGTTCATCCATCAGATGGTATACACACACACGCACACGCACACACACACAAACACACATGGGATAGTGGTGGTCTAATGGATAGTGAGGCGGGCTGAAGATCGGAAGGTTGTGAGTTCAAATCCCGCCAGGAACACCACCACTAGTGTGCCCTTGAGTAAGGCACTTAGTCCTTAGTTACTCCAGGGAGAATGTCCCTGTAATTGGTAATTGTAAGTCGCTTTGGATAAAAGCGTCAGCTAAATGTAATATAATGTTACATTTGGAATACATTTTCAGTGTGTATTCTTTGTATATTCCCTGCAGTTATTCATGTTAACCTAATTCTGAGACATTGTTTACAGCTTAAAAGGGTTTTAAATAACATTTATTTGGTGATGTTTAATTGTTGTTGTGTTAATGTAAGAGCAGTTAAAACAGAGCGGTCAAATACCTAGAGAACCAAAGTAAGGGGGGAGAAATGAACTTGAAGATGAATGTGATGAATCGTAAAGTTAGCGTATTGCTTCTCTCAGGTAAACTCAGAGGCACGCTGGGCCGGATGGAGCCGTTCTTCTGCGCCCAGTGCAGAACCGACTTCACCCCCCACTGGAAGCAGGAGAAGAGCGGGCGGATCCTGTGTGAGCAGTGCATGACCTCCAACCAGAAAAAGGCTCTGAAGGCGGAGCACACCAACCGGCTGAAGAACGCCTTTGTGAAGGCCCTGCAGCAGGAGCAGGTCAGCACTACACCATCACACTACACCACTACACCATCACACTACACCACTACATTGCACCATCACACTACACCATCACACTACACCACTACATTGCACCATCACACTACACCACTACATTACACCATCACACTACACCGTCACACTACACCACTACATTGCACCATCACACTACACCACTACATTACACCATCACACTACACCACTACACCATCACATTACACCACTACATTGCACCATCACACTACACCACTACATTACACCATCACACTACACCACTACACCATCACATTACACCACTACATTGCACCATCACACTACACCACTACATTACACCATCACACTACACCATCACACTACACCACTACATTGCACCATCACACTACACCACTACACCATCACATTACACCACTACATTGCACCATCACACTACACCACTACATTACACCATCACACTACACCATCACACTACACCACTACATTGCACCATCACACTACACCACTACACCATCACATTACACCACTACATTGCACCATCACACTACACCATCACACTAGACCACTACATTACACCATCACACTACACCACTACACCATCACACCACACCATCACACTACACCATCCCACTACAGTCACACTACACCGTCACACTACACTACACCACTACACCATCACACTACACCATCACACTACACCATCACACCACACCATCACACTACACCACTACATTACACCATCACACTACACCACTACACCATCACATTACACCACTACATTGCACCATCACACTACACCACTACATTACACCATCACACTACACCATCACACTACACCACTACATTGCACCATCACACTACACCACTACACCATCACATTACACCACTACATTGCACCATCACACTACACCATCACACTAGACCACTACATTACACCATCACACTACACCACTACACCATCACACTACACCATCACACCACACCATCACACTACACCATCCCACTACAGTCACACTACACCGTCACACTACACTACACCACTACACCATCACACTACACCATCACACTACACCATCACACCACACCATCACACTACACCATCCCACTACAGTCACACTACACCGTCACACTACACTACACCACTACACCATCACACTACACCACCACACTACACGTGGTGTGGTGGTGGTGACACCACACCACCACACTACACCAGCACACTACACCACTACATTACACCATCACACTACAACATCACACTACACCACTACACCACTACATTACACCATCACACTACACCATCACACTACACCAACACACTACACCAACACACTACACCATCACACTACACCACTACATTACACCATCACACCTCACCATTACATTACACCATAACACTACACCACAACATCACACCATCACACTACACCATCACACTACACCACTACATTACACCATCACACCATCACATTACACCACTACATTGCACCATCACACTACACCATCACACTACACCACTACATTACACCATCACACTACACCACTACACCATCACACTACACCATCACACCACACAATCACACTACACCATCCCACTACAGTCACACTACACCGTCACACTACACTACACCACCACACTACACCAGCACACTACACCACTACATTACACCATCACACTACACCATCACACTACACCATCACACTACACCATCACACTACACCACTACATCACACCATCACACTACACCACTACATTACACCATCACACTACACCATCACACTACACCACTACACCATCACACTACACCATCAGACTACACCATCACACTACACCATCACACTACACCACTACATTACACCATCACACTACACCATCACACTACATCACTACACCATCACACTACACCACTACATTACACCATCACACTACACCATCACACTACACCACTACATTACACCATCACACCTCACCATTACATTACACCATCACACTACACCACTACATTGCACCATCACACTACACCATCACACTACACCACTACATTGCACCATCACACTACACCATCACACTACACCACTACATTACACCATCACACTACACCATCACACTACACCATTACATTACACCATCACACTACACCACTACATTACACCACCACACTACACCATCACACTACACCAGCACACTACACTACACCTCATTGAGGTGACGTGCCTTTGTGACGTGCAACAGCATTAACATTAACCTTTCTGTTGGTCGCTTGTTAGCAGACCCTTCACGCCACAGCAGAGCAAACAGGTACAGGCAGGGCCCTTAGTGATAACCCTATAGTTTAAATCTACCACCCACAAATAAACATATGGACATGGGTAGGGTTGGGTACCGAGAACCGGTTCCGGTTCAGAACCGGTTACAACATTTCGATTCCAACGGCATCATTTAGAAATATGAATTTCGGTTCCGCTTTTCGATGCCTGAATGTTTCTCGCCGCTCCCTGTAGCCTACTGTATGACTGCGGCTCGGCAGGAAATGTAGCGTTGTACCTATACTTCCTACAGCGTAACCTGGGACCAGGGCCGGCCCGTCGCACTGGCGTTATAGATGCTCGCCTAGTGCGCCAGATCTGTGGAGGCGCTGCGCTGAAAGCTCTGGGAGGGAAAAAAAATATTTTGACCGTTGGGGCTGATCCTAATTTTCGGCCTTGATGTAACGGCATTCATAATTAAGTAAATGTAACACCCTTTTCATCCCGGTTACACTTTTCATTTGCCCTGTACGATGGGCGCTGTAAGTGATGAAAATTGGGGATGTTGGCTTACCTGGCACCCGCAGCTCACAGCCAAAGTGCGAGTGAGCGAGCGAGGGAGAAAGGGAGGTTGCACCTACCAGCGCTGTTGTTATTAGCATCTGGTGCTAGCTGCTCTAACGGAAGAAGAAGATGTTTCTACAATGATGTGGAGGGAGAGTCCTCTCCAGTCAGACTGAGAGGCTGATAACTACAGCTCAGTGAGTTAAAGGACTCTGAGTGTTTAGATAGTTCACTTTAGTCTAAGTTATCTCAGTGGGTCTCAAACGTTTTGATCACAATTTATGTAAACACATATTTCCATTGCACTCCTTTTTAATTATTGGCATAAAACAGGTTTGAAATCATTCCAATGTATACTATAGGACAGTAAACCAGACATATCGTTTTAAACTGGAGAGATAAAAAGATATGCATAAATAAAATAATAAAATAAGATATGAATGAACAACAAAAATAAAATGTGTTACATGTATTTGTTATTGGTTATGGTAGGTTATTGGTTATGTTCACATACTTATTTAATTATTAAAATGTAAACCGATCTTTTTCATATGGGTGTTTAGAGTTGTACCCCCTAGATCTAGTCTCTAGTAATTCTGCTTAGAGTGCACCAGATTGAAGCATTTTACTTTAAAATGTTCAAACATTTCTTCCCGGTATGCCTGAGAAGGCAGATATGCTCGTTTTGCTCTACAAGAACTGTTTTTAAATGGGGGGGGGATGTTTCCTTTAAAAGTTGGCCTGTTGCACTGTTATAGCTTCAGTGGTTCTTTTCTCAGGTTACAGTTACATAGCAGTGAATATAAACAGACTGATTCATGTGAATATTACTGTAAACTAACCTGTGTAAAAGTTTCTCCAATAAATGTGATTTTTCTTTGGTGGAAGAAGCATGTATCATTTTTTTACCCTGCCCCTCAAAGAACCGGAATCGAAAAGTAGAATCGGAATCAGAATCGTGGAAATTCAAACGATACCCAACGCTAGAGATGGGTGACTATTTAAAAAAAATGGTAAATGTATTTAAGAACCTATCCATGTGATTTTAAGTGGGGGTGGACCTCAAATCCTATATGGGGGTCCGGAGGTAAGATTTTAAGATTTTTTTTTAAATATTGGAGTTAAATGCATCAATCTGGTGCACTTTGAGGGGGAAATAAAGAGACTAGATCTATGGGAACACCTATATGAAACATAACTGTATACATTTCAATAATCATAAAATCATGGCCATAACAAATAACATACCATTTCCAATATGAAAAAACACTGAAACTTGTTTATTTATTTATTTTTGGTTCATTTATAGTTGTGAGTGTGTCTGTGCTCCTGAATCAGCCTCTCCTCTCTCCTCTCCCACCTGCTCCTCTTTGAGGCAGCAGCAAAGACTGGTTTTAGCTCTCAACAAGTTTTAAAAGTGTATCTTACCTTTTTTCACCTACTTAACTTTTTTTTTTTTATTCATGCATATTTTACAAATCACTACCCCCTCAAATGGCAATATGTGTTTACATAAATGGTGACCAAACTGTTTGAGACACACTGAGAACTTAGACTAACTTAACTATCTAAACACTTTAGTCCTTTACCTCACCTGAGCTGAGGTTATCCCGAGCTTGAATGACACACACAGACCAATCAAGGGCTTTGTTTAATGATCTGTATGACAGTGGCCAAAAAAAAAAAAAAACTAAACGGGTAGAGAAATATACTTGGGCGGCCGTTAATATATCTGGGCGGCCCACCCAAGTATAGTCTATGTTTGGGAAACCCTGACACCATCACACTACACCACCACACTACACCATCACACTACACCATCACACCAAACCATCACACTACACCACCACACTACACCACCACACTACACGTCTATATTCTCACTCTGAGCTGTCTGTATTAATGTGTGTTCTTCTTGTGGCCCCCATCAGGAGATAGAGCAGAGGCTGCAGCAGCAAGCCGCCCTCTCCCCCAGCTCGGCCCCCACCGGCCCCAACGCCTCTAAGACTGACTCCATGATCCGACACCATGCACTCCGCCAGGTACACTGCAGCGCTCCCCCCACCCTACACCTGCCTCCAGCCTGCACTGTGCTGTAGTATTCAGGAGAGGCTTGATTTGGAACTCACCCAGTATTCCATGTGTTCTGTAATAAATGTGGCTAATTACAATTATATCCATTTAAATTGGTTAATCTATTAATTATTTTTTCATTTAATTCACATTTGAGTTGTCTATTACAGGGGTTCCCAAACTTTTCCATGCCAAGGCCCCCCAAAAATCTTTAGCTTCTGGCCGGGGACCCCCTTTGCAAACCCACCAACAATGCTACAAAATATGTCACACATCAACTTTAAGAACGTTTTTGTTACTTTTATTCTCTATTCAATACTGTAATTATTACATTTGTTTAGCATGAGAATAATATTAACAATATGTTTTCAACACAGAATAAGATTTGTATGGCAGGGCATCTTTGTTCCACCACAATGTTTTTCTTATTATAGACACTATGTTGCAATACATTTTACCCTACAGAAAATATATTTACATATGCAAGAGTTTTTTTTTTTTGTCTTTCTTGCATTATGTCTTCAAAAGTTTTCAGTCAAAAAAGAAAAAAAATCTATTAAACTGACTTGGTTCTGTAAGTTCAACACTATATTCCCATTGAATAACAAACCTTTCAACAAACTGTTGATGATACAAAAACAGAAAAAAGAAACCAAACCTCTCTTTTGTGTGTGTGTGTGTGTGTGTGTGTGTGTGTGTGTGTGTGTGTGTGTGTGTGTGTGTGTGTGTGTGTGTGTGTGTGTGTGTGTGTGTGTGTGTGTGTGTGTGTGTGTGTGTGTGTGTGTGTGTGTGTGTGTGTGTGTGTGTGTGTGTGTGTGTGTGTGTGTGTGTGTGTGTGTGTGTGTGTGTGTGTGTTTTGGAAGTGACAGACAGTGATCACACTAGTGGGAGGGATGGGCTTGGTGGCTCCTACACAGTCTGTCAAGCCTGGGCTTAATGTCTGTCAGTGCCATACGCATGTCATTGTCCACATGTAGACGTGCTCTATGTTTAGTTTTGAGTACCTTTAAAGTTGAAAAGCCAGACTCACACAAGTAAGTTGTTGCAAAAGGGAGAAGGCATTTCAGTGCCCTGTCAGCCAAGGTGGGATAGTCCTTTCTTACATGTAGCCAGTAGTTAGACAGGGGAAGAGCCTCAACGTTTAGTTTTAAATCCCCTGAGTTTGTCATCTCAATCAGCTCCTCCTCTGACTTTATGTCCAAACTAGAACCGACACCGGGGGAAAAGGGGTTCCTAACCCAGTTTAAATGTGTGTTTTCAAGGTCAGGGAAATAGTCTTTAAAATATCCTTGGAGGTGCTCCAGGTGGGACTGGATCATTGGAGAGATGGAGCCCAAATCATCACATGACAGCAGCTCCTGGTGAAGTAGTGGGAACATCTCTGTGACTCCCTCCTGGAGCTTGTTTGACCACAGCATAATCTTTTTGGAAAAAGCACGCACTTTGTCTTGCACCTGCAGTATGTACGTGTCACGTCCTTGCATGCTTTGGTTCAGTACATTTAGATGCAGAAAAATGTCTGACATGTATGCAAGTTTGCGGATCCAGGTTGCATCAGTGAACCGCTCTGCCAGCTGATGCTTTTCAGAAGAGAGGAACTCTCCAACCTCCCTCCGCAGCTCATAGACACGGTTCAAAACTGCGCCCCGTGACAGCCAGCGCACGTTTGAGTGAAGCAGCAGCCCCTCAAAACGGGCGCCCATCTCATTACAAAGCAGGGTAAACAGTCTGTGTTTCAAGGGGCGGGCTTTAATAAAATTCACCACTTGTACAACCTCCTGTAGTACCTGATTCAACTCGTTATCCATCCTTTTTGCGACAAGTGCCTCACGGTGGAGCATGCAGTGTGTGGCGACTACATGCGGGGCTTTCTGCTTAATGAGAGCGGTCACTCCACTGATCTTGCCGGTCATTGCCGCGGCTCCGTCCGAACACACCCCCACACAGCGGGCCCAGTTCAATCCGTTAGACTCGATGTAATCGTCCAAAACTTGAAAAATATCTTTCCCAGTGGTTCTTCTTTCAAGTGCTTTACAAAACAGTATTTCCTCGACAAATCTCTCCTGGGAAATAAATCGAATGTACACAAGCAGTTGGGCCTCATTCGATATGTCTGTGCTCTCATCTAGTTGAAGAGCGAAGTACTCGCTGGCTCTCACCTGCTCCAAAAGCTGAGCAGATACGTCCTGCGCCATGTCACCAATCCGTCGGCTGACGGTGTTGTCCGAGAGTGGGACAGCGTCAATTTTTTTAGCAGCATCCTCGCCAAGCAATTCTCGGACAATGTCTTTGGTAGCTGGTAAAAGCAAATCCTCTCCGATTGTGTGAGGTTTTTTTGCACGAGCAATGTGGTATGAAGCTAAAAATGATGCCTTCAGGGCCCGCTCGGGAACGGTAGCTTGCTGTGTGAATGCAGCAGATTGCCTGGCCAAATGCTCCTCTTTACGTCTGAAGAAGTTTGCCGTTTTTTCGGCCTCTGCCGGATGTTTTTGCATCAAGTGACGCTGAAGTTTCGAAGGTTTTAAACACTCGTTTGAGAGGGTCTCCAGACAGAGCACACACTTCGGGCAATCATGGCCATTTTTCTGTATGGCTGTAAAGCCATACTTAATGTACGCTGCCTCGTACCTTCTAATTTTAATTGGCCAGGAGTTCTTAGGTTTTTTTGCAGCAGTGTCCTCCACAGCAGGGCTGTTGGTCGGTTCCGTTGACCTGTTCTTTGTCAAAAACCTGTCCATTTTGAGCTAGCTAGCTTGCTCGCTTGAGGAGCAAAGCAGCTTGATAAATGGCGCAAACCGCCAGGTCTAAACATGACGTCATGGCGTCGTGAACGATGTTTTGACTGGTAGGCAATCAGAAAGATGACTATGGCAAATTATATGTTCCATTATTATAAATTATATTTTATAATTATGATTTTTTTTTAAAAATCAGATTTAAAATATTTATTAAAAAATAATTAGAATTTTTTTTTTTTGTCTTTCCTTTTTTTTTTCTTATCTTCCCTCCACTTTTCTGAGGCCCCCCTAGCGCCCCCTGGCGGCCCCCCAGGGGGCCGCGGCCCCCACTTTGAAAACCACTGGTCTATTAGATATCATTGCTGCTTAAAAGACCATAATTTAAGACATGATTTTATTAAGAGGATTAATAGCTGGTAAAAATGAATTCCTAAAGATATAAACAGAGAAACGCACTGTAAACTTGTTTTAAGCTGTTAAAAGCAAATATCTGCTATTCAAAGACCATATGCAGTACTGCAGTGCACCACTGTGTTGCAGTGATGGTGATGTTGTTCTATTTTATTAAATTCATCGACTACATACATGTACTTGTTCAAAATTCAAAGTGATTATTTTAAATAAACAGACACATACAGAAAAATATGACAAACATGTGTTGTGTCCCCAGGCCCCCCAGCCCCAGGCCTCCATGCAGAGAGGCCTGTCTAACTCAGCGCGGGGCGTCCTGTCTAACTTCGCCCAGGCCTCCCAGCTGTCTGTGGCCAGCAGCCTCATGGGGATGACCAGCGGCAAGCACTGTGGCAGTGGGGGGGGCAGCGGCAGCAGCAGCAACAGGATGCAGCACGACAGCCGCCGGCAGATCTACAACATCCCAGGTACTGCTGCTGTCTGTGTCTGTGCACTTGACGTTACTTATGTTGGTTAAATATGCATCTGAGACATTGAAAACAACAACTGTAGGTAACGTATGTATATTTGTATAGGCAACCTGAGCCAAACACCAACCTGTTTCAAGAATATAAAGCGGCTCTTTACAAATATGTGAAAGTTTAACTGGAGGAATGTGAATCCTGAAGTTGCTATAAATGAAGATGTCTCACTCAGAGTAGACACCAGCCGCAGAGAGCAAACAAACACACAGCTTTCACTAAGTCCTCTCAATTAGTTGCTGGAAGATTTCATGTTAATGAGATAGTACACATCTGATATGATATGTTTTATACAGCGCTCTTTTAAAGATTCATTAACAGTTACTTTGATATCAAGTTGATGCCAAAATTCTGTCCCGTTTACGTGTTCAAATCTGAAAGGAAATAACAAATATATATTTCAGTACTGCGGGGCTGTGTTATCTGAAGCGCAGGTTTTCTTCACCGCCCCTCTCTGTCTTATAATACGCACACGTTTGACTATTGGCCCGTTCTGGAAACACAACGTTTGTTCCTCATAATGCTAAATTGTAAACGAGACAAATCTGTGATGAAATGAGCAGAAGAAGCTAATGTTAGCTTTTAGCGGCTGCTCGTTTACAAAGCAAAGGTTATTTCTGCAGTTTGTAAATAAATATATGGTATTTAAGTGAAAGTGTATCTTACTGTGTGTGTGTGTGTGTGTGTGTGTGTGTGTGTGTGTGTGTGTGTGTGTGTGTGTGTGTGTGTGTGTGTGTGTGTGTGTGTGTGTGTGTGTGTGTGTGTGTGTGTGTGTGTGTGTGTGTGTGTGTGTGTGTGTGTGTGTGTGTGTGTGTGTGTGTGTGTGTGTGTGTGTGTGTGTGTGTGTGTGTGTGTGTGTGTGTGTGTGTGTGTGTGTGTGTGTGTGTGTGTCCACAGGGTTAAATATCGCCTATCTGAACCCCGCGGCGGTGGGGGCCCATAAGAGCTCCAGCTTAGCGGACCGGCAGAGAGAGTACCTGTTGGACATGATCCCCCCTCGATCCATATCGCAGTCCATCAGCGGACAGAAATGAGCCCATCTGAAGCCCCACCCCCATCCTGCCCTCCTACCCCATACTGAAGCACTCCCAGATCGACCACCACCCCCCCATCGCATGCAGTGCCTGTCCGTGTGCCTACCATGAACCAACCCATGAAACCCACGAGTCGGACAAAGACACTAAACTGTCAGTGCATCTCAGATGTTCTTCTTATAGTAAAGCTCTTCTTCTTCGTCAGCGTTGTTTAACAATTATAATTCCCATTATTATCGCTGTTGGTAGCACTATTATTATACCTGCAACTACCACGTTTGCTTCAGTTTACTCATTATGCTTTTTCTTTTATACGTGTTCGCTCCGTTTTTGTTTCCCTCTTTACTTTGGGCAGTGACAGGAAATCACCGTAGAGCTCCACCATCACGTAGGATTAAGACCTGGTTATTGCTAGTAACAGAAGATCAACAGGGTGCATTCTGGTTGCTATGCAACATAAAGTTTAACAGCTTTGTAAAAAGTGTTAGCTCTTTAACTTGGAGAAACAAAGTTTAAAATACTGATAGGAACAAACAGACGGGGGCCGAGCACCCCCACTCTCCCCCGGTCGAAAGGGCCAGTTTCAGGATCTGTGACCACCGACAGCCAGCTGAAGCTCCATTCACTCCACCTGAGTCGGGGGGGAATCTGGAACCCACAGGAGGGGCCCATGTGTACTGAAGAGAAGATCAGAGTTTGGAAAATCTTTTCCCCAGTCCCCATCAGAGGCTCATCAGGGGACTCTTCCTGTCAGCCCCTCCCCCGCAGATCACCTGGTGGATGTAGGTGTAGTCTGTCATGAGCACTGACACCCTGCAGAGAGCTCATCCTGGAGGATCATCTGAAGCCCCCCAAGTGTTCACAGGGAAGTGTCCACTCAGAGAAAGGCAGTCCATCTCACTTCCTGCTCCCCCGCCCCCACCCTTTGGTTATCCAGTATGCACAGACTGAACCCTTTTTACCCCTAAGCTCCTTTTTGGCGTCATATGTTCTTTAAATGAACTCAAGTCTGAAGGTGGAGGCACATTTCCTGCATCCAAACCACAGATTCTCTACCTGGAACCTAAAGTCTGGGTTCTATTCTTCTTATATTTTAGTTTTTGGATTGTTGGCCCCTCCACCCAACTTTCCTTCTCTTTTTTTTTTTTTGCTTAGTTTTATTTGTTAGTTTGTTTGTTTGTTTGTTTTGCGGCGTCTCCTAATGAAATGGTGGCGTACCTGAGAGGTGTTAGCCACCGGAGACGATAATAATCATCAAAGCTAAAAACAGAAACTATTGTATGGATAATGTATAGATACCTAGCTTCAGAGGGAGAAAATAAACGATGTGGATTATATCTTTTATGGGAGAGACATGATCAATCATTGTGTGCATGCTCTGCACACGAGTCGCCTCACTCCAGAGGAGCACTTTGCATATTTCCAATTGGAAAAACATTTTTTTTAAAGGAGGTAAAGAATGTTACAAT
Source organism: Notothenia rossii (assembly GCF_949606895.1). Taxonomy (NCBI): domain Eukaryota; kingdom Metazoa; phylum Chordata; class Actinopteri; order Perciformes; family Nototheniidae; genus Notothenia; species Notothenia rossii. Next base: position 33,802,854 of record NC_136908.1, read on the forward strand.
TGAGAGTGGCTAGAGTCTGGATGCTGGCTGATGGCCGACCAGAGGTGTGTGAAGATTGTGGATTGCATCACGGTGTGTTTTATGGGATGATGAATGATCCTTTGCCAGTGTTGATCTCTTGTTAATGTTGAACCTCAAGTGTCGGTTTCCAAATCCTGAAAAAAGAAATCCACTTTAAGTAAATGTATTGTCCGTTCAATCAGTGGGAAACAACCAGACGCAAAAACACCCCCTTTACATGAGTCGTGTCCCCATGGATATCTCTCCTCAGATACTGGCTGGTACCATGGTCACAGCATGGACGCTCTTCCCTGATCTCAAATCTGTTCCAATTTGTATATTTCCTTCCTGAACTGGTAAACCTGTTCTGTAAATGTTTTATTTAGACTCAGTTTCATTAACATTTTCCCCCAAAAAGCATGGATTATTACAAGAGGAAAGTGATTTAGACCTCTCCTCCATTGACTGAACAGACACACTACCCTTATGGAAAGCGTTGTAACAACAGTGCAGGGTTCTGAACCATATCATTATAATAATTGATAATCTGCTAAATCTATCAATCTAGATGTCTGACAAAAACTGTAAAGTGATTTATTTCCACCTATGGAATGTTCAATCCATGTCGAACCCCCCGGGCTGATGCATGTTACATGTACAGGTCACACTGACATGGGAGCAACACTGCAGAGGAAACGCTGGCCAACACGTGCTCTGGCAGCCATGTTGGATTCATCCGTTCTAAATGTTTTTCTCAGATTCTGTGCAGTAAGTGTGTGTGAATGGAACAATCAGCAGTTACTTTGTGTTCGATGGATATCTAACCATGTTTGGTTGCGTTACACTCAGTTAGTTCATTCTGGAATCTTTCACTTTTCATCCTCTGCAAAGCGTTGTGCAGACTCTCACTTTGTCAGGAAACTCCTGCAAGCTGGATACATTCTCATCAGCCCCAGCTGTTTGCTGTCTGCAGTGTTAGCATGCTCACATGCTAAACTCAGATTGAAACATGGTTAGCAATAGTGACTACCTACCTTGTTATTGTCGTTGTTAGCTTGTAAGTATGCTGACATTAACATTTAGCACAATGCACTGCTGTGCTAAGTAAAGCTACACAGCTAGCACGGCTGTAGTCTGGTTGTGTTAAAGCTTGTTCTGCTGAATGGCAAGCAATGCAAAAACTGAAGCTAAAAAACAAGAGAAGTTGAGGTGGCAGGTTAAAACCTTTTTCTAAAAGTATCACATATTTAAAACTTATTGAAAAAGAAACTATAGCACTTCACAGGGAAGAGCTAGCTTATAATTTACAATAGTGGAAGCTAGCTGTGTTAAATTAGCAAGCCAGTTAGCTAAACTAGCTAACACAGCCTCTCTTCTTTTCATTACTCAGTGTTATTTTATATTTGTTTCTGTCCATGTACTAAAATTCAATTTGTATCTGCATTTCAGGTTAAAAGTAAACACCTAACATTTTAAGCGACATTTTCGTTTTAACAATAAAATTGTCCTTTGTTAGTTGATGTGTTGTTGCTAACGCAGAAGCAGCATACTATCTATTTTGACCCTTTTTTCAAAGTTTAGTAAAACAGGAAGGTCGGGCTAGCTTCTAAAGGGGGTGTGTGTGTGTGTGTGTGTGTGTGTGTGTGTGTGTGTGTGTGTGTGTGTGTGTGTGTGTGTGTGTGTGTGTGTGTGTGTGTGTGTGTGTGTGTGTGTGTGTGTGTGTGTGTGTGTGTGTGTGTGTGTGTGTGTGTGGTTCATCAGACCATCCCATGATAAACAGCCAGTGAAATGGAAGACTTGAAACTACCTAGGGTGTAAACTAAGTGTACACTTTGAAAATGTGTGCTAATTCTAATAAAAAAAGAAAACATGAATCAATTATCCTTTCGGTGGAACAGTAGACATTGATCAAGAGATATATTTTCATGAGTTTTAAATGTCTTGGATACATTTTTTACTGCCACACAATTTGATTTTAGCGATGGTTTTTCCATGCGTCTCCTTCTGCTGCCAAGCTTGAGAAAAATCTCCTGTTGCAGATGCGCCCACACTCTTTGTATCCGGATTTCAGATTCTTTCTTGAAATCTAAATTTGAAGTCATTGTTTTTCTGACGTCTCAATTATGTTTTCTTTCTATTGCAGTTTAAAAAATAAACAAATGTATTGACTATGAAATAAATGACACGATATTTGCTAGGTTTGAAGTAATAATGACTTATTGTACATGAGCATTTTCTCCTCCCTTGTTCTGAAAAAAGAAATTAAATGGTTGTATATTGTGTAGAAAAGCAAACAAAAAGCCATGAATATTGTGAAGCTTGTCATTTCGTTTTGTGATCACTGTGTATTATTGTGTAACAAATGTGCAAAATGTTTGGGATTCTTTCCCCTCCGCTTCTTGGAGCTCTCCCTGGATGCATTCACCTCGGCGGGGGCTAGTTAGCGTTAGCAGGGGGGCGCACTGGTTCAGACAGTGCGGCTCACATCACACCTGTGAACATCTGATCTCTTCTCTTGGAGCATGGAAACTGGAAATAACTTTAAAGAATGGTTTCCTGCCCATCAGATGATTCATTGTGTTGGATTACATGGAGCCCTCATGACTTTAGCGTCTCATTAAACCACGTCTGCTGACCCCTTTGTCCACATGACCATATTCTATGAAGTGGACCGGTTACAATCACAGCGTGGAAAGATGTTTAAAAAGTCAGTTTTCCAGAAATCAGTTTGTCTCATACACACTTTTTCTGTGACCGGGACATTTGCTCTGAAGAATGTTGGTGTTTTAATAAAGTTATTTAAATGCTGTGAGCAGATATCTTAAAAGCTGAACAAATAAAATCATAAAAGGTTTAGTCAGGACGTACCCTCCAGTTCTAGTGGGGGCTAGAGCATGGGCAAAAACATATACATAATTCCACATGTCAGTGACCTGATAATGTACAAAGATAACCTGTTCACACTTTTCATCGGGGTTTAAATGCTATCAGCGACCGGGGGAACCCTGTTTTGAGATTTGTCGCTTAGTATTCCATCCAGTAGACCTGGGGACAGCTGTTTCTGAACCAGTGATCACTTCCTGCCGACCTCAGCGTACCCCACATGCGCTCCTCTGCTGCCGGGCTTTTTACTTATATTAGTTGTTGTTGCTAATGCAGGGAAACATTTAATTTCTCAATCAGTTTTATCAATTTTCAGTTTACTTTTTGTATAATGTGGGATCTGCAGAAACAGATGATGAAACCAACCGGAAACTAATTGAAGTCCTTTTTTCGTTTTGCTTACATCAATCCTGACCTTTTGCACATACTTGATATTTAACGGTCTTCAAAAAAGTAAAAGAAAATAATGCTGTTTGAATACTGCCAGTTGAATGACAATTATGCATTGATTGAAAAAAATAAGCTAATTTTGGAGGAAATAACTTTGTAATATTTATCTCTTGCAAGCTATGTTTAATAAAGGTTGAAACAATTTGCTTCCAAGTGTGACTTCCTATTCCTGGTTTTGTGATAGAAAGAAAGTCTTTATTTCAGTGGCGAGCCGTGACTTTTATACCGAGGTCCTCTGACAGCTTTGACATTACTCTCTCGTTGATTTACTATAGCTGGCCCTCTGTGAATTCATAGCTGGACCACCAAGCAGCTCCTGTCTTCACAGTAACTCGCAGAGACGGCCAAAGGAGCTTCTTTCATTTAACCCTTCACATTCCAACAGAAACTGAACAGGCATATTCGAAGGATTTATTTCTTTGGAAATGTTATTTTAAATACAAGGAAATCAAGCTTTTTTGGTAAAACTAATGAAAAAAATATTTATTTTTTATCTTCTTAAATTTTATTTTGTAGAATATCTTAGTCCCTCAGAAACGGCTGACGACCCTGACAGCCCCTGATGGCTCGCCACTGCTTTATTTTATAATGACGTGTGGGAGCCATTTTGAAGCAGGTGTAGGAGCATGCCTCCACCAGCAGGTGGCCTAACACTCTACAATCATTTGATTACTAACTTTGTGTTAGAAATATGGCACCATAAATTCAAAATGGCAGAGGGAAGACCAAATACCTCGGAAACCATTTTTCAATCCTTTTATTTTCAAAAAAACAAGATAGGTAAAAACAATACATTTTTTTAACTAAAAAACATGTAAAAAATAATTTTCCCTGATTTTAATAATATTTGTCTTGTCAGTTTTTGTGGCTGTTCTGTGGATGTTGTGCAAGACATAGGTTTCTCATTTATCTAATTCCCCTCCTTGACTCCCCTCCTCAACTCCTATCCTCGTGACAGTCCCGCCCACAGGAGATGCGAGTTGAGAAGAGAGGAGGCGAAGCAGCAGGCGTTTAGAGAAAGAGTGGTGAAGTCCCTCCCTTTCCGGTGGACCTCCATGGGACCTTATTTTGGAAAAATTATGTATTGAAGTCAATGGCGAGAGAAAGATTATCTTTCGATCCCGTTTGAATTGTGCCACTAATTACACATATGATGTTGAGTGGACGTTAAGCAGGGAAACAGTAACGGGTCTGACCGTCTGAGTGATAGAAACTGACGATGTATCAAAGAGAAAGAATTAGGCCATGGCATCCATTCAGATTACATTAAAACATGTGCCTATACAATCTACCTTCAGCCGTTTGGGTACTTTTGTATATGAATTTGTAATCTTTTAAATCATTCGTATTTTCCAAATTCTATGTTATACGAAGTATAAACAGGAGGGATATGTTGGAGAAAATACAAGTTGTCTCCTCTTTATTGGCTGTTTTAATGCACTGATACTATGTGTGACTCTGCACTGTCTATGACCTTGCAGCTGCCTCTTCTAATGATAGGAGGAGGCAGGGCATTTCAGGTTGTTGATATTTATGAGAACACACATCCTAAATATCCCACTTCTATAAGGCGTGAAGGTAGTACGTGACACTTTCCAGAAGACGTCGCAGATGTCCCTGTCACCTTTCCGACACCTGCTGATGATATTAGCGCCACCTTGATTTACGACTTTGTTGTTATCTCCGTATTTTGGACTAAATAAGCCTGATGTTTTTTCCTGCTCCGTTGAGCAACATACCCCATGTGTGTGTGAGTTAACCCATATCCTTTGTATGTGATTTAACTCTGCCCCTTCATGCAAGAATAAATTAGTACCTGATTATCGATTCTCAACCTGGTGTTTAGTGATAGTTTCCTAACATCAATTTAAAAGATAATTTTGAAAGTGAAGAAAAAAAGTGTCGTAAAACTGTGAAGTAACACATTTTGTTGTGTGAAACGCTCAACATCTCTGGTCTCGCACACGTCACCAACACCAAGATGGCCGTCAGGTTAGCACATTTCACCTGTTTCTTTCAGAATGAGGCGAAAAGTATTAAAAGAGGTGAAAATCACTACAAGTCTGGGCATGTTGAGAGCTGTACATACACACAAGGGGAGTTAGTCGGTTCCGTAAGAGCCAGCATTCGGGACCGGCTTTACAAAGTTTCGGTGAGTAACACGAGTGTATTGTTGCGCTAATGACATCACTTACGCGACTCTGGGATTTGTAGTCTTTGGAGTTGCATATTTTTCATAGTCTTACAATTCAACAGTTTTACGACAAACTGTGACTTTTTTTACATGGATGGATGGATTAAGATTGACAAACATCATATGTGTAATTCATGGCACAATTCAAACGGGATCGAAAGATACGTTTTCTCTCTCCATTGACTTCAATACATAATTTTTCAGAAATAAGGTCCCATGGGGCGGTAGTAGATGAGTGTGACTTCGCCACTCCCACGCACATGCAGCGTCCACACGGCGGCGTGCTTTGAAGTTTGCCGGCGGGCGCGTCTGAAACTCGACCAACAACCAACCGAATGAATCTCCCACCCCGGACACACAAGCACGCGGTTTGATTGGCTAGATCTTGTACTGGCATATGATTTGATTGGCTGGCGCTTCCGTCGAAGCTTCAAAAAATGAACATTGCTCAGCTTTTGAAGCGAGCAACGCGAGCAAAGCGAAGCAACGCTCCCACAATTCAGTTCGGCAAAGCTTGACGTCACCCCATTCAAAGTGAATGGGCAGAAGCGTTGAAGCTTCAACGCACGCCGCAGTGTGGATGGGCCGTAACCGAGGATACACTGATGGTTCCTCCGCGGCTCCTTCGCGGATGTAAACGTGACGTGGATCATAAATATATCAGCAATTAAACAACATCTTGCATTTCTCTTCACACAATACGTCTCCTTGTAGTATCAACACTAATGCGGCTGACTTTTATATTTGATCCAATTGGTAGATAGGCTGTATTTACAACATAAAGGTGCACAGCTGATATAAAGGGACACTTAGTGGTTAAAGCATGTTATTGAATTTCATTATTTTTATTATTAGATATGAATAGGATCCCTATAAAGTATATTTATTACTCGTTATTCTCTACTAATAGTTAATTAAAGACTGTATATAATGACTATTTTGCACATCCCTTTCAAGATTTCAAGATTTTCTAAGGTTTATTGACATATCATATTCACAAACGGTGTAGTTATGCAATGAATGAAAAACTTGGGTCACAGGTTCCTCAATAGTGCATTACAAGACATCTATCAATATTTGTGCATACCTCCAGCAATGTTAACTATGTTGAAGCACTTATTTTAACTGATATTATACATATGTATTATACTCTTATAAGATGTATGTAGATATTTCATCTCCGGCCTTGTCAGGTATTGAACAATCAATAAATAAAGAACACAGAATTATTAAATATAAAACACAGAATTTGTGTGATTATACTAAATGATTTACAAATAAACACCACTGCATATTTACAACTGTTACACATGCTGATGTAACGCAAATGTTTCCAACTTGGGATCAATAAAATATATCTTATCTTAAGATGATCGATGGCTACTGCCATATTTGCAAAATTTGCCTCTGAACCTTGACAAGTGCATGTTTCAGGCTTATCAATTAACAACAGGAGGGGTCACAAACATAAGACCAGCTGTTAAATGAAGCTCTTCTGACCTTAGCTGGCATGTGGGTATATATTAATGCTCCCCATTATGGGCACAAGCAATTTTCACCCATTTATTAATTATATGTTTTAAATTTGAGTGTTTCCTATCCCCTAAACCTCCAGGGATGTACAGAGTATTATTTAATTTTTAAATAAAGCCTAATTAGTTTGTCTGTTTTGCACATCCTCCTATTAATATCTTTGTACATCCGGCACTAAACTGTTTTATTCAGTTCTAAACAGAGCCTTCTCCGTTGCTGCACCCACCCTCTGGAACTCACTACCCCAATCCATCAGAGATTCTTCCTCCCTCACAACATTCAAAACATCACTCAAAACCCACCTGTTCAACACTGCATTCAACCACTGACAACCCCGCCTCCCTATTTTTTGTTTTGTTTTTCTCTTTTTGTATTTCTTTGTTTTTGTTTTTTTGTTTGTTTTTTTATTCTCTGTTAAAGCGTCTTTGAGTTTCTTGAAAAGCGCTATACAAGTCCCATGTATTATTATTATTATTATTATTATTATTATTATTCTAGATACCATTTACAGTATCTTCTTGATATTTTCTATTCTATATTTATATCATTGAACTTCTACTTTCCTCCTATTTTGTATATACTCTTAATATTTAAATGTTTTCATAAAATATAACGCATTCAAAAGTGCTTTACAAAAATGAAAGACATTAAGAAAAAGGCATTTTAAACCGTCATTAAAAGCAACACAATCTACCTGCATTGCATTACTCCAAACGCGTAATAACGTGCTTTAACCAGTAGGTGGTTTGGGTTAAAAAGCTGTCAAGTTTACAGTGTTAACAAAATAAAATATACTGCTGTTTCTGGTTTAGTTTACGACGGATATATTTAGTTATTGTTTTGATATTTGTAACACAAAAGCGATGTAAAAAACCCACAGCAACACAGAAAAGATGGTCTTAACATGACCCAGCGGTCTAGTAGTTAATAAAAAACAATAATATCAAAACAAAATATTACTACTAAATTTATTGTGAAATTCAAACTGAACGGTAAAATAGTTTCCGGTCTATTCTGAGCCCGATCTCTGTAGATAAATAAAAATAAAGAACTACGACAGATGTGTAATATTTAATGCAGCCGAACCATTTATTACAATGCATTCATGTGATGACTTTTAAAGAGTAAAGCAAGCACTGCTGAATAAAGTATGATTTTATCTTTTCCGAAACGTTTTTTTTCATATGGAATGCAGTTGGAGGTCAACCAATCACAGAGTTTGAGAACAAATCACGGGGGTTCGTCAAACAGAGCACATGGTGTAGTCCTAAACGATAGCTGGGGATTCTGGGGAGTGTAGTGTCTTCTGCCTTCCTTTACTCCGAATAAATATTTGTTTCTCCGAATCGAAGGGGAAAAATACAAAAGCATTGCACACAATTTAAACCAATCAATGTTGTGTAATTAACAAGGTTAATCTGGTGGTTTTTAGTCGATGAGTAGTGCAGATATCACTGTCAAATCAATCGACAGTAAGGGGAATACTTACTTCCGGGTGTACAATTCTCCGTTGTCCAATGGGAATGGACGCTCACATTGCCTTTAAGGGCAGCCAACACAAACGAATGCCGTGCTTCCATGAGCGTCAAATCCCGCCACAGATGGGAATACATTGCAATCAGTTGAAAGCTATTTGCGTCCCTTTATGAAGTTGAAGGAGCCTAGGAGCGTCACAACTGAACGCCTCGGGGACCCTGACCAAGCGTCGCTCCTGGACGTTTATGGAGTGAGAGTGTGTTGTTCTATAATACACCATTTAAGCCTGGGGGAGAAATGCTCACGCTACATTAGCATCGGCGATCTTTTCTACTTCATGCTAGCTATCTGCACAAATGGTTGAGATCATGGCGGTATCTACCATTGAGGTCACCGAGGTCCGGACCTCGGTAATATTTTTCGAGCTGTGTATACAAAACTTGTGAAATAACTGCACTAAACGGGGTTCTTTGCAGTACTTCCATTTAATCCCGATGGGGGCGCTGCATAACTACGTAGCCTTGATTAAATCAAACAGAAGAAGACGACATGTATCAACAAACCACTGCAGCCCTGACTTGAACCGGAGCAGCGGAGGAGTGATGAGGTATCTAGAGATCTGAGTCCAGCGGGCTGCTTGTGTTTCTGTTCATCAGGACATCATATAACCAGCAGATCCTATGTGACACTCTACGTTAGTCAGTGGACGTCCGACAACATGCACACTAACTTATATTGCAGCTATACTTTGGTTTAAATTGCGTGAATAAACTAGCTAGAGAGCTAAAGTCAATTACATTCATCCAATGTCAGAAGGATTACCTTTTAACCAACGTTGTAATGCTTTTCTTTCATTTCAATTTGAGTAAAACCATGGAGATATAACATTGTATTGTTTTCTTTTTACACTGACTCAGATATAATGAAAAGACTACGTCAGTCGAAGCTCAGCTTTGGTAAGGAAGAGACAGGACAGGCAGAGAGAAAGAGAGAGAGAGAGAAAGGGATGGAAGTCAGGGAGGAACTGCAGGTACATTCACACAAAAGAATGTAGGCTTAATAACCCCATCTATCTCTATTTATCTATATATCCATCTTCTATCTCTATCCATCTATCTATCCATCTATCTATCCATCCATCTATCTATATATACAGTATATCTATAACAATAGTCATCATTTACAATAGGCATAATTGTAAAACAACATACATCTATTGCAGTTATGGTCTCATAATAACATACAATTGTATAAAACACAATTTGCTTACATCTTTGTTCTCTTTTGAGAATCAAACAAAACAGATTTAAATGACAAAAAATAAGGCAAACAAACAAGTGAAATTAACTGAATTGCTTTTAATTCACTGGCAGGAGCAACAAGTGAGGAGGAGCAAAAAGTGAACAACGAGGGAGAGATTGAACAAAGAGAAAGAGTAGAGGACAGAGAGAGTAATGAACAGGAAGAAGACAGAGAGACTAAAGAAGATGGAAGAGAGGCGGCAGGTTATGGAAAGGAGAGAGACATGGAAAATGAATGTTGACAATGTTTTGTGATAATTTTTGCCTCTTCTGCATGTCCAGATCATTAATAGTAACAATCAGCTGATTCTTATGTATTACACTTTCAAAAATAATTTATGCTGACATTGTCAGCCCACTGACATGGTTTGAAATCAATATATTATCCAATGTGTGATCCCCCACAGGACTTAAAAAGCACCTAACTAGATCATGAAAATCCCGAAAATCTCGGGGGGTGTCCCCCGAACCCCCCTAACATGTTGGGACCTCGATATTTAGGAAATCCTGGATACGGCCCTGTGTGATCACTTATTAATACACTGGGTTACATAATTCAATCAAGGAACTACAGGTTGGGGGTATTTTTCCGCTTGGACACTAATGCTTACTGTACCTCCGGGGTATATACTGTGTCCTCTTTCCTTTCTCTTTCTCTTCTCTTCCCGGGCTCCGACCCAACAACATGTGCATTTCTGCTCCTCAATAAAGCCAGCTTTGTACCTTCATTGCACCGCCTCCGACTCCCTATCTCTCGGCACTACAACATTAAACATTAAAAAGATCAGGCAGTTCAGAGAGAATCAAACGAAGGCAGGCAGGCAGCTTTGCATGACATTCTTCTGGACGTGTTTCATCGTGGTGATAGTGAGGGTAGTCAATCCCTTGTTTAGCAAGACAGTAGTGACGGCCATCTTGGTGACGTGTGTTGTTGTGCAAGACCGGAGATGTAGTTCATTGAGCGTTTCACTCAAAAAAATGTGTTACTTCAGAGTTTTACGACACATTATTTATTTTTTAACTTGCAAAATTATCTTTTAAATTGACAAACATATGTGTAATTCGTGGCACAATTCAAACGGGATCGAAAGATAATCTTTCTTTCTCCATTGACTTCAATACATAATTTTTCCGAAATAAGGTCCCATGGAGATCCACTTGAAGGGGAGGGACTTCGCCACTCTATAGCTCCTCCAGAGAGCTTCCTCGATGCTCGATGCTCGGTCCTCGAAGTGCATTTAGAGAAATTAGATGTCCTTCAACATGGCGCACTGAAATCCATTTCCTGCTCACTAGCGGAGGAGTCGAGGAGGGTATATTAGAGAAATGAGAAACCTTCATGGTCTAATCTGTGCACCATGCATCAACATGGAACTCAACACATGGTACAAATAAACATGTTAGTTATGTTCTGTTCTGTATTCATACTCTATAACAAAGCCTTTTTAATCCTTTATAACTGATGCATGGTTCCCAATGCAATGAACAAATGTATAACTCATACATAAATTGGACAAAACAAGTTACTGGCTCGATTTGTATTTGTTTTAAAGTGAAAACAAGAAAAAAAAAAAAAAGATTAGCTTATTTGTGATCTTCTAATTCATGCATAAATAAGTATTTCAATTTATTTTCATGCTGCATTAGTTTGAATTTATTTACACCTTCTCATTTTTCTCCTGTGGGTCCTAGGGAGGGACTGACTGCTGAAGGACACTCTCCATCTGTCAGATATATGTATTTGTGCTGAAGAAGGTGAAATGGGACTCCTTTGCCTAGAGTCACTGAGAGTTCAGAGTGCTGTAGTGAATGCTGGTGGGGGGCTCCATCAGCCACTGGGGGGGGGGGGGCTCCATCAGCCACTGGGGGGCGGTGCATTCTGCTGTGTCCAGAGCTGATAGTGTTCCACAACTTAGAGAAGGAACATACAGTGGAACCAGGGCTGAGGTCAAGTTGTCCAATAAATCAGCTCCTCTGTCTTTCCCTAACCTCTTTTTGTTAACTTCAGGGGAAATTGTCATGGGGTTATTAAAAGCACTTTCAGGATCAGAATTCCTTTATTTGTCCCACAGAGGGGAAATTAACATTGTTTCAGCAAGTAAAGATATAAACATTATGAGATATAGAACATGCACATACTATTTAAAATAAACATTACAATTTACAAAGTACACATTCAGGTAGAAAAGTAGAAGCAGTATTTATAAAAATGTTATCCAAAGCGACTTACATACTCAATGTATCAATGTGCACAATCCCCACAGGAGCAATTTGGGGTGAAGTGTCTTGTCCAGGGACACAACGACATGCTGACTGCAGTGGGGTTTGAACCTGTGCCCCCCTGATCCCAACACCAACGCACAACCCACTGTGCCACACACCTCCTCCGCCTTACCATTTATAATATAAATTAAGTGTAATATGTAGAACGAAGTGTGTTAGAAGCTAAATGACGTAAGTAAAATGTTATGTTTTATTTAGTTACTTATAGATTCTTGTTAGAGTTTTAAAATTGTCAAACTAAGAAGGCAGCCAGTTATGCTAACCTTTTAACTAGGTACATTCTTCACATAAGTGTTATTTTACAACAGTGGTGTCTTAGTCTTAGTGTTGTTGTGTGTGGGGGGGGGAGGGGTCTACTAGGGGCTGTGTAGAGCTTGACTGCTGCAGGAAGGAAGGATATGGACGACAGGATATTGCATCAGAAGAAAAATGCGTAATAAGCATGTGACTCAGGAGGGACGATACGTGAGTAGAAGGCTGCTGTGAGTGTAAAATTGGTTACATCTAGTTAATTCTACCTTACATATTTATTTAAGAAGCACCAGTTGTGTTTTAACTAAAGTATGATCATAAAACTTCATTTAAATATTATTATGATATACAGACAGACAGCTAGACAGACAGATACATATACACCAACACACACATACACACACACACACACACACACACACGGATACAGCCATTTGAATGTCTTTGAGTGAGTTAACCGCAGAGTTGTGATACTTAGGGGCCCCAACCTTCTGCCATGAGGCCCCCCAAATTGAGTTAGTAAATGACAGTGCTGTGTCTCCCAGTTCCACACACAGACAGAGCGGACATCACATGGCCACAGAACAAGTGAGAGCAGCCCTTCTCCATTTCAGTTTGTTCACAGGCTCAGGATCAGCAGCTCGGCTGTGACTGACATTGATGAGAAACAGGTAACTGTACCTACTAAAGTAGAAGTCTGACACAGAAACCTTTGTTAGAGCTGCGTCCCGCCTGATTCTCACAGCACACGCCCTGTCTGCTGAGCACATTGAGTAACTGCACCACACCTCCAGTAGGATTAAAGGATAACATTATATAGAAGCATAAATAATCATGTATAAACATATATATGAGTCCTTTTAGCAAGCTAGTACCAGCTCCATTAGGGAAGACAAGCAGCATATTAAGACATTTGTTTCACAAGCATGCAAACAAAGTTCTTCCAATGGTTTATCACTGAACTTTAAAGCTTCAGTGATAATTGTAAATTGTAAAAATAAAGCCAATTTGCTGCAATTCTTTATATTTCAATAAGGGAGATGAAGGGTTGAGTCTTAATATAAAATCAGCAACACCAGAATCGAAAATCATTTATTTGAGAAATGTACATTGATACAACAAAGAGTTAAAATAAAGAGATAAAAGGCAAATACAATGAGTTGTCCAACATGGTAAATAAAGAGGAAAGCACATGTTAATCCAAATAAAAAGTACACATCCATGGTATACATTCATTATAAAGAAATTGAAAAAGATCCTAGATTTTTTCCTAAGATTATCTGCATGTGTGTCACACCTCATTGTTTAACAGTCATGCATTTTGTATGGTAAAGTTCAGAGTCTCATGTGATCATGACCAGGCATTTACAGTATGAGATCCCAGCATGCATCTGCGAGGCCAACACTCTGCATATTAAGAATCATTGGAAACTTCCTGACATAAAGTGTAGCCTGCAGGGTAGACAGCGTGGTAAATCTCCACCCAGGAGGTGGGACACAGCGGCCAATAACCAGCAGACTGCTTGTTTACACTGCCATCATTGTGACGTCTTTCTGGTTGAACATGTTGAGGATCCTCGCAGGAACACCTGTGTGTAGGAGGACAAGACATTACGAAACACAAAGGCAGCAAACAGCGTGGCACCACAGCATGTGACTGTGGAACACTGGGGACGTGTTTAGCGTCACGTCTGTCTCAAGGACAGAGAGCATGCTGGATAACATACAATGACAGTTAGCTTATATTCAATTATATCATTAAAAATACAAATAGACCAATAAGACGACACAAACAAAACTCATGAGAGGAATAGCCTTTAAAGGAAAGTGTTAAGATAAATGTAACAAAATCAAAAAACCACTGCTATCAAAACAATCCTTTGATTTAAAAAGCGTAATATATGAATATACCAATTACTGGATTGAATTCAGGGAGATAAGAGTCAAATATCCTTTAAAGAACTCCTCCAAGTATGTATATCCTCTCTCTCTTTTAGTAAGAGCAGTTGGGATTCAGCAGCACTATAAGTTAAAAAAAGAGATCCAGAGCCCTGCTATCAAGAATACAGCACATGACATCATGTTTGAAACCAGCTTCCCCAGGCTGTGTGAGGTGTGAAAGTAAGATGAGCACCTGAAGAAGACTTCCCAGTTGAACCCCCCCCCCCCCCCCCCCCCCCCCCCCAATGCTGGCTGGGCTTTAAAGATTTAAAGACAACAGGAACTGACTGCAAACAGTCAGCGTACTTGGTGGCCTAGTTTGAAGTTCATGATAAAAGCTCATTTATCATCTTGAACTGTAGGTCAGATATTGTTGTGAAAGCACACAAGTCAAATATTGCATGCAGTATTCCCACACCCTCTTTACAATTGCAGAGACATTAAAGAGCTTTGTGATGAAGTCAAATTTACTCTGACTGAACTCAAAGAACAGTTCAATCTCATTCTCCTCCTGTACCGAAATGAAGAGGTCTTAATGTCAGGTAATACCTTTCTATTTTCTGTATAAATTCCACCAACTGGGTTCACGTGTCGAAAGGTGCAAACACGCAACAACAGCCCAACACATTTCAATTTGGGAAACCGCGCCGCAGCTTCAGAAATGCAAATATAGAAACACAAATGTGCCAACACACATGAAGAGACATATTCACCAACTTGACAACACATGGGCACAATTTAATAATAAAACAACATTCACCACAGTAAGTCTAATACATCACTGTAAGTGTTTCTCAGAATGTTTGAAATCAGGGGCGGACTGGCCATCTGCAGAATCTGGAGAACCCCACAGAACGGCCGGCCCTTTAAAAAGACAGAGGGCGACAGCGGCCGCTAATGCAATTATCCCTGCTGAAAAAAACAGCATAGACCAGCTTAAGATGGTTGCTGGTTTTAGTTGGTTTTAGTTGGTTTTAGCTGGTTTTAGCTCGTTT